>NW_024609846.1:98352495-98869102 GCF_016920785.2 Ixodes scapularis
TCGAAAGATAAAGCAAATATGTACAGAAAGGCAAGACCCTCCTCGCGCGTGGGCCGGGACGTCACGGAAACGGTGGGACACTATTGGATGCAAAGGTGGCGGAGGGATATCTGATTCCCTTTGAGGGGCATTTGCCGCTACCTCCTGCCTGTATTTGTTTTCCCAGGTACTGGCTCCTCTCGTTTAACACGTCGTTGAGTCCTGCGTGGATCAACACAAAATATTTTTTACTGTTTCTTTTTTTTTTTAATTTGCACCGAACCTGAGCTAACTGAACGTAGTAACGTAATGAAACTTTTCTTTTCTCGAATCTCGCTTTATTTTAAAAGTTATAGGCAAATTAAAATTATAAAAACAAGCGAAAAATAACCTCCTCCTTGACGTCCTTGGTCGTGGCTTAAGTGACCGTGAACTAGAGAGGAATAGTGAGCTCAGAGAGCGCTCATGGGTACCGCACTCCGTGTCGACGGCTCGAGAGGGCGCCACTAATTAGCATGTGTTGGATAGGCTGTATGAAGCGGGCGGCCAGGGCGGCTCGCATTGCATTTGCTGCGCGATCAAAGACTAATTCAGCATGACACTTCATTGGCTACAAACGACAGATCACCACGGGGAGCCGCTTCGCGCTGCCATACCGCCAAACGGCCAAATCGCAAACCAAACCTGCGCCGAAGGCCTTCGGATCGCTCGGAACCGGTCGGATCCTTGAGCCGGTATACGACCACAGCCCGCCGCGTACATCCGGGACCTTTCTACGCTCGCCGCTCGTCGGGTGCCTGATCCCATTACCCCTTTCTAGTATGCGCCGCCTTTTCCACCGCTTGGTGGCGGGTATGTCGACGGGTCATTTCTTGTTTCCGTACTTTATAAACGGCATTTGTTTCTTTTCGGATCTAAAATACTGAATAAAAACTACTTTCATAAATAACTGAAACGGTTCGCGCCACTTATATTTTGTATATCGACTAAAAAAAAAAAAAAGCTTTTATCGGTTCTGACCAGTGGTAAGGCCAGGACCAAAGACCTCTGATATCGCGCGCCTTCGACACCGCGGGTCGCCCCCGTAGGTGCACGTGTATGATGAAGGTTTCCGCGTCGTCCGGTTAAAATATGACGCACTGATATTTAGTTACTCTCTCCGTGCCCGCTGGCTTGCCCGAACCCCAAGAGACGTGGAAAGCGCAAAAAAGTTTGACGCTTATATATGGTTGCAGGGACCCTTTAATCACTCAGTTAGCCTCAATCACCCGCCTCTCGGAGACTGTCACCGTACACGTGGGATAGTGAATATTTTTACATACAGCCTCTCACTTACCGCTCTTAGTTTACCCAGTCCTGCCTCTTTCTGCTTTCAAAATTGCTGGTTCCTTCCGTTCAACACGTCGTTGAGTCCTGCGTGGATCAACACTAGGTTTTTCCCCTTAATGTTGTTCCACGATAACTCTTCTGTTTTGGAAATGGCGTCTACGATGTACTTTCCTGGCTGGACCTCTACTTGCACCCCTCTGTCCCCTTGCACCTTTCCTGTCTCTCTCTCTCTTCAATTCTTAAACACGTTGAAGTCTAACTACCAGGACTCTCCTAATTGCCGACGGCTGCCATCCAGCCTCCATTTACTACCGGCACCAGCCGGCTCTAACAATCCATTCGTTTCCTCACTTTTTGCGCTGCTTCACAATAGGACAGGTCAACCTCCTTCGTGTCCGCACTGCTGGTTCCCTGCTCGCTAACCCTATGCACCTCTGGCACTACTCTCGCTGTCGACTCCCCCTTCATCTCTCCCCACTGTGCTTGAAAGGACTGCTTCCACGGTTGCTGGGTTGGGCTATAAATACCGAAAATTGGGCTACTTGTTGCTGTAGTTGGCTGGAAAATCTAATGGTTGGCTGTTTGGCTTTTTTTTTTTTTTCTTTTTGGTGTGTGTGTGTGTGGGGGGGGGGGGGGGGGGGGCTATTTCATGTCCTTGGTTGGGACTTCTGAAATTAGCCATTTTTGAACAATGTAGGAAAAAAAAAACTAATTTGGAGAACAGGAAAAAAAAAAAACATTATCCGTATCACAAGCGCTTTTTGCTGTTTATTTTTTCTTCATTTGGGGAGGGGGGTCAAGTTCTGTTTGGGTGCTCTTCTGTTCATCTTTTACAGCGGCAACGTCAGAGGCGGGTTTGTTGCGTAGAAGGTGCTGTTCCGAATATAAACTCGGAGCTGTGTCCAAATAAAGCTTCCAAATAATTCGTTCATTTGGCTATTACTATATAGATCTACATTTGGCTATTTTTGGGCTACATATCTCACCAAAATTTGGCGGGTTAATCGGCGAGTACCTGGCAACCCTTGTCATCATCCTGCGGCAGTAGGCGACTGTCGTCGCGCTCAGCTGGCTTCGTCGAAGCGGATAGCTCCCCACATGATCACACAACGCCACGGGTCCTGATTAAATTTAAATTTGTTTCGATTAACTCCGATAAACCCGGGGAGTACATGAGTGTGACGCATCTGAAGCCACCCAAAGCGTTCGGTAGCCAGCTTCACGTTTACGCACAGCATGATCTTGACGTCGGGTGCGTTCCATCCTAACACCCAGGGTGAGGCCATAGAGTTATTACAATAAACGCTAGAGGCTCAGCTGGCGCTAGTGTCTACGGGACTTCCGGTTGCAAATTGAAGCAGACAGCATGCAGTCTAGTTTTCCAGTCTTCCTGTGTATTCCTATGGGAAAACGCGCGTGCATTTTGTCTCTTCGGCGGAAAATAACATGAATAACTTTTGTTATTTCGGTTTCACGCAAAGGAATGTTGTTCGCTTCTGTGTGATTTTCGCCTTAAGCCTCGGTCACAATACTTATACATCGTACAAAACAGTCTGCGTACGGATTGGAACCCGAGTCACCGCGAGATCTGTGCTTCGAATGCCGCATGGCAATGAGTTCAAGGAGAAAACTTGGCTCGCCGCATTCGAACCACGAATATTGCGGTGACTCGTGTTTGCAGACTGTACGATGTGTGAGCAGTGTGATCCCGGCTTTACTGTGACACAATTGCTGCAGTTTCAATACCAAAGAGACGGGCGTGTATTGCGTTGCTTGTACCATGAGTGCCTGTCATTGATATCGCACGTAGTACAAGCATAGTCATAGATCTGTTATTCGCGGCGAGACGTTTGGGTATCGCCACCTGGTGGAATTTTTTTACGACCGAGAGTGAGGATACTTCAACTTCCTCTGCTGGTGCAAGCACGTGCAATGCCAAGCTTCTCTGCACTATGAAAATTAAAACATAACCGCGTGGGTATCACCCATAGTGAGGAAGACAGAACCGACCCTTGCCAGCTTCTCACCGCAAGTTGTGCGACGAGAGTGAATATTGCGCACGATCACGCTAGAACATTCGTGTGCATGCACTCACGTCCGCGAGAGAGCAACATGCTCGTGCTCCGAACGTGACGCCCCATGCACGGAACCAATCTCTCGCTTCAAATGGTGCCGAGCAGTAAACGTGGCCACAAGTGTGCGGCAGGTGGGGGTAAACACGGGCACAGGCGTCTCGCTCGAGTAATCGCGAGCCGCAGCTGCGTGGAGGACATACGGTGCCTCGGTGTCTGTCTGTCTGCGCCTCAGATCGACGGAGACATATTATCCTTTGTCGCGTTTATATAAAGCCACTAGCTATAAGCTACGCCTTGGAGTAGCGTCAATTTAGCCATCTTGGTGCTTGAAACCACTGTTGCTGCAGATTGCCAGAAACTTTATCTCGAAATCGCAGAAAATGGGTTTCCGTCTTCCAGAAATGAAGAAGAGTCCGTGACAGAGTAAAACGTCAATCGCCCGAGCTTCCCGACACCGCCTACGTACCTATATAAGCTCAGGAGGTCGCATTTTCGAATCGTAACGATCGCATCGCCAGTTGCGCCCTGTCTGCTGCACATAGCACCGAGATGATGAACCTATAGAGTCACTAAATGGGCTATACGCTTAGACTCGTATCGCTACTCTGTTTCCCGATGTTGTTGTGGGCGCCGCCATTTCGGTGCTTGTGCAGGGCAGAAGCAACTGCCGATCGTCATGATTCGAATGTGCGACTTCCTCAGCATTATTTCCCGCGTTAAAAATCCCATGTATTATCCCTCCTTTCTCTCACGAGCTGTTTAAACATTTGCGGAGGACGGAAAAGCGTTTCCTGTGATATCAGATAAAGCTTCAGATAACTGGCAACCATGATTTTAAGCCACAATATGGCCAAATGTCGTTACTCTGGAGCGTAGCTTATTGAATAAGACTAACCCCCCCCCCCCCCCCAAAAAAAAAAAAAAAAAAAAAGTCGGGAATTTAAAACCGTGTATTGGCACTGCTGGTATGCATCGTACATAAGAGACGGCATTCGCTGCGGACATAACTAGAGAGTTTTGGGGGACCGTTCTTGCACATCCGATATACGGTACGATGGGGGCCCTCCGGTACGAATTGCGCATGCGCCACCACAGAAGAATCGCACATGCGCAGTTCGTACCGGAGGGCCCCCATCGTACCGCATCGGATGTGCAGAAACGGTTCCCTACAACTTTCTACTCTCTGCTGACTGTCTTCTGTATGGTGTATTAGCAGTATGATCATCGCATCGAGCGCCACCAGCGCGTAACGAAACAAAGCAAAAAAAAAAAAAAAAAAACATTAGGTGGTAAAATGTCGTCAAAGCATTAGCCAATGGCTACGGGTTCGAGCTGATAATCATGCCAAATTGCATGCACATAAAGAAAAAAATCGTTTGGCTAATTGGAAGTGAACCAACGCCTTTATTGCTTGTTTTTAATAAGTTTTTTTTCTTTTTTTTTTTTTGCTACTGTGACTTTGCGGGACTACAGAAAAATCGTGCCAAGTTCCTTCAATCGTCATTCTGAAGATGAGAGGCCTCCTCTTGAGACGTCAAATAAACCTTTTTTTGTTCAGTCCATGGATATTTTAATTATCTTCATTATATATATATATATGATTGAAGCTTGTGGGCCGGTGATTACTGAAATACACAAGAAAGATTTATGGACTGAACAAAAACAACAGTAGGTTTATTTGACATCGTTTCGAGAGGAGGCCTCTCTTCAGAATGACGATTGAGGGAACTTGGCACGATTTTTCTGTAGTCCCTCAAAGAAAACAGCAACAGAAAAAACTTACATTACAACAAAAAAAAAAAAAAAATAGCAATATAGGCGAGGAGGAGGGTTGTTTCACTTCCAATTAGCTGACAAGCAAAACGAGCGTCGTCTCGGACGAAGACGGCCTAACCCCTAACCCCCGGGGCTCTCCGCGGTCGGGGCGGCGAAAGAGACACGGGAAGCCCTCTTCACAAACGGAAACCCGAAATGTCGACAGCAACCAACAAACCCGCAATGAAACAACCAAAGGTAAAAAGCCCCCCCCCCCCCCCCCCCCCCCCTTTTTTTACCCTTGGTTGTTCCATTGCTGGGTTGTTGGTTGCGGGTTGCGGGGACGCCACAACAACGCCAAAAAAGGTTACTGGAGAATTTTTGTTGGAAATGTTGGAATTTCTCTTCGACTCTTAACTGTAACTCTGACTCCAGTTTAATTCTTGCGTTCGCTTTTAGATTTAGATGTCAATGACTTGAAGTGGTGTTATTATCCCGGGATCTTCGTTAATCCCTCTTCGAAGTGTGTTGAACTCACGAGTTAGGAATGATTCCTTCTGTTTCCGCACGCGATGCGAACCAAAACCAGATTCTAAAAGCGTGACAGTGAACTTCTCGAATGAATGGTCCGGTAGTTTTAGGCGGTTTGAGAGTGGCAGAGAGGGCTTTTTTTTTTTCGGTGTCAGATCTATGATTATCGAACTTCATCTGGAATAGAGATTTTGTTTTGCCCACGTACTGCATTTGACATTCACCACACTCCAGTAAATATACAACGTTGGCGGTAGAGCAGTGTAGATCACCCCGAATTTTGAAGGTCAGGTTTGATCCCGTGCTCCTAGCTGTCTGGGTGGGGGAGACGTGTGAGCAAACCTCTTCAGCCCCAGTGCAACCGCATAGTCCACCACATCTGGTGGCATTGGCGGCCTCAGCTCTCGGCACTCCATTATGATATGTTCGGCTGCTCCTCCTGCTGGCCGCATAGCTGGCATGTACCGTCTATCCCCGGCGCGTACTTGGACCTCAGGTGGCGTGTCCTCAACGCTCCAGTTCGTGCCTCGCACAGCAGCCCACTGCCCCTCGAGTTGTCGACGAATTCCTCGCACACAATGATCTTCTTCTCCGCACCGTAGACGGCGAGGGACGGCCGCGCGCCAACCGCGGCGACCCATCTGGTCGTTTCTGTCTCCTTCACGCGTTCCCGGACCCGTTTCGCCGTCCCCGGAGATTCGACCTCGTACAGCAGCACCCGTGGCACGTCATATCGCTCTGTGAGCTTGTTCACTCTCTTTACTCACCGGGTGTTGATGCTTCGAAGGTGGATGTACTTGAACACCTGGCGAGCCCATCGTTGTTCCGGCAAAGTGCATAGACGCCGCTCGAAAATCAGTTTGCTGCTGGCCTCACGGGCTTCAAAGCAGGACCAGCCCATGTCGCCCTGGACGTACTCACTGGTGGTGTTTCGGTGTGTTCTCAGCACCAGGCGACCCACCTCTCGCTGCCTCACTTCCAGATGTTCTCGTGTACGTGCCGACAGGCACAGTACGGCATTGGCGAATGTCAGGTCCGCGGCACCGCCACCATTTTCCAGAGTGCCCGCACCGTCTCGTACCGGCTGAAACTCCAGATTCCCCTGCATCCCAGGTAGCCGTTTGTTCGCCATGGTCCGCAGCTCGGCTTCATGTTGTTCGATGTACTTTTGTTTCGACTGCAGCGTCACTCCCAGGTACTTATATATATTCGGTCTTCCACTCTATCTCTTGGCCCTGAATGTTCACCCTCTGCGACAGCTGCGTAGGGGCATCCTCTGTTTCCTGGGTGTCCCGTTGCTCCACCCCTGCCCCAAGGACTTCAGACTTGCTGGGGTTGAACGTCAGCACCAGGGTGGTTCTTTCTTCTCCACAAGTGTCCAGTAATTTCTGAAGCTCCTCTAAGGACCCCGCCATAATCACCAGATCAAGGCAGGGATCCTCTGATCTACTTGCCTCCCCTCTTCACCATAGCATATCTGGAAACCTAGGTGACTGTCCTCCAGTGCTCTCTCCAGTCTTGCAAGATACAACATGAACAGAAGTGGCGAAAGCGGGCACCCCTGTCTCAGTGTCCTTGTGGCCTTTATGGGATCGGTGGATTCCGCCCCCCACTGAACCACAACACTGTTGTCTCTGTATATCTCTTGGAGTAGGTCCCTCCATTCCACAGGCATTCCCAACTCCTCCAATACCGTCCATAGCAGTGAATGTTCACAGAGTCGTTTATCTTGGAAATGTTTTAAGAAGCTGAGGTATAGGGTCCTCTGCTCATGGTTGGCGATTTCCATGGCTTGTGTGATCACGAACAAGTTGTCCTCCAGCTTCCTTCCCTTGCGGAATTAATTTTGGAGTCCCCCAGTATTCCCTCGTGCTCAGCCCAGCTCTGTAGGCGTTCCTCCAGTACATGCATGGAATCCGGTGGAGCACGAGGTCACTGTTATCGGTCGGTGGTTTTTCAGGATGAGCTTGTCTCCTTTCCCCTTTACAGCATCCTGACCCGGCATCTCCTCCAGTCCTCCGGTATGTCGCCCGTTTCCGTCAGACAGGAGAACCCCTCTCCAAGCTGTTCCCTGGACTTTCCTCCTATTTTCAAAAGGCCTGCTGGAATGTCATCTAGACCCGTTGCCGTGTGGCCATTCATGCGTTGCATATGGCCCTGTTCAACTCGCCCTGGGATATAGCTCGGCGCTGTTGGGTATACCTCTCGTGCTGTCCCTCAGGGGGTCACTCTGCCTTACTGCATCTGGTTCTTCGAAGCTCTCCGCCATTGCTAGAGCAATGTGCCTGATACATACCTGTCCAGTCAGGACTACTCCGCTCGGGGCATCCATTATTGTTGTCGGGTTAGGCTCTGCCCATCTCTCTTCACCTCTGACATGTTGCCAGAACTTTCTTGGGGCATCTCTGCCACTGCTTCGCAATTCCTCAAGCAGTTGTCGGTCCACCTTCTTTATCTTTCTTTGCACCACAGTCGAGAACTCAATCTTTTTAGAGCGCAGCTCTTAGGGGCCCGTTCCCGGCTTGAGCGGCGTCGGCGTCGCCGGCGGCGTAACCAAGGTCACCCCAAGGTCACGTGACCCCCCCAAGGTCATCCCAAGGTCACGTGACCCCTCTTCCGAGGTCACGTGACCCCTCCCCCCGAGGTCACGTGACCCCCCCAGGTCACGTGACACCCCCCGAGGTCACGTGACCTCCCCGATGACGTCACCGGCATCCGCATCGTCATCATCATCATCACTGATGACGTCACCAGTGACGTCACTGATGACGTCCCCGGCATCCGCATCGTCATCGCCATCATCACTGATGACGTCATCAGTGACGTCACTGATGACGTCACCGGCATCCGCATCGTCATCATCGCGGATGACGTCATCAGTGACGTCACTGATGACGTCATGGGAATCCGCATCGTCATCGTCACTGATGACGTCATCGGTGACGTCACTGATGGCATCATCGGCACCGTCACGTGACCCCCCCATGTCACTTGACCCCCCCCCCCCCCAGTACCCTTCCCTCCTCCTCCTCAAGAGCTGCGCTCTAAATCGGTGTTACAGGGAGTTGTAAACGGCTTTCACTTTTTTTCCTGGTATTTTTCCCATGCTTTGAGAATATCCTCCTTCTGCGCCCTCATTTTGAATGCTTCACCGCGCTTCCTGCATACTACTCTCCTCCGGTTTCTTGCCTCTCCCACTTCTGTGTCCCACCATCTCTCTCTCCTTCGTCTCTGTTTCCGGTGTCCACTCCTTATTCCCTTGACATTTGTAATCCACTTGCACATCCAATCCACGACGTCTGTGTACTGTCGGATGCGCTCATCCTCCGCCTAATTTTCTAGCTCCTCCACCACCCTCTCCATTTTCCTACTGGTCAACCCCTTAGGTGTCATTCGCATCGGCGACTGTCTTAGTTTGTTTGCCCCAAACTCCATATCAGTCGGCGGTGATCACTTCCAAGACCGCTGCCACCTGTCTCGTCTATTGTCATGTCTGTTAGGCTTTCATATAATGCTGGGGACATGAGACAGTAGTCTATGCATGAGGAACGTTCCCGAACTGCCCATGTGATCTTCCCTTTATATGTGTCTGTTCCGTTTACCTTCACTAGTACCATTTTTTCCATCCAACGTAGGAGTTCCCGACCGGTATTATCTGTCCTCTCATCCAGTTCTCCAATATGCGCGTTAAAGTCTCCAAGTATGATGGTGGGTAGGTTCAGTTCTACCATGTCCTTCTGTAGACAGGTCAGTTGTGCCTTGTTTGCCTCCTCGGATTTGTTTACAGTCCAAAGGTACACTATTCCGACCGCCACCTTCTTCTTCCCTATCTTCCCTGTCATCCACAGGTGCTGCACACAGCTTTCCCTTTGCCTTTCCCATTCGCCTGTAGTCGCCCCCAGAAAGCCCACACTTCCCCCTTTTTGCTCCCCACCTCTTCTGGTCTGGCCCTGCCAAGTGAATTTCTCGTGTCCCGGTGGTACCTCCAAATTCCTGACGTGGGTTTCCACCAGTCCCACCGCTCTTCCATTGAAGCGTATAGCCCCTCCCATTTCGCTGCCTTTCTCCCCCCTTGCATGTTCAGGAAAGCCAGAGTTTGTCGCCTTCTCTTCTGTCCCCTGCGTGTTCTCTTTCTTGCCTTTTTTGGCTGCACCCTCACTCCTGCCGTTTCCTTTGGTTGTGTATTTTCCACTCCCGCCCTGGCCATCCAACTTTACGCATCTGTTGACTCCTCACTGGTTAATTTTTTTTCCTCTCATAATATGGGGGACATATTCTCCGAGTCTTTGTGTTTTGCTTTTTCCCACGTGGTTTGTCTTGGGTTTTGCCTGTGCGCCTGTAGTTGTTTTTCTCCTCTCACTGCCATGCCCTTCCCTTTTCCCTTGTGTCCCTTAATATTGTCTCCCCCGCTGCTGGTGCATCCGTTGGAGCTGTTCTTCGATATTCTGCAGCCTGTGGTGCCACCCTTGTTTCCTGTTACTTCTTCCCCGGGTCTTTGTTTGTGATGCCATAGTTGTCTGGCATATCGAGCCTAAAAAAGCCTCAATCTTGATGCCTAGGCTTCGTCCCATCTCTTCTGCTCCCTCACCATTGGGAGTGTCTCCCTGGGTTCCCCTGCAGGTATGTAGACGTCTACAAACTCCAGTTTTGGGCCCAGCCGCTGTGTCATTTCTTTCGTCAGCGTGTTCCATTGTACGCTTTTTTTTTCTTCTTTCGTTGGGCCTGCACTGCTTTCTACGGGAACTGCATTTACCACATACTGATGTTCCGGTGACATCTGAACCCACCTCTTCAGTTGTTATTCCAGTTCATTTATGGCGCTCTGTGCCGTCTCTTCCCCCGCATATCCATACTCCCTGCATGGATGATAACCATTCCTGCTCCTGCTCGCCATATACTTTGTTATCCCTTTCCGTCCGAGCCATCGTTTCTCTCAGCTGAGCCCCGGGTTTAGTTTCAAAGTAGACCCGCTTGTCATAGTCGACTGCCTTTAGTACTCTTCTCTTCATTCTGTGTCTCCCACCACTAACACCCTCCTGTCACTTGTATGGCTCGCTTCCCACGCCTCCCTCTTATCTGCGGCGTTGGCCTCACTGCAACTTCTCTTGGGCTGTTTTGTTCCGATTCTCTCCATCTCAGGGGTGTCGGTGTTCTCCTGCCTTTCCTTTGGCATTAGTTGGCCCCTGTTGTCTGGCTCTCGTGACTTGCTGTTGTTTTTCTTCTCGCGTGCGCCGTTTTCCGTGCCGCTTTCTTTCTTCGCTTTGATCTCCTCACCACCCCGTTGCTTCTATCTACCGCCGCCTGCACACTCCCGGTTGAGTGGGTGTCGTCCCGTGTGTTTCTATCCTCTTTCATCTCTGTATTGGGTACCTCAATCAGCCTGGTCTCCGCCGCCAAACTTTGTGTTCTTTCGTCTTCGAGCTTTGCCGACATTCTGTTCTCCGCTGCTGTTCTCTCTAACCTTCCTTCAGTGATTTGCACCCACAGCTCTTCGATCATGCTTCTCAGTATTGCCCACTCACGTCTCATTTATTCCTCTGTGGGCTGTCCCATTTCCCCCTTTCGTCTAATGGCACTCCTCACATTTGAACTGTGTCTCTTCCAGATCGACCCATTTTTCGCACCTCTCGCATTCTACTTGTGTCTTTTTTGCCACAACATTTTTCTTCGTACCTTCCCCCTCCCGTTTTTCCTGTGGGGACTCATCCTTTCTTATTTCCTCCCCGTTTGTTTATAACTTTTACTAAAACCGGATTCAAACCGTCCGCTGCCCAGTGTTGCCAGAGAGAATGGATGAATGATTGTTAATGGCTGTACTAGTGTCGTACGGAACGGCGTTCCTGGAACGCGTTTCTTTTAGCAGGGACTAAAGAACGCTGCCGTTCCATTTTGCATCGGTGGAAGTGGAACGGGAACTCGTAATATTTTTTACCGGGACGAAAAAGGGAACGGCATTTCTTTTCTTCGTCCAGTGAAGTAATTTTTATTTTATTTCAAAGAGGGTAAACCTAAAAGTATAAAAACAATATTTTTACGAAGAGCAGGATCTCGTTAACGTTTTGGTTACTTATCTTAGGGTTTATTTTTGTGTGGTCGTCGCTTGGTAATAGATGGGCGCAGGAGAGCTAGTGGACATCGATTCTTTTTTCGGTGCCCGAGACTGCGGTACAAAAAGCAAAGCTTTTAGTGGAAGGAAAAGACACGGAAAGAGAGACGTTTCAAACTCAGCTACTTTCTTTGCTTCCACGAATCCTCATACACTCAGAAATCTAAGGCCGAGTACAGCCATCACCGAACTTCAACAAAGAGACCTAGTTACAACAAAAGATCGGGTTACCTGACATCGAACACATTGTATCCCGAGCTTGGGTCACTTAAAAGCTACACAAAAATTAACCTTTATTCCTTCTCCTCTTGTCCCCCACCTTCAGACTGAACAACGAATTCAACCTCCAGAAGAAGGACTTGTAGTTTTCAAGACTAACTTTCCAAAAGCCCTAGCCTCTTCTTCACTTGCTCGTCTTGCGGACAGCAACACCGAGAAGCAACTGTTGTTAAGTTCGAACAAGGGACTTTGTTAGATTGAAACGTGTGAGGTTGTTGTAAAACGCTCGTGCAATGTGGGATAACAGTACATTTGACTCGTCTGAATCGCCCACCACAAACAAAAGCGGAGATTTTTAAAGGTGACTATATCAATAAATGAAATCCTGCTTCCGCTTGTTTTCTTCTCCTTGTGCCCTTCTGTCACGACATTCAAATTCGTATGTTCCCATTTAATGAGATAGTTAAAAAAAAAAAAAAAACTTTCCTCGATCTAGTTAATATGGTAATCAGCAAAATACAAATGTAACGTATATGTAACGATACGTTCCATTTTTTTAACTGTAACGGGAACGAGTTCCTTTCTTCGAGATGGAACTTGTAACGGGAACCCGTTCCAAAAATCTGAAGGAACGAGGAACGATCTTTCGTTCCTTTTATTGAGGAACGTGTACAATACTGGGGCTGTACCCTTTGTAGCGGGCGGTAGCTTGCGCCACCTGGCCTAAGTCTTAGATCTAGCTTTTTTCACTGTTGGCAGATTTTTTTTATACGTAAAAATTTAAACACGACTTGATAGGATCGCATCAATATGCTTTGCCGTGTTATTTTTTTCGCACGCAATGTATAATCCGCAAAGCAAATTTAGGTTGAAAGTTCTTCCTCAGATACTCTGAACCTGGTGCCTCGTCCGCACCAGTGTTGCGGAGTTGCCACTCCGAAATTGGAATGCTTCCGGAATCATTCCGCACTTCCGCCACCCCGGAATGGAATGGGAATGGAACGGCGGCAGCGCTCGCCGCTGGGGGAAATGAAATGGGAATGGAATACACCATTTGCTTTATCCCCCAAGTGCCCCGGCCCGCGCTAAAAGAATCATGAAAACCGTGTTCCTTCACCCCCTTAGTGATCGGTAATTTCAACCCTATTCTTGGTAACACAGGTTTTGAGCGTAATTCGGAGTCACTCTGAACAAGCGCCTGATATACCCCAATGACCTGTCATATCGCTTTTAAAATTTCTTCTCACTGTCAGCGTTTTTGATACTGTGCAGGCTGTCCACCCTTCAACCTGGATGGGCTGCAGAAATCTCTTACGCGGACTCCGAGCTAAATCCTGGTTTTTGTTGTTGTGAATTATCAGCTTTTTAAGCTATTCCTGCTCAAACAACAATCACGAGAATGATAATATTGTAAGAGATTTCTGCAGCTCAGCCAGGTTGAAAGGTGGACCGCATGCGCAGTATCGGAAATGCTGACGTTGACGAGCAATTTTAAATGTGATATGGCAGGTCCTTGGGGGTATATCAGGTGCTTGTTCAGGGTGACCTCAAATCACGCTCAAAAACTGTGTAACCATGGACTTGGTCGAAAATTAGCGATCTCTAGGAAGCTGAAGGAACACCGTTCCCATGATTCCTTGAGTGCGGGC
Organism: Ixodes scapularis; assembly: GCF_016920785.2. NCBI lineage: Eukaryota > Metazoa > Arthropoda > Arachnida > Ixodida > Ixodidae > Ixodes > Ixodes scapularis. The sequence goes on from NW_024609846.1 coordinate 98,366,139, forward strand.
TGGGGCGCTTGGGAATACTGCAAATGGTCCTCTTTACCCGGAACGGAGTGGAAATGGGGAATTGCCCCTGCTCTTATTCATGCGAGCTGCGTATATCTTCAGCTGGGGTCTACAGCCTGCTGGCGCAGTAACGCTAGCGCACGGTCAAAGTAATGCCCCTGAATAAAAAAGGTAGTAAAACGTAAAATAGCGCAAAAAGGCAAGGACAAGAAGTATACATGACTTGTCTTTGTCTTTTTTGCGCTATTTTATGTTTTACTAAGATGAACCAACTAGCCAAACAACGTACCCTACTAAAATAAAAAAAAGGGTAGCGACATCTCCCTCCTCCTCTGACGCGCTCGCTTTTTATCTTTATATTTTTCTTTTTTACTATCCCGCATCGACGGTAGCGCCGCCTGGTTTGACCCAAGATAGCAGACGGCCTTCCTATACACCGACACGCTGTTTACAAACAAGCCCGCGTTTGCCCACATCAGGTGTGGGCACTGCGCGTGCGCACAAACCGAATTCGGGAGGATTGAAGCGTCTGCACGCGCAGTGCCGTCGACAGCGCCACCGCAGCTGCGTGACGTCAAGCGCGCGTGAGCGCAGTTTAAGGCTGAAAGACACGCAAATACACACACACAGGCTAAAAGCGCACTGTCACGGTCTACCAGCCTCGAAGGATGGGCTCAAAGAAAGACGATGAAAGCCGTGACGTTGCACAGTCAGCGTTATTTGATTAGCGACAAAAGCTCATAGCGTGCGCTGCACTCCGACAGCATAGGCATTCCTTCACCCTCCTCTAACGCGCACACCTTTTATCTTTGTGTTTTGCTTTTTTTACACCCGCGCGTCGACGATAGCGCCGCCTGGTTTGGCTGGCGACATTCTTCAGAAGATGTCGCTACTTTTCCGATTTAGGCCAAAGTGGCTCTTGAAACACTGAGCCTTGTTTCAGTTAAGGTGACGGAGGGTTCAATTGACTTGCTCATGCTCCTTCGAGGATGAAAGCGGCGGCCCCCACATTTGAAAAGTTTTCGGCAAACAACATGTCCTTCCATGGCGCCGCGAGACGCGACAGAGCGGCTGTTGAGACCATGCCTGATTACAACACCGGTAGTAGGCCACCGGGCAGGGACAACGCAGCACTGTGCTTTCTCGATCCAAAAGTGCGAACGGAGTGCCATAACTACCATGTAAGTTTGTTATGTCATTATGGCACGATGTGCCATGACTTGCTCATGTTTTTGTGACACGTCACACATGGCGAGCTTCTCCCCCGATTCCGTTTCACCTTCCAATGGGTCAGAGCGGAAGCTACGAGACACACCAGCGAATCTAGCGCAGCTCCGCGCGTCGCGTGAAACATTCGCGAAATTAGAGGAATGGTACGGTTCAGCCGTTCCAGCATGCAGTGGGAATGGGCGACTCCATTCCTAGCAATTGAAGGGATTGAAAGGAAACTATAATTCCTCGGAATGGAATGATGGTCAGCAACGTGGAAAAAAAAAAAAAAAAAAAAAAGAATACTCAGCACATTTTGACAAATGCCGGCTTTCTTAGCTCACAAATAAGCTTGTATCATACATAAGTCCTCATTTGTCACTCACGAAATCCGTCCAACAATCCTGTTTTTGTCCCGACGTTGTCATGCTTGACAGATTATATTTTTTTTACTGAAATATTAGATTGCACGAAACATGAGCTATAGTAGTCGTTTAAAAAAAAATATCACCAACAATCTTCCATAAAGCAATAAGAAAAATTAATAATATATGTAATAAAAGAGGCACAGAAAATCGTGTTTTCTTGAGCGCGCTAGTTTTCCGGATTGAGCGGCGTCGGCGTCGCCGTTGGCGTAACCGCGCGTCGCATTATGGGACGTTTCCCATGATGACGTCACGTGTGGCGTCATGAGGGTAAAAGTGTCGCTAAATTTGGCGGGAAAATGTTCCCCTAAATTTGGCGGGAAATTTTCCGCTAAATTTAGCGGGGAAATTTTACCCTCGTGACGTCACGTGTGACGTCATTATGGGAAACGTGACGCCAAGCTAAATATAGCGGCGAAATTAACGGCACGTGACACCAATTCAATTTCCTAGCTAAATTTAGCCGGAAAATTTTCGCTAAATTTCCCCGTTAAATTTAGCGAGAAAATGTTGGTAAATTTCCCGGTAAGTTTAGCAGGAACATTTCCCCGCTAAATTTAGCGGGGAAATTTTCACTTAATTTAGCGGGCAATTTAGCGAAAATTTCCCGCTAAATGAGAGGCGAGCAGGAGAGGAAGAGAGGAGGGTACGGAAGGGGAACAGGGACATACCCTCCCCTGCGTACCCTTTCCTCCTCACCCTCGAGAGCTGCATTCTAATTCGGCATTACAGAGAATTGTAAACGTCTTTTATCTTTTTTTTTTTTTTTAATAAAGAAACAAATTGTCGTCTTTCGAGTGACGTACTCTGGCCCCTGGGAGACCACCTGGTTTCCCGTTGGGTTCCCTCTTCAGATCTCCCAGCCGCTTCCTCCGTGATTGTCGACTCTTCAGGATCGCTGAATGAAGGTCGCGGCGAGCGGTCGACACAAAAGACGGTTCGCGCCACGGGGCTGACGGCCAGTGTAGCAGCGGAGAAGAGGTTTTCTTAACTTCCGCGTGTCCCCCGGAAGACGTCTCACCGTAGTTCCCATAAACGCTACACGCGGCTGCAGATCGGCAAATAATTCGTTTTTTTTTTCTTCTTTGCGATTACGCAGCTGAATGGCAGTTTTTGGGGGGGCAAGGTGGCGTTCCTCCTAAGCGAGTCCGGAGTGCACCACGATATAATTATTTGCTAAAACCCCATGGTCACGTCAGGTTCTCACATTGGCGTCGGAAGGGGCATTGGAAGGGGGATTTTTTCCCCTTCGCCCAAACTGTTTACTGGGTATTTAAAAATGCCTGCCCGCCTTTTCCTTTTCCCTTCCTGCTCCGACGCCACTGGTTCTCAGCGCTGAGTCTGTATTTTTGCGTGTCTCGGTTCACTGAAGTTATTGCATTTTGCGTAACTTGCCAAAATGATCTCCAACAGAACGGCCAGAACCCAACACGGTGTCAGAGTGGCGGCGTAAAAAGCTTCACATGCTGCGCTTGGTTGAACACCTGCTCATGTCCTCCTACCGCAGCCTCTGGCTATGAATACATGAATACCATCTTTAGTATTTCCTCTTTCGCAAGTCTTCTCTCTCGCTCTGTCCCTTTCTTGGTTGTACACTGCAAGGCAGAAATCTGGTGCTGATCCGCCGCTCGCCCAAGTGGCGCTTTTGCCGAGTGCCCTATATTGATTCCCCTTTTTGGTTTGTGGCCGCTACTCTCAAAATTCTCCTCGCATCCGGGAGGTTTTAAACATCCGACACTCGCCGACGTCAACTAAGTAAATCAAAAGCGTCTCGTTTGCACGGATGTAAAACTGCTGGGTGTAGCACAAAATGGTCCCTGACAAAAAGGTCCCGGACAAAATGGTCCCGGACAAAATGGTCCCGGACAAAATGGTCCCGGACAAAATGGTCCCGGACAAAATGGTCCCGGACAAAATGGCCCCGGACAAAATGGCCCCGGACAAAATGGCCCCGGACGAAATGGTGGCGGTCAAAATGGTCCTGGACAGAATGGTCCCAAGCTCAAGCCCGGACGAAATGGTACCAAGCGATTTGTTGACACTTTGGGCGCTCTTTGAAGTTTTAGTTAACGGCTGCTATGAAGCTATATTGAACATATTTAAGGTTTTTGTTGTACAGATTTGAGGAAACAACTAAAGAAGTCCGGAAGTTAATTAAAGTTCTATTATTGCTCACTTGGCTCTATGGCTCCTCTTCGCCTTAGTCAGAGCACTATTCAAAGCTGGCGCTTGGAAGTCACCACACAAAGACACAAGCGCACGCTAAAAGCGCAACGTCGTGATGCACTCTGCGATTCATTGGACTAGTCAGTAACAACATGCACAAAAAAGTCGACGAATGCCATCGGTGTGTTTTGTTTTCAGCTCAGCTTGATTGGTCCTATCAGCTCGTAGCATGGACTAGCTGCACTGTGACTTTAGTAAAACGTGGTATAGGTGTGGGAAGAAAATAAGAAAATCCGACAGTATTTTATATATTTCAAATCAACGCAATGATGCTGCAAGAAAACGTACGCACATAAGGGTGCAGACATCATGCACATATTACATGTTTGTGCTGCGTGCGTGCAATCGTGTGTCACTACTGCGTGACCCACAAGGTCGCAGGCATCTGGAATGTTGTCACTTCTGGTATCCGGTGAAACATCGTTTTGATGTCTCCACGCCGCTGGAAGTTGTTTACGAAAAGTACGTGATTGTCACCCATTCTTGTTTTTCCTCACGTATATTTTCTCGCATATTCCAGGTTGAAATGTTCTGTTCTTTTTTTGTCCCGCATACACAATACGGAACCCACGTGACTGAGAACGACAGGAAACCGAAAACGTCTGTAAACACAAACCTCAAATATATTGTTTGGGATGGCGTGTTATGTAACAACGTCTTTCTTTTCGTCTTGATCAAATCAAATATTACAAACGTATTATTTGGAATATATGTACTTCTACATTCTTGCTATAGTATACGTTTTTCTTCTTCTTGGCTCAACTACCGGCATGCAGTGTGTTTTCAACTGAATATGTAAACTGTAAAATGGATAGCGTTTCATTTTTAAGTATTAAAAAAATGTTTTTTCAGTGTCCAATATGCAGCAAGCGCAAAAAAGTCGACCAACCTCCGAAGAACAAGCAAACTATGTCTCAAAATTTGCTTGGGAGCGTTTTGTCCCGGCTTCTACTTCGAACCATTTTATCCGGGACCATTTTTTCCAGGACCATTTTGTCCAGTTCCCAAAACTGCTACCTTTGAGAGAGGCTGTCCACACGACACACCGTTCGGTTGGGTCCCGACATTTCATCGAACGCCGTTTCATCCAACACCGTTTCGTCGAAGCCGTTTCAACGAACGCAGTTTTATCGAACGCCGTTTCATCGAACGCCATTTCATCGAAGCCGTTTCATCGAACGCCGCCTACTTGAGCAGTAGGAATTCTACATGTAGGAAATATTTTTACTTTTAGCGCCGGGAGGATAGCGGTGCTTTAATATTTATTGTAATTTATAAACTTATACATACATAAAAGGAAGAAACCTTTTTTGTCACCTTCTATTTTTTTTTTCAGTAAATGACTACCTCTGTTAATGTGGCCAATAAGAAACGGGAACACTGACGACACTTTTTAGAGCTGTGATCATCAGGTGCAGTGATGAACGCATGTCCGCTCAAGGATATCTTCTTCCTTGAAAAGACGTATTCTGCTTAGACGAAGCCGCCCTTGATCCAGTGCTCTATCTCCGTGTCCCATCCATGATACGGGGGAAAAAAAGAAAAAAAAAAGACGCGTGTTCTTTCTTGATAATTTATTGTAACCGACAGGTCCATCTTTTCTTAGAACATATACGCGTCTTTTTTGAGAACATGTTTGTCCTTGAAAAGAAAGCTATTTTCCTACGATGAAATGAAAACACAGGGAAATCGACAAATACAAAATAAAAAAGACGTTGGGAGAATAGCTGTTTCCCTCAGAAAAAGAAGTGCCTTTCACGCGTGAATAAGTAAAGGGATGAAGTGGGAAAAAGTGTGTGGCCCAGAACAGCCGCCTACCTCGCCAGAAACGAATAAGTCGCGTATCCGAGTCAAGATTTGATATGATATTTTCTATGATTCAGTAGCCAACGTTTAGCTGGACAAAAAATTAACCGGGTAGTTATTTCTGGTGAATTTGGAGTGGCGTCAAAACTATTTCAAAGCGATAGTAAATTATGTAAAAAGTATTGTATTACTCCAAAATTCACTATCGCTTTGAAATAGGTTGAAAGGCACTTTTCTTCTGAGGGAAACAGCTATTCTCCCAGCGCCTTTTTTTTTATTTTGTATTTGTCGATTTCCCTGTGTTTTCATTTCATCGTAGGAGAATAGCTTTCTTTTTAAGAACATATATGTTCTCAAAAAAGACGCGTCCCCCTCTTCGTTCATTTATTTTAACAGAGAGAACCGTGAACCTGTCAAATCTTCGAATTCCGGACAAAAGCTCACCGGACAAAAGCTCACCGGACAGAAGCTCACCGGACAAAAGCTCACCGGACAAAAGCTCACCCATTTTTTCACAGACCCGGACAAAAGCTCACCCATATTTTCACAGACCCGGACAAAAGCTCACCATGAGAAAATTTCATGTTGGTCTTAACACGAGTGCGGACAACTTAGGTGCATGCGTGCGACACAAAAAGGCAACGATAAATTAAATCTGACAGGCGCATGGTTTGTTGATTTTAGTAGAAACAAGTTTATTTATCGATTGGTTAGAAGCGAATGCAGTCCCCCACTAGCTCCAGCAGTCTTGGTAGATCTCGATGTACATGCGAGCCCTCGCAAATATTTCTAAGACGATTCTGCAGGTGCAGAGTAATTTTTCGCACCCGCTTTACGGTGGGCTGACCTCTCCGGGCTTTTGTCAATGCCGTGGCAACGAGCGCCTGATTTTGCTGTAGGCATTCAATCAGCCTCGAGAAGCTTGGATGGGTGTGGCCGACGAGCTTCTGGAACCCGGTACTCTATCTTTCGCAGGTGTTGCTCATCCGGTCTTTATCTTGAAGAGTGGTGTCGTACATATTCCACCGTACCGGGGGAAACTCCAGTCGCCGTCGGCGCAGAGTCAGGCGAAGGGAAGAATTCGCTCTGGGTGCCGCCGCAGATGGAACAGAAGCATAACGGAAGCGGCCGTTGAAATACGTGCAATCCAAATAGTCCAGCAGATAGCCCATGTCACCGGTAGACTTTTCCTGGTGGTTAGTTCTTGTGGAACAAGCTGTGGTGGAAGGAGCCCGAGCCTATCTAAAATCCCGCACAATTTTTTTTTTTAATTGGTCATCTGTCTTGTATTTTTCTAGAAGGCCGAACTCCCGCTCTTTCAAAGTATTTTTGAAAAATTCGCAACTCAATGGTGGATGAGGTACAAGTTCTCCTAAAAAAGGTCCAATGGCCATTGCGTCCGCACTTTATTTCAGCCCGTGTTTCGCCCGGGTAGAAAAAAAAAATCGAGGTGAGCTTTTGCCCGGGTCTGTCAAAAAAAGGGGTGAGCTTTTGTCCGGGTCTATCAAAAAACGGGTGAGCTTTTGTCCGGTGAGCTTTTGTCCGGTGAGCCTCTGTCCGGTGAGCTTTTGGCCAGTGAGCTTTTGTCCGGTTACCCAAATCTTCGACACGCAGTATATATACCAGGGGTGGCCAGGCTGACCTGGCCTAAGAGCCGCAAACAAAACCACAAAACTTCTAAGAGCCGCGGGGGGAAGGGGAGGGGGCAAACTTGTCTAGAACAATAAACGAGACTCAAACTACTTTTACTCAATCCGACTCAAAAGCAGTCTAATACCCGATTCAGACGACCAGCACAAAGGTACCTTTAATATAGGTCCCTTTGCAATCGGCGAATCAGCCCGAGCTCTTCGGTCACGCGCTGAGGATCGTGAATTAATTCGCCGCGGAGAATAAAGTTCCCGTGAGGATCACACGATCCTCAGCTCACGCGCTGAGGATCGTGAATTAATTCGCCGCGGAGAATAAAGTTCCCTTAGCTAAAGGTACCTTTATGATCGTGTGAATGGGGTGTAACTGTACGTAAGGTAGCAGTAGCACAAGACTACCAAACCGCAACCTGTCTTTAGATTTAAAACGCGTTCCATTTGTCATTTTTGGGGAAGTGCTCGTATGACCGGGAGGGAGGCGAGGGAAGCGGGGGGGGGGGGGGGGGGGGGGGGTGTAGGAGAGAGAGCCGCGAGCCGCATGCGGCTCGCGAGCCACAACTTGGCCACCTCTGATATATACTGTATGTCGAATATCCGGCAGGTCCATGGTTCTGTCGGTTACAATGTTGCTGTTGTTTTCATGCTTCGTATAAATAGGCTAGCAATGTTTTCTCTCGTTTCTAACTTTTAGTTTTATCGCGAGTGTGCGTTATATTTTTGCTGTTTGTTTCGTCGAATTGTTGTGTTTATCGTATTTCCCCCTCCTTATATCATGCCCCCATTGACGGTGCTTAAGAATAAAATAAGTGAGTAATGAGAGATCTAAAAGAAAACAATTAGGTTACAGTAATTCACTCGTATTTTAGTAAGCACCCGAGGGTTACATCGAAGTTATTGCAAGATGGCGCATTTGGTATAAACGTTTTCTCAATAAAAATAAAAGTTGGAAACATAAAGCTTTTATTTGAAACTTCCGGTCTACGCGTGTTCCTTCAATATATCTCCACGAAGCAAACTCACCACCTAGCCGCAAATTCCTAAGCAATCTTGAATACACTGAGGAAAATAATCCCTGGAGAAGGGGAACAAGGCTGACAAAGGACAAACACAAATCTCCAAACACAGTACTGGTGCGCGACCGAAAAAATCCGTCCAGTCCCGGTATCGAACCAGGGACCTCTCCATTTCGAGTGGAGCGCGCTACCAGCTGAGCTAACAGTTAGATGTCAAGAGAGCAAACGGGTCTTATCAGCTGCCGCCATAACACCAACAAGGGTAAACAGCTCGCAATTTTTTTAGGTTATGATGATAATGCAATTAATACAAAGGTGCAAGCGAGCTGGACAAGGATGACGAAAATAATCCCTGGAGAAGGGGAACAAGGGGGACAAAGGACAAACACATCACGGTCGCGCACTAATCACATAGCTGTGTTTGAAGATTCGTGTTTGTCCTTTGTCCCCCTTGTTTCCCTTCCCCAGGGATTATTTTCGTAAATCTTGTCCAGCTCGCTTGCACCTTTGCATGAATTGCATTCTCATCATTATCATCATAACTTAAAATAATGTTTTTTCTTCTTCTTTTTTCTTTTTTTTATTGGTGGTGGGGAGTGGTGGGGCGGGGGGGAAGTGTATATACTTACGTGTGAAGCAGCGTTGATGTGGGGTCACTTAACCGTTCGAAAGCGCAAAATTGAATTTACATTTCTTTTTTCTTTTTTTATGCTATTGTTTTAGAGATGGGTAAGATATGTGATGCGTAGAAGTGTTCGCGGGCACGACATCTATAAATTCTTTGCCGAGAAAAAACAGAATGAAGGTAAAAAAAGTAAGACGCAGAAAAGCGTGTTTAGATCAAGATCTTTTTTTTTTTTTTTTTTTCTAGATGGACTGGGATGAAGGCAAGCTCTCGTTTCATTCTTGTTAGCTTGTGACCCGTGCAAAAGCGTGCCCCCCACGACTTCCTTTTGCATCTCGGCAGCAGACAACCTCCGCCAAAGAATCATCCTGCCTGTTGTCGTTGCTGCAACAGCCGCTTCCTCGCGCGATAATACGAGTCTGAAAATTAACCGGACACCGTGTTGTTAGTAGTTGATGTGATCGGGCGCTTTGATGACTACTCAGTCAGTCTGCATGTATACTGGTGCAAGTCAATTCGTAACATATAAGCGGCTCCATTCGCCGGGCTTACTGCTCTATAAAAGATAAAAACAAAACAAAATCAGTTCCCGTCTGTTTTTTTTTTTTTTTGAAAGGCGATATTTTTGCGCTTTTTTAGTTGGCGGCGTGCAGTGTGAGCCACGCCCCTTTTGCCTTATGGAAAAGTCTGGGGAATCTTCCACAAACGTTTGCGTCATTTTTTTATTTTTTTTATTTTTTGTTGACAGTGTTTTGAATTTCGCTCTCACATCCGTTGCTGCGATTGCGGCAGCGCAACGGGTTTGCGTCGTTGCACGATACATGTCTTTCTGTCTGCGTGCGTGCACGTGCGTGCACGTGTAAGTTTATGTGTATGTGTTTTAGCCCTGCCAGACGACGCCTTAAAGCTCTATTTACATTAGCTGTCCTTTCCGCTAAAGGATATTTTAGTAAAGGAGCTCCTGTCGCAAGGCCGGCGAATATTTACCGCCGATATTGATTCCTTTGGGGCTGGTCACGCGAAGCCTAAAACCGATACTAAAATTATTATGATAAAATTTTGTAATCGTTTAAAACATTACAGGTTGATGCTTCTTTTACGAGCAATTTCCGAAACGCAAATAATTAAATTACTAATGAACGGAAACATTCCCAAGAAGCTTTCGTGTCAGCCAGACACTGCTAACCACGACAGTATACTAAATTTACGTTGCACTAAATTATTACTGATACCTAGAAATCATTGAAAACTAGTATCTTCCCATAGTTAAAATCTGAGACATATTTATATCCGAGTTTAATGCATTATACCAGCAATACCCGAAAGAGGGGTGGGCGCGCTGGCGAGTTGTATAGCATATTAGCCCGAGACGCATGAGGGGGAATAAGATACAGATCGTCTCTGGTACAGTTAAAATTCTAATTATTAACGAAAGCTTTTCATGGGTACAGTACCGTCAGCCAACGCCTGGAAAACCAATTGTGAGGTCAGTTTGTTAATGCCCTAACTCCAAGGAGGCCAGCTCGCCTCCGGTGCCGTTAGCGCCTGCTGTCGAGGGTACTTCCTTTGTACTAAAGGACGCCAGCGAGCTTTTTTTTTTTTTCCCGGAACGGGCGCTTTCTTTGCGGTGCCGTGTGGTACGAACTCGTTCTTCTAGAACTGTCCCTTCTTCTAAAAGAGCCTAAGCGGTCCGTATGCAATATTTAGCTCCCTCTAGCCTTGGACAGGGGAGAGCGGCCGCGTCGGTCGTTCCTTTTTTTCGGGTGCATGGCTTCTGTGATTACATAGGCTATGGTTATTGCATACATCTTGTCACGCATGGCTTGGCAGTCTACTTTGTCGGTTTATTTGCGGACTTCCGCACGTCAACCTTGGCCGATTACCTGCCGCGTTCGCAGTAAGAAACAGAACATCAGGAACGCATTATGTACTAAAAGAAAAAAAGTACTGCGTTTTATTGCAAATGCTTCCCACGACACTCGTGTCGAAACATTACTTTTTTTTTTACCACAATGTCATTAAAGTTACCAGTGTCTATGCCTATCGTTTATTATGTTTGTATTTATTTTCAGGTGTCAAGTTTTTAATATTTATTTTATAAAATAGTTTGTTGTTGGGCGAGTTGGTGAAAGTTTGGATACATATTTTTTGCGCAAAAAAGACGGACACGAAAGAGAAATTATTTTATATTTTAACTTTGACTAAACGTGAAACCGTCATCAGTATCCGACGCAAAGATTTCTGATTTGTTCCCCATTTCCGTAGCACTTGAATCCATTGTTTATAACCGGCCTATATTGCTTGAAAGCTTCGTCTTCGATCACATTGATAATAATATAGTTTTAATAGTTTTATTGACGCAAAATCATTCACATACATTGATTACTGCTTCATGAAAGCACTTGCATGCTTCTGTGAATTCATTGTTTTACTAAAAATAAAGAACAGTGCCTGCTTATTTTATTATGGTTAATAGTGTTGTATTTGTTGTAGAATTTTCAAGTGTACAATTTTAGTACTTGCAGGGACACTGGAACTAGTCAAGCTTCGTATTGGGAGCTTTTTGTCCGGAGTTCCCGGCGCAAATTTGTTGTAATAAAGTTCAAGTGTAAAGTTCAAGCATAATATATGTTCGTTCAGACTTCAAACATCGGCCGATCACTTATACTCAAAGTGCAGTCTGCCTAATATATAAACGCTGGTGGATTGCCCGTCGATTTTACACCTTCAAATATGTCTAAATTTAGGCTGTTAAAGAAAAAAAGTTCATGAATAAAATACCCTTATTGTCCCCTTGGTATACTTACGCTAGAATCTGTCAGATTCCTCGCAACGAGCCAAGTAATGTATTTTTAGAAGAGAAAAAGAAAAAGAAACAAAAACTTCGGCTCGGTTTTTTTAGAAGATATTCTATTCAGAATAGTATCACGATCGCGAAGCGCATGACCTCAAAACGCGACGTATGCTTCGTCAAACGTACGTTTCTCAGGTCGTGTCGTCTGTTTTTCTGCAATACACGCAAAATGTAGATCGTTTATTCAAACGTTTCTGAAGTTTTATTTCATTAGGCCTTTCGAGAACTCGAAGCAAAAATAAATCAAAACTATATGTACACCGTGTTTTCCGGACTATAGTCCGCGGACAATGCATGTTTAAAAGTTGAAAATTCACGCGATGCGATTAGTTTTTTTTTCTAGATCGTTCACCGTGACAAGTCGTCAAGGATTCTATGAGTAAAGGACTCTATTAATGTTGATTTACGTATGATTGATAAGGCTCCTTTGTGAGCCAATACAGTAGGCCTTTGTCATGGAGTTGCGTATGATACTTTTTTTACGTTCGGACTAGGCACTAAGTGCGGACTATGCACGGGGTGCGGATTATGTACCGGGTGCAGACTATTTAGACAAATACTTTCATTTTGGACCCCAGATATGCCCCTGCGGACTATACCACCGGGTGCGGACTATAGTCCGGAAAATACGGTATATATATACCAAAACATATGATCTTCCGTGCTCAATCAAAAACTACTCTCACGCTTAATAAAAAAAGATATATAGATATATATTTCTTTTTTCTTTTTTTCTCTGTATATATATATATATATATATACATTTTTTTTTTTATTAAGCGTGAGAGTAGTTTTTGATTGAGCACGGAAGATCATATGTTTTGTTATAAGTTAAATGTGCATTGGAGCAGGATAGGCCGCCCCTCCTGGGTCTTTCCAACCAGCCAAACGGAAAACAAAAGAAAAAAAGAAATCACTATTTGTGTGGTACGAGAGCGTAGCTCTGCAAATGCTTTGTATGCGCTAGCTTTCACTCATAAGACCAGGTCACACTGCTCATATATCCTATCAAAAGACAGTCTGCAAACACGAGCCACCGCAATATCCGCGGTTCGAATGCCGCGTGCCAAGTTTCTCCTTGAACTCATCGCCAGGCGGCATTCGAAGCACGGATCTCGCGGTGACTCGCGTTCGAATCTGTATGCAGACTGTCTTTTGTATGATGTATGATCAGTGTGGACCCCGGCACTACGGTGCACTTTCTCAAGTAGTGCGCGGTGGCGTGCATCCCACAACGCTGCACGAAGAGCAAGCATGACGCTTCAGCATTCTTTCAAGACTTTCAAGACAAAAATGCTTTGTAGCTTTAACAGCGGAAGCTTCGGTCCCGACAAACCAATCAGGAGTGCGCACTCTTCCGTCGCTCTGCTTGACCCACAGAGCGCTGATACATAAAAATGAAGTTGTGTTCATATGTGACGATAAGGTTATGCCGATATACAACAACCAAGTTACAACCAAGTTGTGTCGACATATAACAAAAGACTACAATACATGCAAAAGGTAAAAAAAAAAAAAAAAAAGCATTCGCTCCATTTTTTTTAGCTTGTTGTTGATTTTTGATTACACAATAAGCTTTGGAGTTATGGCATAAAGACAAATAGTACAAACCTAACATATTCTTACCCTTTTCCTCTTCACGGGTCGCTTTTTGTCTTGTGAACAGTATATGTAATGTTTCCATTGCTTTTGCACATCATACACCAAGTTACCATTGTTGCAACGCTGTATTTTTTTTTTTTACGTATTTACTAAAAAAGCTGCTGCTAACTTCATACCCGTCAGATTTTTTTTGCTAAATTTACGCCGCCTCGGCTCTACATTATGGTTCTTTTCCTTCTATTTGTAACCTCGTTTTTCAAGATATTTTTTTTTTTAACTGACGTTAACATCATATTGTAACGGTTTAATCTTTTTTTTAGCAGTTCTTCGATATTACTTTGTAATTTAAACGCAAGAAACCTTCGACTAGTCCCAGTTCACCTAATCGTCGCGAAGCTGATGGCCGCCTAAAGAAGCGAGGACGCGTCTCTATCGTTCGATCACAGCACGACATATCGGCATCGAGAGTTATTTATAAGCGGCCCTTAGCGGAACGGAAATATTTTCGTCGCACGAAGATCGGTCAACAGACATGCCACTCTGGGCATAATAATTCCACCCGTACTCATGTTTTCTTTTTTTCTCGTTGGCGCTGTTTACGCCGTTCGATTACGCAAGGTCTGTTTACCAGATGCCAAGACCGTATGATACAGTGCCGCGGAACAGCATGGTGACAGATGAAATCCGCCAGGGGTGGATCGATCGTTCTGGGCCTGTATGTGTTTCGCAACTTATCGGCTCGGTCAAAAAGTGTCAGTCAATATATTCCATGCTCCGTTTCCCCAGCCGGCACTATACGAGCCAATGAAGATAATCGAGCGGCGACAAAAGCACACCGTCGCGGCGTTCATGGTTTTTTTTTTTATACGTATGCCGTCACCGCGCGGCTAAGACAATCACGCGATCCTGAGCATTTGGCAGCCTTGTCCACCTTTTTATTTCGAAGAGTAAAAGGTGGACATTATGTGCGTCTGCTAATTCGAAATTCAATGTCTTTTCAATGTTTACAAATCCAGAGCCTAGCGTGCGATCTGCCCAGCTTGGCGCACGCGCCTCTGTGGCTTCGGAAAGCAAGCGAAGCACGCACCATGTACGCCTCAACTCTGAAGATGCCCGGCTCCTGCCAGAAGCTCGCAACAAGGCACGCACGGCGCCTTTCAGGCCCCGTAAGACATTCGCCAACTCCACAAAACCTGCGAGAGCCAGCCTAAAACTCGGCAATACAGATGGCGCAAGAAATGCCAAAAATAGTATTGTACCTACATAAAAAAAAAAAAAAATACAGGTGGCGTATTTAGATGAAACTTACCTACTGGGTTTTCCAAAAAGATGGAAAAATGGAGGGACTTGCGGCGTGCGCCTTACGGCAGGAATTAATTTCTCAACAAAGTTCACCCCCCCCCCCCCTCCCCTTCTCCCGGAAAGGGCGGGGGTAATTAAGTGGCCGAAATGGAGGGGACAGGGAAAGGGGGAAGGGGAGCAATATTTTAATAGTTTTGGACAAAAGAAAAAAAAAAACGCAATGTTGTTTTATGTTGGATTCCCTGCGATACCTCGGGGATTTTCTAGAAAAGGAACCTCGTGTTCTGCTTTTTTTTTTTTTTTTTTTGAGCTCGCCGTTTTTCGAGGGACATATATTGCTTTGATTTGCATATAGTACGTCTACTTTGGGCGCCCAACTGATGGGATAAGATTTAAAATGCCAACGTGCTGGCATTTTTCGATATTGCTCTTCCTCGCGTGAGTTGAAACGTGGTGGTGCTGCAGTGTGCAAACAATTCCGGTTCTCAACTAGACGGCGGGTTTCGCAGTATCTGCGAAATAAAATATACAAGCTATCTTCTGAAAATGGACACTGCTAGACTCGTATTTTAATTGTATTTTCTGACTGCTACAAGCCCGAGCAATATCTTCGGCAGTTGCTCCTGCTGGGCGAGAGTCCATGCAGCCGAGCTGCCTCTTTATGCAATGCTCGCAGTTGTAGCATAGTATATAGTGATATTGTCGTTTTGGTTGATTTACCTGAGGAAGGGCTAAGAAGTAAATATATAGACGAAGCAATGCTCAGTCCAAAAGAACACACAATATTGCTTATGTGAACACGTTACTGAGCATTTTCGAGCAGAAATAAACTGACGATATGAAACTTTTTTTTTATTTTTTTTATTTATGGAGCATGTAGCGCTCAAGACATGGGAACGGAGTCTCTCAGCCGCGGGCTGCTTGCGGGTCGCGTGTTTGAGACCCATAATATAGACGATTGGCAATCAGCCACACTTCAAACGCCAGTCTGGCCACCGTGAGTGGTAAAGGCTCTGTTGGGTCGCCAATCTGGCAACCGTGGGCATGCCCAGGGCAGGACAGAAATACTGCTGGAGGACCCCCGATACAAGAAGGTTAGCCCTAAATCCAATCCAATCCAAAGCTTAAGGCTTGACTATCAAGCTATCGGACGATCTCTTTCTACACCCGATAACGCGGGTGATGATCTCTGTTTCATCCGCGTTTACGGACAGCGTTCCGCCTGTTGCACGAGTGGATACTTTAGCGCAACCCCGCGCACACTACGTGCTTCAAATCTTCCTCAAATTGACTGAATTAGTTGCTTTTAGCGATGACGCAAGTTTCTAATTATAACTATATAAATTCTAGTTAATTATCTTATTTATCGTAAGGATTATCATACCGGCGTGCAGTCGTGTATCACTACTGTGTAGTGCACGTTAAAGGCCCCAGGCTAGCGGTTGTACTGCACCGGCTAAATTGCTCATCTGCAGCGAGTGACTCGTCGCAACTTTGAAATGGCTGACCAACTGCACGCTGTCTAAATATCCACACAACCCCAATTATTAACAGCGGGGGAAACCGACGTGACGTAACCTGATGTCACGTGACAATTCAATTTCCCGCTAGATTCACCGAGAAAATATACGTCACGTGACACATTAATTCCCTCTCCTTTCCCTTCCTTTCTCCCTTTACCATTTAAATCTGCCTCCCTTACCCTCACTTCCACCTCCTGTCCCCTGTTTTTCTCCCTTTCCCCTCCCATGCTCAGAGCGCATGCTCGGGAGGAGTTTCCCGTCAGCTCTCGGGCAATCTCGAGAGAAGAACGAAAGGGGACACTCTCACCGGGACTTTCTTTGGTATCTCCCAGGCTTCCCCAGACGTCGCTATTCTCCCTCTAGAAGATTATAGAAGATTAACTTTCACTCAAAATTCGTACAAAAGCAGCTTTCCTCTCTCTCTCTTCCCCGGTGGTTTGAAAGCAGCAGCGACTCCGAGCTCGGCTATGACCGCCAGTGAATACGTGGCGCCCCCTTACGGCGAACCGGGGTGACGTCACGGCGAGGACAGAATTTTTCCCCGACTTGCTCCGCTTGCCCTGTGGAGGCTGTGACGACGTTAGCTTTCGGCGCGCTCGTTTCTATTCAATATATTTTTTTGTACGCGTCTTTCGTAGGAAGTGTAAATTTTCACATGTGGCTTTATTGAGGTATGGCCTGTAGTTGCTGGCGAAACGTTAAAGCATGGTTGACAAGGCAAGCAACGCATGAATTGCAGCTGGTAGGTAAAAATTAAGAAATATGGCCACAATTGCAGAAGCATTGACTATAGATTAAATCTCACACAATCAATGCTACTGATGGTCTAAAGGAATTGGCAGGTTACGTATACCATTTCGTGTGTTTTTTCTGTATCTGCATGGGCGTACCAACCGGGGGCGGGGGGCAAGAGGGCGTTTGCCTTCCCCCCCCCCCCCCCCCCCCCCTTAAAACAGCCGCCACTGGGCAGGGCAAACACTGGCCGGCGGCACCCAAGAGATACCAAGGGCACCGCCCCCGGCCCTTGAGGGGGGGGGGGGGGGGGGGGGTCTCGTTTGCTTCCCTACTCAAAAACAAGTTGGTACGCCACTGTGTATCTGTTATAAACAAAAACGTCGAAGCAGAAAAGCTGCATGCTGCTCGCGCAACATGTTAAATATATATAGCCTGTGCCATGGAGACAGAATCACAAGTGAGGCAGCCCAAGTACAAGGATAAAGTAAAGAAAGAACGAACACAGGCATATACAGTTATTAGTTTATATCTGTTTATACTGCTCGCATTTGGCCTTTGCTGAATTCGGGTAGTATTTCAATGGACTCCACTGGTGGTGTCTGTGGACTTGTTTATAATATCACTCAAGTAATGTACCACAAACGTAGGTGAAGGTGTCTCACCCGTTATTAGACCCTTATGCTCTAAAATTGAAATCATTGCTAAATCAAATTGTCCTGAAGCTAAAATACCAGAAGCTATCACGCAAACTGTCACCCTTCACAGGTTGCACATTTTCTGCTATTAGTCAGCATCTACCACTGGACAGCCCTTCTAATGCTCGCTGTTCCTGGTGTTTCCCTTTGCTGCCAGACGGTCCAGCTGTAGGGAGTTTGGAGGCTGAGAAGCTTTTGGGGATTTGCAGCAGTGTTTCTTTTAATTGGAAATGACAATTCATACTAAACGGTGTATTTTCCAAATACACAAGGCTGGAATAAAGTAAGAATTTCAGGAAAAAGTTTAAACATGCCAAAGTACGGTACTATTGCTGTGCATATTTTTGGCAGTTGAATACATCTCATACTGGTGGTGATTCGGCCGTTTTTCCTGCTACCATACAAACTAATTTCCAGTAAGTGTGCGTGTTCTTAAAAAAACATTAAAGAATGCCTGCATACGTGTACGAACTTTATCGTTACTTCACGAAGAATCTGCATTTATGTAAAACAACCCTTTTTCACGAGCATTTCAAAAGCATTCAGACCCAGGGCCTTTAAACTATCTACGAACCAGTGCATACAGGGTATAGGCTATACCCCTGTATGCACTGGTTTGCAGATAGCGCAGTGTTCGGGTCGCGAGCTAATTTGCCGACCGCCCAAAGGCCTTCAATACCATTTGAAATGCCTGCAAAGCAGTGTGTAATATTCTCCTAAATCATGAACATACGAGGAACAGAATTCCAGCGTCTGAAACACCGCCGTCGCCTCACCGACCCCTCGAATGATTGCCCTGTGCCGTGTGAACCGACAGGGAGGTTCATCAGCGGAATTGCTTCCGCCGATAGCTTTCGGAATTTTTAACCCAATTATAAAGGTAAAAGTGACAAGCACGCTTATAGAAGGTACGGAAGCACGTCGGTGTCGGCCTAACCCTGCGTTTTGTACACCGGGTAAACGAGGTCCCGCTCCTCGAAGTGCTTGCGACACACAACGGCCCAACCAGGAAACCTTTCCAGGGATGCGAGCCGGATGCGAGATCGCGTAGTGGAGTCCTTCCCCTGACGTCACGGTGCACCTCACCTAATCAGGGCGCGGCGACCGCAGCGGCGCTTGTGTTCGCTCTCTAGCCAGTGACAAAAACGCCCGGTGCGCATCCACAATTGGCCCTCTCCTCCCCCCACTTTTATTCTCTTCCAACATAACAACGCGATCTCTCTCTCTCTTGGGGCTACCCTTTGGTCATGTGACACAACAATCCGGCTTTCCCGCTAAATTTAGCAGATAAACGACATTAATAAAACAGCGCAAAAGGACGGGACAAAGGTAGGAGCATAGGATTCTAGCTCTTTAGTTTTAAGCAGTGCCCCTGGCGAGCAAAATCGGATGTATTTAGGTCCTGTTTCATTTGAGCGTCACCTTGCTCAACCACGTTCATTAAATTTGTGAAATAAAATTACGAGGACAGAAACGTGGAGCGCAAATTATAACGTTTTGATAGTACGCTGAAGGCGCGAGTCGCAATGTTATTTCGTTATATCCAAGCTTTTATTGTTTGTTATTTTATCCACTCTGTTAGCGCGGCAGGACGGAGGTTGACAGATATGCGTGATGAGGCGTTAAGAAGCCGATTTGTGTCAGCATTTAATAATAACGTCCTCCAAACGAAAAAAAAAAAAAAAAAGAAATTATCGTTTTGCATGAGTTGCAGCGTTTTCTGGCCGAGAGAAACAGGCCTAATGGCTGCGTGAGCGGCAGCTTTCTGTATAAAAACAAAACAGCGGTCGATTGCGAGGTTCGCTTACGTCATCCCTGCAGCGTGCACCGTTTTGTGGACGCATATATCGTTCGTCTATAAGTAGGATTCCATGCAGGTTTACTTTCGACGCACCGTTACAGTTCGCCCCAGGGCTTTCTTGCACACTTGCTTGCGCCCGAGTTTCCTGTCGATTCACTATCTCGGGAGCTTTGGCGCAGCCGTCTGTCTCGAAGCTATAAATAAATACGAGGGTAAAATAAAGAGGCATCAGACGTTACTTTTTAATTCTCTTCGCGGCTACCTTTCGTAAAATCGTCACGTAATTTCCTTGTCTGTGTTTTGTTTTGTCACTTTCGCCTATGCGTGTGCAAATCACGTTTAGGTGGCCTGCTTCGTTTCACATGAGCCAGTTGTGGGACTGGCCGTAGGTGCGTACACCCTTTCGGTAAAAATGAATACTTTAAAAGTATACTAACGTCGCACTTTTATAGAACTTCGCAGAGCTAGCGTACTTGCAGCATATTTTAGAATCATAATAGTATATTAAACCTTTAGTGTGTACACCTTAGTTGCCAGACTGGGTCGACGCGCAGACCGCTAAAATACCGGGTACAGTAAAAGTATATTGAATGTCTACTTCGGATATTGAAAGTATGATCCAGATATGTAAAGTATACCAAAAATATACTTTAGGTGTACATTTTATTTGATGGAAGTACAGAATTAATGCACCGGAAGTTCGATGCTTGTCCCGGAAGTCGGGCGTCTGCTGGGCTTCCTGGTCCATTCAGTTGATGTTTTGGTTCACGCTTTCTTGCGTCTTTTAGTAGGTTTTAATAATTCCGTTTTGAATTACATCCCGACAATCAAGGTATGCACACTTGACCAACTAGATTCACAAAATTTTCAGATCCAATGGTTTCCCCAGGAGGCCCCTTGGGTCTGCAATCGCCGTTACTGCGCAACATTCAGGCTCTCTTGATATGACAAGAAAAACTCCAGCGCCCTGAACGCCATTCAAACCAGCACTCGGAAGGGTTGGAAAAGCCTGTCAAGCGCTCGCTTCCGGGACAAGCCGCTTACTTCCGGTGGCTGCATACCTGTTTGCTCAATACGCCATCCAGCCCCCTAGCGGAGATCAGTGAGGCTAGCGTATGTCCACTATCCACCACCTCATGTGGGACGTTTCACATTTCACCCCCGCCAGAAACAACGCACTCAACTTACTCCCACTCAACCTGCGGCCATCTGCCCTGGAGAATAGGACCAGGCCCGACGGACTTCCCCAGGACAAATATACTCCTAGACTCGGTACTTCTCTTCTTGAGGGAGTCCGGCCTGGCCTCGTCGTTTTAGGGGAGCTGTTGCTGGACCAAGCCTAGCTTTATGCGAGTGCTTGATTATCATTAAACGTTTTCCACCACCACCCCAACCAAAGCTCGGCACTATGACGTCGCCATGCATGTCCCCTCCTCTCCATAATTTCCCCTCCGTATTGCGTTATACCAAGGTCCCTGCTGAGTATTCTCCCTTAGTTTCGAAGTAGCAGAACAGAAAAGATAAGAGCACAGGCGTAATGAATAAAAGAAATGCGGATCGGTCGCACGCGTCGTCTGCAACCGAGACCCGTAATTGGCCGATCGACCCTGGTCGGTCAGTGGGTGGCAGGCCGAGGCCCGTTCGATTGGTTAATGAAGTGAGCTGTTGACCTCAATCACTCGCCGTCCGCAGCGAATTAATTGGCGCCAGCAGCACCGCAGGTCACGGAACGGTAGTAACGAGGGATGTCGCGAACTTTTGGCGAACCTAGAGGTTCGGCGAACTTTCGGGCGCTTTGGGACTTTGCGCCCTCTGCTGGTATCGAACTATTTTCTTTTTTAGTTAATTACTTTTTTTTTTTAATTCCAGGCCGTCGAGTCAACCTTGTCCCAATAAAGTGTAACAACAACGACAATGTACCGTTTATTTTATATATATAAGTAAGGACCTGCAGGTTTTACGCACTATAAAAGCAAAACATCCACACCTTTAATGCATTACTCTAATGCTTTAGCTACTTTGTTAGTGTGAAACAACAACAATAAACGTGTAAATTATACAGGGTGTTTTTTAAGCTTTACAGACAAGCTGGCATTGCCGGAACGCGATGATAATCTAATCATCCGCGTTTTGCCACTGCCAGCTTTGCGCCTGCAAATGGTAACCTTGGTGCGCCCCCGAGTTTCCCACGAGCTTCAAGTCGTTCTAAAAAGAGTTGACTAAACGATGTCGCTCAGTAAGTTTCAGATTGGAACCATGTCTATTTTCACTATATACAAAGTTAATGAACTAATTTTAATTAATTAGCCCACTTATCGTAAAGATTATCAACCCACATAATGTCCCCCTGACCGTATAACTCACCTGCACAAACCGCATAAGTGTAACTTTCACACAGCTTTTTTTTAAACAAATTTGTAAAGCTTAAAAAAAACACCCTCTATATAAATATATACGTACAAATTTTATCACGCCGATTTATAATTTTGTGTAAATTATATGCGCAAATATATCATTTCATCTGTAAAGTATACGTGTACAAATATAATTCTATGTGTAAAATGTACGTGTAAATTATATTGTATACTTAAAATAGAACGAATAAAAATTCGGAGGACGTTCACAGACGACGCACTCTCTTCCAATTAGCAGCGACGAATGTTTTTTTTTTTTTGTTTTTTTCGGACACGATTTTTTTTTTTCCGTTCCTTATTTTTTTATTTGGAACCTGGTCGAACGCGCGGACTTTTCGTGCCCGAAAATAAACATTCATGGTTGCTAACTGCAAGAGGGTGGTCCACAGACGGACGCCGTCGGCGCTCGTCTGGTTCGTCTGTGGACAAAACAGTGGAAAGGGAAGCGCGCCATCTAGAGGGGAGGCCTAGAGCAGAGAAGGTCAAAGGCGAGAGGGAGGTAACGTCACGGGGCGGAAGCCAATGAGCGCGCTCGGATGCTGGGGCGAGCCTGAACTTGCAGGTGTGAGGAGCGCGTATGCCTTGGTTTGTGCTACAAAATGAAGTGTGAACCAAGTACTATAGCGCTAATCCAAATAGACAACAAAAAATAAAAAAGGAAGACTTATTACAACAGCTTCGATTTGACCTGTCCAAATTATACGTTTATAATTTTATGCGTGTGCATATAAATATGTGTAAATTTGAGCTGAAATTGTAATATGCTTTCCTCTTGTAGTATTCATGCGCTTTTTAGAAGTGATAACGTTCCAAATTTTTAAGTTTATTTTGTTGGTTACAAGTTTGGTGCAATAGTATACAAACACCGACACGCGGCTAGGATGTCTCGCCGTCGTGGTGGCGCTGCTGTCGGTATACGGCGCAGACGATTCATCTCACGCGAACTATGGGCAATTAAGTGCGGGCTTGCTCGTAACCAGAGCGCTGGCTCATGTATAAGTATCGATCAACCTATCTTTTAATGGGCGCCTGGAGAAGGCCAACAGTACCCAGAGACAAATCCAGTAAATATTGCACTTTTTTTTATCCCCAACTCGTTCTCAATTTTCGTGCATGCGCACAAAAGTCGAACTTTTGTCGAACTTCGCGTTGGAAGTGCGGAAAAGTCGAACCTTGTCGAACTTGAACTTCGGCAGGTTCGCGACGTCTTCAATAATTACTCAATAAAATAAAATAATAATAAAAAAAAGAGCAACGGAGGAAAGGGGTGCGCATTGTGGCCCGACTGGTTCTCGCGCGAACCGGTCCGGGCCTCGTGCGGTAGGCTGCTCCATTTTTGGTTCGTGATTTTGTTTTTCCCTTTTTTTCTTTTTTTTTTTTTCGAGCCGCGAGCGATTACGCTAGAAGCGATGCGATATTTCGGACCGAATAGCCGCAGTAAAAACGTTCAGGGCTGCGCGGCTGGTATCTATCTGCTTGGGCGGTACCAGCCGGTACTAAAACCGCCGAGTAGGTGGGATAACCGCTCGACGCGGTACTACACTTTCGCTAGGGATCGCAAAATTCCGGCAAACTTGGGAGAAAAAAAAAGGTAAAATTTGTTTTTTGACCTTCGAATAGTCAAACTCCTATCTTTTGTAAAAAAAAAAAAAAAAAAAAGAAAGAAAGTAAAAAATATAGCGCCAATTTCATTATAAAAAATGGTTGCAGCATCTTGTGTATTTTCCTTATGTGAAAATTGCTGTATGCATTCGTGACCCCCTCCCCCCCCTCCCCCTTTTCCAAGGTTGACCAAAACGGATCACAAAATAAAAAAAAAAAGAAACTAAAAAAAAAGCCTAGATATTTTTTTTGTCCCAGAGATTTCAAAAGGGCGTAATACAAAACACACACACATACACACCGCGCGCGCACGCACACAGACATTTGCATCGCAAAAATATGTCCCCCCCAAAGCTCTGATTCTTTCCGCTTCTTATTTCGAGATGACGTATCGCACTGTCTATTATCTGGTATTTTGAACTGTATACACTTAACATACAATCCTGCTTGGGATAAAATATAAACCATATGAAACAAAATAAAAGCGCCATCTAGTGCAGTCATGATCACTTCTCAAATTTCCGCCATATCGGAGGGTTGCCGTACCGCTGTTTCGCACGAGATACAATGGTCCCGGCAAATTGCGAGTCGTACATGTAAAATATGATCACGTGCTGCAAGTCTAGTCCGAACTTTTCACACAGCAACCCATTGAGTGCACAAATACATTGTCATAATATCATAAAAACCGAGTTAAATGCAGATGCGCCTAATCCACAGCTAAAAGATGTGAAAAGAACAAGCAAACAAACAATATGGCGTTCATTCATTCATTCATTCATCGATTGTGTGTGTGTTTTTTTTTGTTTTTTTTTTTTACGACAATTGCTAAAGCTAGCGCGTTAGCAACTGTCGTAGAAAAAAAAAAAAAAGCAACCGTAAAATCCCGTAAGGACGCCAACCCAAAATGAAGAGATAAATTGAAAAAAAAACAAAACAAAAAAAAAACATGGGGGTGGGCTACCTTTGGGGATGCCACAGCAAAACTTTATAAAAAAATTAATGATAAGCACCGGGGCACCCGCTACAAACCACATGAGGCGGGAACTGATACCGCAGATCGCGGACACTGCAAATCCGCGTTTCACGATGCGATAAACACGCGGGAATCCGCTACAAACTCCTGTGTCACGGGAAAGGATACCGCAAGTGGCTGCCGCAGCAGATTCGCGTTTCACGGAGCGAAGCACTCGCGGAAATCCGCTAAGAACTCACATCTCACGGGAACGGATACCGCAGATCGCGGACAGGGCAGATTCAAGTTTCATGGTGCAATAAAGACGTGGAAACCCGCTACAATCTTGCCTGTCACGGAAACCGATATCGCTCGCGCAGATCGCGGACAAAAACATGGGAATACGCTACAAACTCGCATGTCACAGAAACAAATACCGCAGATCGCGGATGCAACAGAATCGCATTTCACGATGCAATATAGACGCTTTACACACGCGCCAAATTACAGCCGCCATTGATGACCTTCAGTTGTCTTTTCCAGATGCCAAGCAACTAAAGCGGGCGTTGACGAGCCTCCACAAAGATCAGTGCTGTGGAGAAAGACACATCAAAAGGGGAATAATCTGCCCTGCTGTGGTAATGATCAAGAGAAGTAATTGTAACAAAAGGTAACAAAAACTGAAGGTCACTTATGGCGGCACCCATGCACAGCTGTTGCAAAGCGTCTATACACGCGGGAACAACTCGCGCGTATTACTTACAGCCAGGGATGGGCAAGATACATGCAAATATGTATCGAAATACAAATACAAAATACTTCGTCAAAAATGTATTTAATTACAACTCGAATTACATTTCCAAAAAAGCATTTAAGTACAAGATACAAATACAATTAAATGTATTTGGTCTCCTCCAAATACTTTTCCAAATACATTCCTCAAAATTTGCGTCAGCGACTTCAGGGCACCTGCAACGGGTTTCTGGGTATCTCATTTTAATTGTGCATCGCACACTCGGGAGTTAGTGGGCGAGGCTCTAGTAACGTAATATAAATATAATCACAAAAAAAATGTAATCAGCTTGGACGCAATAGGTGAAAAAAGTACAGAGCTTCATGCAACTTTTTTTTGCCGATTACATTTTGGTATAGACCAACAAAGAACCGAGACGACTAAGACGCGCAGCACTAGCTAGAGAATTTTTTTATTGTTGCGACTCGCACCAGTTACGATAATCTGGACGACCCGCGCATTTAGAATGTTCCAGGCAAAACTATCGATGGAGATCAGGCTGGAAAGCATCACAAGTTGTCACAGGCACTTGTTTAGCCAGACTGCCTGCGAACGTTGATTTCGTCACTATTCTTGCCCTGGACTAGCACCGTAATCACAAAGTCACTAAACGCTTGTGCTTGATTGAGAGACACTGCATTCGGTGCAGAACGTATACTTTTCTTCCTGCTCTGAACACGTCTTAGGATGAGCAAATTGAGTCGTGGCAATAAATTTGAGGGATGTATTTTCGCCCACAAAATTGTATTTAATTACAATTGTATTCGAAATACCCACGTTTTAGTATTTAAATACACACGTCAAATACATTACCCAATTTGTAATTAAATACAAATGCAAAATAAACAAAGTATTTGAAATACGTATTTCAAATACTTTGTGTATTTTGCATTTGTATCTAGTTACAAATTGGGTAATGTATTTGACGTGTGTATTTAAATACTAAAACGTGGGTATTTCAAATACAATTGTAATTAAATACAATTTTGTGGGCAAAAACACATGCTCAAATTTATTGTCACTGTCCAGAGCAGGAAGAAAACTACGTTCTGCAACGAATGCAGTGTCTCTTAATCAAGCACAGGCGTTTAGTGACTTTGTGATTACGGTGCTAGTCCAGAGCAAGAATAGTGACGAAATCGACGTTCACAGGCAGACTGGCTAAATAAGTGCCTGTGACAACTTGTGATGCTTTCCAGCGTGATTTCCCTCCATATTTTTGCCTGGAACATTCTAAATGCGCGGGTCGCCCAGACTTTTGTAACTGGTGGGAGTTGCAACAATAAAAAAAATGTTCTAGCTAGTGCTGCGCGTCTTGGTCGTCTCGGTTCTCTGTTGGTCTATAACAAAATGTAATCGACAAAAAAAGCTGCTTGAAGCTCTGTGCTTTTTTCACCTATTACGTCCAAGCTGATTACATTTTTGTGTGATTATATTTCTATTACGTTACTAGAGTCTCGCACACTAACTCCAGAGTGTACAATGCAAAACTAAAATGAGATACCCAGAAACCCGTTGCAGGTGCCCTGAAGTCGCTGACGCAAATTTTGAGGAATGTATTTGGAAAAGTATTTGGAGGAGACCAAATACATTTGGTTGTATTTGTATCTTGTATTTCAATACTTTTTTGGAAATGTAATTAGATTTGTAATTAAATACATTTTTTGACGAAGTATTTTGTATTTGTATTTCAATACATATTAGCATGTATTTTGCCCATCCCCGCATATATATATACTAGTCAAAGATGCGTACTGTCGGAGTTAGTAATTCGAAGTTAACCGCTCGAAACGTCGTAATAAACTTCGAATTAGTAACTCCGACAGTACGCATCTTGACTTATTAACTTTTCCCGGTCCATTGTTTCTATATTTACCTTACTTCACCTTTATATTGTTAGAGGCCGACGAAGAGGAGGACGAGGAGTAGAATGGTGCCCTAGAGAACGTTAAGTGGCATTCCGTCAGCCGGAACTGAAGTTGACTCCAGTGAGCCTGTAACATTTTGGTGGCAGCGGTGGGATCACTTCTAAACTTCGATGGCGAATCCACTGCACGTTACGTCCCACTCCGGCAACACTTCGCAGCGAGCAGCTGAAAATGGCTTCTCCATGAGCGTTCCAACGCAGCTACAACGCCTTCAAACTGGCTTGAATGTTCTTCCGAATGACATCAATGGGCCACAAAGGGACGCTTTGGGGATTTCTGTAGATGACCTCAACACCTGTCCATCGGCCCTGGATGAAGGTGAGATCGTTTCAACAGTTAGCCCCTTGAGGAATGTGAACCGAGGTACCCGTGCAAGGACTAATCCGTCAGTGAAGTTAAAACCCTTCGACGGCAGCGTACCAGTTCACCTTTATCTGTACCAGGCTGAAATTATTGCACAAGCCAACGGCTGGACGGAAGACGACAAAGTTCACGCGCTCGTCTCCCAGTTGCAAGGACCAGCTCTAGACGTGCTTTACCAATTTGATGGTATTCCCCTATCATTCCCGGCCCTACGTGAAGCACTGGAGCGACGTTTTGGAGATAGACATCTCCAACAAGTGCACAGCTCGGAGTTAAGTTTACGCCGTCAGCGCTCTCACGAAACCCTCCAGGAGCTGGCAGCCGACATCCAGCGCTTGATTGTCAAGGCACATCCTGGAGCCCCAAGAGACGCAAAGGATAAGATTGGCACCTCCGCTTTTGTAGACGCAATAGCTGATCCAGAGGTTCAAGTATTTGTACGTCTTTCACGACCTACAAACGTCAAAGATGCCCTGGATCAAGCGCTACACGCGGCAACTGCTCAAAGCGCCACAGAGTTTGTGCAGAGGGCTAGGCATCTACAGGAGCCGCCATCACCACTTTCCGCCTTATCTTCGGCGCCCAAAAGGCGGCATGGTAGTAGGAAATACAATCCTACACAACAACCAGCCCGGTCTGAGGCCACTGATCAAGCTTCCAAGGTTAACGGTGGAGCGAGCACGGTGCTTTCTTCAGTAACTCCCCTAAAACTTCCTCTGACATCAGTGGCAAG
This sequence comes from Ixodes scapularis, assembly GCF_016920785.2. NCBI lineage: Eukaryota > Metazoa > Arthropoda > Arachnida > Ixodida > Ixodidae > Ixodes > Ixodes scapularis. The sequence goes on from NW_024609846.1 coordinate 98,394,392, forward strand.
TAACCAATCGTCGGTTCCAAAATTTACTGTTTGGATCGAATGTATTGGATACCAAGATGCTCTTCTTGACACTAGAGCAGCAGTAAACGTTCTGGCATCATCCCTGGTTCCAGCAGACGCACGTCTTCGTCCGACGTCACTTGGACTGTTCACTGTGAACGGTACTGCAATTCACACCCTGGGTATTCTCACTTTGCAAGTGAAAACAGTTGGGAGTACATCACCAGTGGAGTTCGTGGTGCTCGAGAACTCTGTTTGCCCGGTAGTGCTTGGCTACGAGTGGTGCCGTAAGAATAACTTTCTTAATAATGAGTTTCCGGGTTCAAGAGGCAACAGAATCGCAACGTCGACGACTGACCGCAGTAAGTTCTTATCAAGGCACAAGCTACATCTTGGTGCCGCTCGAGTTATCTTCAACGTATGGAATGTCACCGCTGCACTTCTGAGAGATTCGCTAGACCACGTCCAGAAAGTGCTTCGAGCTTTGCTTGGCACCGACACAGCAAGTATCACACCTGTGACAAGCAACGTCTACGTGTGCAAAACGGTCACCATACCCCCGAGCTCTGCTGCGTGGGTTCCGGTGAATACGCCCGACCAGAGCTTCAGCGGCGACGTCATTTACGAACCTCTCCTTCAAGCTAAACCTGGACACGAGTTTGTCTCCCCCCACACTTTGGCATCTTCTCTGCGGGGAAACTTCGTCATCTTGGCTGTAAATATTGGATTGAACGACATCACGCTAAAACCTGGGGAACAAGTCGGAACCGCCCAGCCCTCCTGCCCTGAAGTGCAGGTGAATACAGTCGCACTTGAATTCAACTCACAGGCAGACATACCCAGTCTTCCATGGGAAAAATTTAATGTTAATCCTGACCTTGACGCAGAACAGATGACAGCACTTCGACAGCTTCTTCAACGTCATCGTAGCTGCATCGCACTTTCTCCAAATGAACTCGGCTGCACGTCTTTAGTCGAGCATTCCATCGACACTGGGGACAGTCGACCTATTCACCAGTCACAGCGTAGGTTTGCTCCATCCGAACGGAGTGTTATTCAAACGCAAGTTAAGGACATGATTCAACAAGGGGTGGTCGTTCCATCATCAAGCCCATGGTCCTCTCCAGTGGTGCTCGTCCGAAAAAAAGATGGTGCAATCCGGTTTTGTGTTGACTATAGAAAAATCAACAGCCTTACGAAACAGGATGTGTACCCCCTACCTCGCTTGGATGATGCCCTGGATCGACTACAGGGATCAGAATATTTCACCACCTTGGATCTCCTGTCAGGGTACTGGCAGGTTGCGCTGGACCCCAAGGATGCAGAAAAATCTGCGTTTGTAACACCTGATGGACTCTACCAGTTTACAAGAATGCCTTTTGGGCTGTGTAATGCACCTGCAACATTTCAGAGATTAATGGACAGGGTGCTAGGCCACCTGAAGTGGACCATGGCACTCGTATATCTAGATGACGTAATTGTCTATGGAAGCACATTTGATGAACACCTCCAAAGACTCACATCAGTATTGGATGCGCTCTCCTCTGCGAATCTGCGCCTGAAACCGGAAGAGTGTTACTTTGGGTATAAAGAGGTAACCTACCTTGGACACGTTGTATCGAAAAGAGGGATTACACCAGATCCTGTCAAGCTTCAAGCCTTCGCAGAGTATCCTGTTCCAACATCCTTAAAGGAAGTAAAAAGTTTCCAGGGATTCGCATCATATTTCCGCCGATTCATTTCTGACTATGCGCGCCGTGCGGCTCCAATGACCCGTCTGCTACGCAAGACTGTACCCTGGCGATGGACAGCAGAGGAACAAGCTTCCTTTGAAGACCTGAAGAGTGCCTTGTTGAGTGCTCCAATTCTCGCCCACTTTGACCCTGCTAAGGCGACCTATCTTCACACAGATGCCAGTGGAGAGGGACTCGGTGCTGTTTTGTTGCAACAAGATGACGACGACACGCAACGTGTTGTTTCATACGCAAGTCGCCGTCTGACGGACGCAGAACAGCGGTATCATTCTTCAGAACTTGAGTGCCTTGCACTAGTCTGGTCAGTGCAATACTTCCGGCCATATCTCTACGGGCGACACTTCACTGTTGTGACCGATAACTCAGCCTTGACATGGCTCCAAAGCAAGAAAGATCTAACGGCCAAACTAGCTCGTTGGTCGATTTTACTTCAAGAACATAACTTCACAATTGTTCATCGGAGTGGCAAAGAACATTAAGATGCAGACTTTCTATCTCGTAATCCGATGAAGGACATGCCGGATTCTCCTGACCACGATGCTTGCTTTTGTGCGTCTACATTTAATTTGAACGCAGGCCAGGAACAAGATTGTGAAATCCAGGACATCGTGTCTCGACTTCAAACAACTGACGTACCACCTACGACTAATCGCCTACGTAAAGCGTACCAGATTCGTGCCGGGTTACTTTGCCATCGCAGTTCCAGCACTAAACATTGGGTGCCAGTTGTCCCTTCTTCACTACGCGGAGCGGTACTGCATCTTTGTCACGACGACCCTACGGCGGGGCATCTAGGCCGTGACAAAACTTTCCAGAAGATATTAGAAAGGTACTGGTGGTCTGGGCTTCGAAAGGACGTGGCAAGCTACGTAGCCTCTTGCTCACAATGTCAGCAACGCAAGTCACCAAATACAAGCAAGCCATGTGAACTTCACCCCATACCACCACCTGAGGCTCCATTCGAGGTGTGGGGGATCGACCATCTCGGGCCTTTTCCACGTACATCAGACGGCAACCGCTACATTCTAGCGGCGGTAGATCATCTTACCAAATGGGTACAGTTATGCCCCGTGGCCAGTACCTCAACCGAAGAAGTCGTGCGGTTCCTTAGAACCCAGCTTCTCCTGCGACACGGAGTGCCACGGATGATCATAACTGATCGAGGTACAGCTTTTACCTCTGCCGTGTTTTCAGAAGAGCTAGCCTCTCAAGGCATAACTCATGCTAAAGCAGCTCCCTACCGACCGCAGACGAACGGGTTGGTTGAGCGAGCTAACAGAACAATTGCTGGAATTCTTTATTCGTACGTAAATGTCAAACACACTGATTGGGACACTTTTGTTCCTTTTGCCGCGTTCGCGATGAATACCGTGAAGCAGTCAAGCACCACTTATACACCATTTCAACTTGTTCATGGTAGAACGGCGGTGCTTCCTCAAGAATGCTCATCATCTGTTGCGTGGCGGAATAGGGGAGACGATTTTGCTGACAATAACTTTCAGCACCGCCTAGATGACGCACGAAAACGAGCAAGAATGGCTATATTACATTCCCAACAGCGTGCGGCATCTCGATACAGCGCTCCTGGCTCAACGCCATGTCTATCTCCGGGTGACTTGGTCCTGGTTCGGAGGGAACAGTGAAAGAAAGGTCGAGCACAGAAGCTTCTGGCTAGGTATAGGGGTCCCTGTGAAGTCACTAAGAAAATTGGACCACTAACCTATGAAGTTCGAGATTGGGGAACTTCACGGAAGACCAAGACATTTTCAGCGCATGTGCATCACCTGAAAATGTACATCCCGCGCACAAGTGCGCCTCCTTCTTCTCCGGGTCAGTGAATTGTGGGAACCAAAGGGCCGATGAATTGCTTTTTGTGCTGTGATAACTTTTACGGGGGAGGGGGAGAGTGTTAGAGGCCGACGAAGAGGAGGACGAGGAGTAGAATGGTGCCCTAGAGAACGTTAAGTGGCATTCCGTCAGCCGGAACTGAAGTTGACTCCAGTGAGCCTGTAACAATATATATATATATATATATATATATATATATATATATATATATATATATATATATATATATATATATATATATGGGTGGTTTCATCTCAAATCGTGCAGGCAAAAAGGGTCGAATTTTTAATTTCGATGAAAAAAATATATGTTATGGCGCCGTTTTTAAAAACGCAGTCGCCGCAGACCGCAAGTTCGTCGGATTTTTTGTTCGCGACTTATGAATTTTTAAAGAGGCCGCGGCGAAAAGCAGTGTTTTTCACACCCGTCGTGGGTCGGATGTTTCGCTTGATCTCCCGCCGTGGATTTTCAGTCCACATTATATTATCTTTTTTAAAACACTTTGTGGACACATTTAAAAGGCTCCAATACCATAAAATAATTTTAGGCGTTTTGCTTTTTTTCTGTAAAAATGTCAAAAACGCCCCCTCGGTCAATTGTTGACGAACTTTGACAATTAATTACTGGCGATCTACTTGGGTTACGTTAATACTTTTTATGTCCACGGAGAGCCCAAAACACGTTCTTTATATGTATTATAAAATGACTTGGCTGTATAAACTATTCTTTCCGGTACGTTTACGTTAATGTTATGTGAAAACCAAAAAGTACCATTTTTGAAATTGATTTTCTCAAAAAACCCATTTTTTTATTTTTTTTATTTTTTGTTAAAATGTAGATGTGATAGTTTTCTACGCGAAAATCAAGTCTAGAAAGTGTATATTTTGTTTGTATGTTTTATATTTAAGCATCAATATCGTACAAAAACGTGTTTTTACGGCACGAAATGGACTTACGAATTGCGCGTCTTCACAAGCTCGGAAATAGTTTTTTTTATTTTTTTCAACGTTCCCACATAAAAATGAAATACATTATTTCCACCTTGTTATATTTATTGATTATTTAAATTTTACTATAGGCGGAAAGCTACATCGGAGGAGTTCCAAAAAGAGAAAGCAACACTTCTTAACAGACCAGCAGGTGTCGTAAATTTTTAACGTGTACGAGTCGGCAGACGTCTTATTGATTCGGGGCCCTCATTGGCCTGCATGAACGTCCCGCCCTTTCGGAGCCAGCAGATGACCACGACCTTTCGCGCTCGTTGTGTTAGATGGGACGGCCCGTGACAGTAAAGCGAGCAGCGCACCCTGTGTCACGAGGAGTGAAATGGTACGATTGTGTCGTTGACGCGGCGAACAGTGACAGCCACCCAGGAGGAGTCAGTCAGAGTATTGCACAAGGGAAAGCAAAGGAATCGTTGCCTGAAAGGATGAGGACACCACGGCCTTACAAAATCGACGGTCAACAACAGTTATGCCAGCCAAAACAACGCCGCGTGCGCGCTAAAACCGGCGGCGCGGGACAGGAATCCCACAGACGCACACACGAAGATGGGCCGGTTTCGTTAGGGATGTGGGGAAATTTGAAACCAGCCATCCGTGCATGCGTGAAACGATACCGCCTGTTTGCCCCAGCTTTGAGCGCCCTATCCTTACCTTGAAACGGCCGTGCTCTCTCTCTCTCTCTCTCCGGGGAGATCCGATAGCATGCATCGAAGGGTTATCTATTAAACTTGAGGAAGAAAACGAGAAGGGAGAGTTTAAGTTTAACTATCCCCACCAACCCGCCCATTCTGTCCTTATAAAGGGCTATCTCTTTGGAAACAGCAAAGCCCGGAGACTGACATCAAAACGAGCGTGTTGGTAAATATACTTGTGTTTGTATTTTGCCCGGAGACTAGTTGGGTCGAAGTCAGCCTCCTTGTCAACTATAACCGTTTGTGAAGAGTGGGCTTCTCCCGAGATGAAAAGTCACCGCCGGCTGACGTGTTCTTTTGAAAAAGGGAAGGGGAAAGAGAAAGTTTGAGTAACTGCAGAAACTACCTCGAAAGCTCCTCTCCCGATATGAAGCTTCAGGCATAGTCTCGGTCACCTTCTCGCGCATCGCCTGCTCCAGTCTATTCTTCACTTTCTTTCGCACAGCCACTCTTCCTCACAGCCGTCGTGGATGTGCGTAATAGAGGGAAAAACAGATTCGAGCATCATCTGGACGCCGTCATCCTGCCAGACTTCAGTGTCGTGGGACCGACTCGTGTGTTTTTCTTCGCCCCGCTGAACTTAGTTTCTCAAATGCGTTTTTGAACGTTTTTTTTTTTTTTTTCAATGTTTTCTTACTAACTGTTGGTTAGCACTGTTCAGTTGTTGGGTTTATTTTGTCATGGCGTAGCGGCTTAGGCGGTGATGTAGAGAGCGTGTTCGCACGCATTTGGTTGCGTCCCATTTAGGGAATGCCCGGAGGAGTTGGTTTATGTTCTTGGCATGTGCGGCTGAGTTTTCCCGTCTTTATTCAATGATTGATTTTTTTTTGTTTTACCTTTACGTGCCGTCGAGTTCTTTGTCTGACTCTCCACCAGGCGTGGATCTATCGCCTTGCCACCACTCGAACCTAAATACTTTATTTTTTTTAACGCAATTTTCGTTAAGATCGCAGTTGGGCAATTTAATTCCTATTTATTTATTTTTATTTCCTACCCCTCTCCATGACACACTCTCTGTGTGTTTCGGACCGTTTCTGTGTAACCACTTTTGTGTATTACGGAAGTGAAAGGACATTCCCTGGTGACCTGTGCGATGTGCGGTGAACAAACCCCCAGTGTTTGGTTTCGGAAAGAATTGTATATAACATATCGACGGATGTGGTGACTTTCTTTGTCTTAGTAATATGACAGCTAATAGCTAGTCGTGCTAGTTTACTGTGAAAGGTTTATAAATCGAAGCAATACAACGTCTGTGCCTTTTGGTTATTGAAAGTCTACTAGGCCTGCTGATTTGGTTAGGTATGTATCTCGTGGTTCCCGCTCTTATCAAAACATACATAAATATTCAATACAAAATTCGTTTATAATTGATTACAAAATGCAGAAGAAAATTCAAAAAAAACTTTTTCACAATTCATAGAGACGCATGGGTCGCAATGTCTGACTTAGGTCTTGCAAAACAAAGACGTTTTTTTTTCGATATTGAGGCCTAAATATAAAACATACAAACAAAATATGCACTTTCTAGGATTGATTTTCGCGTAGACAACTATCATATCTACATTTGAACAAAAATAAAAAAAATAAAAAATGGGTTTTTTGAGAAAATCGATTTCAAAAATGGTACTTTGTGGTTTTTGCATAATATTAACGTAAACGTACCGCAAAGGATATTTTATACAGCCGAGTCATTTTATAATAAATATAAAGAGCGTGTTTCGGGCTCTCCGTGGACAGAAAAAAAAATCGGTGTAACGCAAGTAGATCGCCAGTAATTAATTGTCAAAGTTCGTCAACAATTGACCGAGGAGGCGTTTTTGACATTTTTACAGAAAAAAAGCAAAACGCCTAAAATCATTTCATGGTATTGGAGCCTTTTAAATCTGTCCACAGAGTGCTTTAAAAAATATAATATAATGTGGACTGAAAATCCATGGCGGGAGATCAAGCGAAACATCCGACCCACGGCGAGTGTGAAAAACACTGCTTTTCGCCGCGGCCTCTTTAAATATTCATAAGTCGAGAACAAAAAATCCGACGAACTTCCGGTTTGTGATGACTGTGGTTTTAGAAACGGCGCCATAACATATTTTTTTTATCGAAATTAAAGATTCGACCCTTTTTGCCTGCACGATTTCAGATGAAACCACCCATATATATATATATATATATATATATATATATATATATATATATATATATATATATATATATATATATATATATATATATATATATATATATATATATATATATATATATATATATATATATATATATATATATATATATATATGTATATATACATGGGTGATTTCATCTCACCTCAGGCCCGAATTGAGGGTCGAATTTTTAATTTTGACGAAAAAGACATGTTTTGGAGCGATTCCTTTAATAAAAGAAGAGGCAAACGGCAATTTCGTCAGAATGTTTGTTCTCAAGTTATGGACCGTTGAAGCGGTCAAGGTGGAAAGTGACGTTTTTCCAGCTTATCGGAGGTGCCATATTTCACCCCATCCCTTTTCCCTACTTTTTACGCTACATCAATATAACTTTTTGGGAACACTCTACGCATAGGCTTTTTTCATGCTAATTAAGCGTCCAGGCATAACATTCTTAATGATTTTTTGTTATTTGTCAAACCGCCTCTATGCGACGATATCTGACGAAGTTCAGCAAGCTGTGCTGTGTGACCTAATCAATATATATTTATGATCTTTATATCACTGTAAAGCTTCAATGAAGCTCTTTCTGTTGAGTATAATGTCAAAATTTTGCAATGAGTATATAATGCGCTACATGTGCCTGAAAAACGAAAATTTCGAAAAACTGGCAAGTTTGGAATCATTTTTCTAAAAAGAAAACACTTTTTATTTCTTTCATTTTTTATTCACAGTTGGCTAATATAGTCGTCTATCAGAAACTACCCACAGAAATTGTAATATATTGTTTGTATGGCCGCTATTAAGACTCGAATCTCGTGCTATGAGCGTTTTGAACGGGACTTCGCACAGGCGCTCTGTTGAGTAGAATTCTGGCCTATGTAAGGTTTTCTATTTATCGTTAGCAGTTACCTCGATATCCAACCATAAACATTAATAAAATTTGTAGTAGTGTACTTAAAAAAATTTACTTCGAAGTCCGTATCCACAAGTGCGGGCACCGCGCTTACTTCCTCCCATACGGGGGAATGCAGATCGTTAGAGAATTCCTCCGGGGCCTTTTGCTTTCAGCTTTGAGTTTGAAATACCGAACTTGACATGTAATTGTCATATTTTTTTTATGTCAGACAGATATGCAGTGCATATACATATGTACGATCTAGTATCTGACGCTTAGGAAGTACGGTTTCTTTTGTGCGCGTACGGACTCTTTCGTAAAATAACAAGCATTTCGTAGCGTGTAAGGCTTCCAACGTGTTAGTTATGTGTTTAGGTTTCATTTCTATTTTCAGTGATTCATGCCGGGTTACTTAGAATTTTTCCTCTTGACTTGAGCTTGTCCGGGAGTCTTGATGTTTCGTATCTTCTCCGTCAATACATAGGGCGAAGCTGACACACCTCGCAAATCACGCCAGTGACAAGTAAATAAATATTGTTAGGATAAATATTGTTGCTTCACTGGCTTTTACGCTCAGATACTGAGGTAAGTACTAATATTAAATAGAAAACCCTATATGGGTCAAAATTCTGCTCAGCTGAGCGTCTATGCGAAGTCCCGTTCAAAACTTTCACAGCACGAGATTCGAATCGTAATAGCGGCCATACAAACAATATATTACAATTTCTGTTGGTAGGTCCTGACAGATTACTATATTACCTAACTGTAAATAAAAAATGAAAGAAATAAAAGGTGGTCTTTTTTTAGAAAATCGACTTCAAACTTGCAAATTTTTCTAAAGAAAGACTTGCAAGTTTGAAGTCGATTTTCTAAAAAAACAAAAACTTTTTATTTCTTCCATTTTTATTTACATTTTTTATTTACCTCGACCGAGAGTGACCAGAAAGGTTTTAAAGCCTCTTGCGACTTCTTAGGACCAGCTCCGCTGGACCGCATCCGGTCCTAAGAAGTCGCAAAAGGCTTAAAAACCGGTCTGGTCTCTCTCGGTCGAAGTCGGTCGCAAGAATGTGAACGGGCCTTAAAGGGATTGTCCGGTCGAAACCGGAAGTACTTAAGTTGTTGCGCTCGTTACATCGAGGGAGCCTTCATATAGACAAACGTCATTTTTATTTTGGTATATGATCTACCGTTATTAATTAAACCTTTCATGAGCCTATGTACGAAACTGCACCCCAAATTTCGCCAGTGTCAATGGCTGACATCCGCAGGTGCTGCGTGACGTCACAAAACACAAAGGTTTTTCGGATGGTGGGGATAACAAGCGTTGGTCGACGGGTGTCTTGTATTTTGTTTCGAATTATATAGTCTCCTAGGCAGTACCCTACTGAAACACGGTTCTTTTAATGCAGTTCCAAAGCACGTGCAGAAAAAGTCCCGCTTTTTAGCAGGATATTACTCGCAGACAGCCATAAGCTTCGAGCAAACGTATGCTGTTTCGCGCAAACACAACTGCGACAGACGCCGATCGAACTAGGGCGCGCTTGCAAAGCAAAGGATGCAGATTTCGCCTCTGAAGTGGCACAGCTAGGTACACGAAGCGGCATCTGGGCACATATTTCGGCGGATCCACTGGATCGGTGATGAGGCTGCGGGTCGTTCCCCCAGAGGCGATGTCCGCGGGCCGAAGGCAAACGGCGAACCGTTCAAATGCATGTCGTCACTTGACTTGGACGAGCTTGGTGAATCATAGTCACGCTCCATTTTCACACGCGGGTCAAACAGATATCGGGCTGCACGCGTGCTAAATACAAGTTCTGGTATCATTTCGAGATGGCCTAGATGTTGGTTTCGGTTTCGCTGCATAATCAAGGTCTGTTCGATTCGGCCAGGAAGTTCTGGTAGCGGCAAAAGCCCCTCAAAGAAAATGTTTGCATTTCGACGATAGGTTCGCGGCACCAGGATGATTTTACGTCGGGAGTCGCTGGCGGCAGCGCGCGGTCGGCATACCGGTCACCTCGAAGAGGAAGGCCTGACGGTAGCGTCTTGTTATCGACCGTAACTTCGGCGTCAAGTTGAAGCGAGAATCGGCAAAAATGGCGATTCTCGGCGTTTTGCCCAGGCCCGTTAGCGGGCGTCCACAGATACCAGCGGACAAAGCATGCAGTATTATGCTCAGCTACGGGGACATGCGAGTGTCAACGCACTAAATCCAGACCTCTGAAATGTATCGGATCTTCAGTATGCATCCAAGAGCAACTGAAGGCGGGGACTATCATGAGGGCAATACCTTTCCTGTGTCTGTAAGTAAGAATGTCAATACTGTGGATCTCCGCATAGCATCAAAAAGAAACAATTTACGTGAGCCAATATTTCAACACTCACCACAGGGAGCCAAACCTACGCGAGCAGGTGCCCAAAACGCTTTCAGAATATCATAATCAAGCAAATTCCTACCCTCGGTTATGATCTCAATTCCGCATCCACCGCGGGTACGTTATTATCATAAATGAGAGGAAATGCAACCTCCGTATCGGCGTTATTGTTAAACATTGCACATTTGAGCAAGAGCTGCGAAAAATGGTACCGCGAGCAGAGGCGGACGAGGAGTGTCGTCTGCTATCGCCGTCTGCTCTTGTCGTCTGCCTCTGCACGGACGCTGAACTAGTTCAGCCAGTTCAGGGGAATCGAACAGACCTAAATTGACTGGCCCGATTTGGGCGAGGAGTGGGTGGACGTAGTTCAATATCGCTGGCACCAGCATCACACCTCAGCTTACAACCCTTCTGTCCGCTTAGAGCTCAGCTCGTAGCTTTCTTCTGTGAGATGATTGCTGCATAAGCGAGATCTCGGTCTTGACGGGAACCCAGTCCCTACGCACGACGACGATACACTTTGCTCGTCACTGCACGTCTCGCGGAAAAGTGCGGAACGTCATATCTTGGCTCGCATGTGCTGCCCGGTGGATATGGCACCCAATCGCGCAACAAAAATCTCACCCAACCACGAAACAAGTCGAGCACAACAACAAAAACGAAGCACGACGAGGCGTTCACTCACAGGCAATCGACGAGACAAAAATGCTCGCTTTGTGTTTTGTGACGTCAGAGCTCCAATGTTGCCAACGAAAACCGCGTTTACGCTAGAGTGCGATTGGAGCAGTATAAATTCAATTACTCACGCAGAGGGCCATATAAAATTCAGATATTGCACGTACGATGCGTCTCGAGGCAATAACAATGATATTCAATTGTTTTCTCGAATACAAAATTTGACCGGACAATCCCTTTAAAGCGCATGACTGATAAAGCACATATAGTTGTAAGGTGAGGGCCCAATACAAGTGCACGTAAAACCGAATTTAAATTTAGCCTTCCTAGGCAGTATTTCGCGAAGTTTTGAGTTCATGCGAGCTGATGCCCACATGTAATTTATGTCAGGATTATAGGAATCTAATCTGTCCTTCGTGCTATTTATGTGTCATTGTGAATGTCATTGCATCTCTATGTATTTCGTTTTGAACATTGCGTATCGGATCCTCTCTGCACGTTTCGTGTATTTGCCTTCAGGTATAATATGAAAGCACAATGTCTTTTTTTTTTTTTTTTGGCATACCCTGCGACCCATTGTTTCACACTGCCAAACATCGAATAAAAAAACACGTTTCCGCAGATCGTCTCAACAGCTGGCGTATTTTCGAGTGTCGTACCCCCGTTTCGGTTTCAAGCAGACATGTACAAGTTATACTTAAAAAGGGTAATTAAGCTAAGTTACTGAGTATTGACCTCAAAAGTAATTTGAGTAGAATAAAAATTACTCAATTAGAGAGTAGTTGAGAAAATTACTAATTACCGTAAAAAGTAGGGAATTACTTTTGAAGTTACTTTTATATGTTCCTTTTTATGGTAATAAGAAAGTACATAGGTTTTGATCCGTTAGCGAAATTCTGCTAGCCAAGTGTGAATCGGCTTGTTCTTTCACAGAAACGCTTTAATAGCTGGTTCTGCGCCTGCGTGCTTAATTGTTTTGTACTTCTTTGTTTTTTTTGGTGAATGGTGTACTGCGCATGTGTCATTTCTACTTTGATGTTTAGCACTGCCTGAGCTTGACTTTTTGGTCAGTGTTTGCTTGTTTAGTGTTGCGTAAAGTACACCTAAAAAACAGTTGAAGTACAAAGTAAATGAGAGGTATGTGATTCAAGTGAAGCAGTAAGTACACCGGGTGCAATGCACTTGAAGTAACGTACTTTAAGTACAATATATTTCCAGGAAAATACAAATACTTTTAACACAATCTTTCATGATGCCATTGCATTCCTTATAGTGTTTTTTTAGCTGGTATGCATTGCTCCAGGGGAAATCGAGGTGCATCCGTTTTTACGGATATGGCAGCAAATATTGTATAAAGTCAAGTCGTCACAGAGTAGTTGTATTACTCTCGCTGACGAGCTATTTGACACAATCAACTTATAAGGCACTTATTTGTGTCGTTCTTCTAGCCGCCATTACTTCACTCAGAGAAATGACCAGATGACGTTTCGAAAGAGCCCTTTTTCACACGACGATACGCCATATTTTGTTTTCAAATTCGGGGAATGTACACTGAAGTCGGGAGTTTTACTTCCATCAGAAAGTACCAGAAAAAATACTTTAGTAAAGTACATGTACATGCTCAGAGAATGTACTTCAAGTAAAGTAAAAGTTTTCTAAACAGTAGTTCGCAGTTTTCTAAACAGTAAAGTACATGTACATGCTCAGAGGGTGTACATCAAGTAAAGTACAAGCTTTCTAAACAGCAGTACTGTATCATGTACTTAAAGTACTTCCCAACACTGCTTGTTTCTTAACTTTTATATAAAAACGTTGGGGGAATTACTAAAGTTTCTCGAAAGATCTTCGAAGATCTACATATTCTGAGTTTTGGAAGGAAAGGCAACGCAAAAAAGTCACCTTTGAGTTGCCCTTTAACACGCGATTCTTCGAGTACAGCACAAACAACGGGGGCCTCCAGATGAGCTTCAGAGCGCGTGCCGCATTTTGTTGCCCCCCAAAAAAAAAAGAAAGAAAAGAAATCCGAGGGCACCAAAGCACTTCTTATGAGTTGTGGATGCGAAAGCATTCTCGGCGCCGAGAGGAGCAGAAGCGGCCGCAGTGCCGGCAGGGAGTGCGGCGGTGCGCCGTGCAGACCGCCCCGCCGTGTATTCCGAGATTTGACAACGACAGTGGATTTTGCCTACACGCAGCGCATTTATAGACCTTTTCATTTTAGTAGTTGCCTGACCGGCGGGTAGAGGGCGCTGGCGCACTAGCCGCCTTTAGGTTGCTTCAATTTGGTCGGTTTCGGTTTCAACGTGCACGCGATTGTGCTGCTGTTTCATGCCACTTTCGATTAATTTTACGATATAAATTTCTTTCTTGTAGCACACAGTGAATGAAACAATAGTATTGAGCCACTTGGCAACCACGAAGTGGTTTCGAGCCTAAATTGCGATATTTTTTTACGAACACTATATGCGTCTGATTCCGTCCATCGTTAATTTCGGCCAGGTTCGGCGGTGAAACAACTGCGCTGATGCGCAGGGAAAAGTACCATTGTCCACGGCCGTACCCTCGGACACTAATTTCCAGAAAAAAAAATAAAGAGCAGGACAAGCTCCGCCTGCAGCGTGCGTTCGTTGCCTGCCGCCGTGCTTTGGCTGTGCGGGCACCGAGCGGTACGGAAGGTAGGTAGCTCGCGCTCAAATCAGAGCTGCTACTGCTAACCTTATATTCCAACAGACTATATTGCATGAGTGCTTAGTGAAAAAGCAGGTCGACAACATGATTAACAATATGCTGAATCACCAAGAACAGATGAACTAACAAGTTTACTGTTCGATGTTTGGTTTCCGTACACCAACTTTTTCTAACTTCGATACTGGAAACGTCTTTTATAATGACTAGAAAAGTTTCATATAATCATGTAGTAGTAATATAAAAAGTGATATAGCCTCGGCCTGTTTTATTTAAAGAAATTAAGCGCTCGAGAAATATTTTGATAGACCAGCCTAGGCTGGCTAGAAAATTTCTTTAACTAAAGTACTCATTATCAACATTTCAAAATATTGGCCTTATAAAATAAACTTTTTGTTATATGGACATTTGCTTACGACGTTCTCAAGTAATAAGAATGGTGAGATAAATGAATGCCAGACTTGAAATAAAGTCTGATATTCATCTTCCGTAAAATTTGCCGAATGAAATTGAAGAGCGCAAAAGAAATGATGTCCGATAAGTTTGGCTGAAGTCGAACGCCAGGCGCCACCCAATGGACCTGTGTAGAAAGCTGTTCACTGATTTGAAGCGATGCGCTTTGCACATTTTGACGTCGCCAGCTATTGAAAGTAACTCCCTATTCGCCGTCAACAACCGGCTGCACTCGGGTAATTTTCATGCAGAAGGATTCTTTTCGACGTCACATTTTGTGAATCAAAGGCACTATCACGCTGTCTCTGACAGTTTCTTACGCGGGGAGTCCAAAAATTTGTGTTGAAATAAGTAATTGAAACTGCATGGTTATATTAAAAAAAAATGACTTAAGGAACTGAAAAACTATGTATATGGGACCAAGCACGATATACAATTCCGTGGAATTCATAAATAAACCGATAATGCGAGTGCTGATCGCGGTTAAGAACGTAAAACAGATATAGATGTGATATCGGGAACAAACAAGTTGCGTCGTGTTAAGGTACCATTATTTCTAGCATAAAAAATAATTCAAACTAAACGTTTGTTCCTGCGTCTTGTCCAAATGTTCCCTAATCTAATCAAAAGAAACTGTTTTTGATCTGTTGTGACTACAAAACACAATGCTTTCAGGAAAAACACGTGGCTAATTACGCTGAGTGTTTTTGTTTCCTTCCTTAACACCAATGCGCACTCATATATGTAGTAACATTGGGCTTCCTATTGCAAATGTTCCACCCTTATTAGTAACCAAACCACAGTTCTCATAAGTTATTGGTTTTTGAACCCTCGAGGTTCTCTTCAAGTCATATATGTATTCAATGTGCGCAAGTGCTAACGCTGATTCCTGTTCCTCAAGAGCGTTTTCACACGTATCCCGCACGCCGACGGTAAAAGATATTCAAAACGTGTTAAAAAATTAGCTGCAGAAGTTGCGCGCATAATTTTGTAATGCAATTGCATGGTAAGCATAAGTATCGGACGGCACTTTACGGAGTAAGGCAAGAGACGCGGTGAAACGCGACGAAAAACACGAATTCAACGCATCCGCCAAGGCGCGGACGGGAGAGCGGAGCAACAAGTTGAAGCAACCTAATGGCGGCCGCATCACGTGATTCCAAGATGGCAGCGCCCATGCGGCGGAGGGTGAAAAGGTCTATACAAGCAGCGCGCCACGTCTTTTGCACACGGCGCTCCGATGGTGACATCACGCTGCCCCAGTGCGCAGGCGCGGTGCGCCCGCCGGCTCCACGGCTTGCGTGACGACGATATGCGCTGCTCTGCCTTTCTTGGTGTACGAATGAAAAGTGGTAATGTACAAATTAAGAACCTATAAATTCCGTCTACTAACTTTCTTAACATTTGGCTTGTCTGGCACATTCCAGTTGGAGACCTTAAACTCGTCGTCAAAGCGTGCTATTGCAGTTGTGAGAAGAAATTCTCCGCGCTGCCTAAAAATCCGCTACCAAAAGGAAAAAAAAATGTGATGCGAGCTCGAGGAAAAGGCAAGTAAAGACGCCGGTTCCTCCTCTCCAAGAACCTTTCTCTCCCTCTTCACTCTCCCGGCAAACCATAAAGTTCAGCGGCGAACCTCAAGAACCGCAATAAAAAGAAAGTGCTGCTTCTCGCGGAGCATTACTAACTACTAGTGATAGGCCGAACTTTTGCCGAATCGAAAATTCAGCGCCGAATAGCAAAGTTCGGCAAAGCTGAACTTTGCTAAAGATGTGCTATTTGAGCGTGTTGGTGCTTTTTAAACATTTAGAGGGTGGAGACACACAAGGGACGATACAGACATATATGTCTATCGTAATTCGGCAAAAATGCATTGTTGCGAAACTTAACGTTGATATTTTTTTTTTCTGTCGAAAAAAGTTTTTGTGATGTTTTTTTTTTTTTTTAACTTACAGGGCAACTCCGCTTCATTTTTGGTTTTGAAAAACAATGCAGTCCTCTTCACTATCGCCTAGGAAGACCACACGTCACATATTACGACGCAGTTCCGTCTAAATGGTTAAACGGTCCGGCAAACTTTGCAACTCGCCAAGTTGCCGGAATCGGCTGACTCGAGCGGGCGAATTCGGCTCAACCAACAGCGCAGTCAAGGCTACGGCATGCGCGGAGCCAACATTAAGCTAAACGTCATCATCGTGGCCCCCTTTTGCTTGTTTTTACTTCTCCGGGTGAGCCAACGTTGGGGTGAGCGTAGCGCCTGACGTCAGCAACGTTGCCTCTCGGTGCTCAGCGGTGTCCAGTCATGGGCACGTTACCAGTAAAAAGTAACAGTGTTACAGTTACCTATGGGTAAAAAGTAACTCTGTTACAGTTACACTTACCGGTTTCAAAAAGTAACGTGTTACAGTTACTGCAAAAACAGTAACGTCGTTACAGTACGAAAATTGGACACAAGAAATCCCAAACCAAAACAATATTATAGTTGTTACACTATAGTGAAAAGAAAGGTAAACTGAGATATTAAAAAAATTTAAACCCGAAGGGCGTTTTCTTTTTTTGCATCATTCGCCATTTCAGCATTTAGATGTGCATAATTTATTTGCAATAATTGTTATAACCTAGAATCAACCGTTTTTCAAAATTGTTATCGACACGTGTCAGTGAACGTTTCGGTTTATATTTCACTCCGAAACGAATGAGGAAAGATATAGTCACATAATTACCTTATGGGATATACTTGGAAGCAGACCTAAATATAGCAGGTCAAACAGCTTCGAAAGAATAGAGGGGGAAAGGAGACAATTAACTTCTGGTGCTTTACGAGTGTACGGCGACCACCCCGGCGCCTATGTCCGAAACGCCAACTGTAGAAGTCGTGTTTACTCGAGCGGCTCTGAAGAGAGCAAATAAGTTAAACAAGCGCCGGCTTTCTGCACAATATGGGGACGGCTTCCTTAAAGGGAAGAGGAAACGGCGAACGGCTGGGTGTAAAAACGCCAGCACGGACACAGTCCAGACGGAATACTCGGAGACATATCACACGACCACCGACACTTGCAGATAGTCCCCACGAAAGAAGACTGAGCCAAAGTCGCTTCCTTTATCTCTCAGTTTCGTGCTGACTCGTCCTTCGTCCATTCTCGGTCGTGGGCTGAACCAGACCACGCTTCTCTTTATTATTATTATTATTTTTTATTTTTTTTGTCATCGAGGAGCTTGGAGAAAAATACTTCAAGATGGAAATGTTTTCATGTCCGCGGCAGTGGATTCTAATTTATCTGGTAAAAAAAGTAACTGTAACGGCCTAAACAATTACAGTTGCCCAATAAAAAGTAACAGTGCTACAGTTACAAGTTACCAGTATTAAAGAGTAACGCGTTAGAAGCAAAAGTTACCGAAAAAAGTAAGTAGTTACCGGTAACGCGTTACCAGTAACTAATTACTTCCCAAGACTGGCGGTGTCCACGTGATTGGCGCGCGCTTCTTGGGAACCGTCCGGCCGCCCGCCGTTATCGCCGTCTTCCGCGTCACAACCACCGTCGTTTTCTCACCGTTTCTGATTTTTGTTTCTCGGAGTTTCGTTCACATTACAGACACCACGTGCGCAGACTAGTTGTGCAGACGTCGTCGAATGCCGTAGACACCAAAACGTGGCGAAGAGTGCAGTGCAGACGACACTCGCGCCCTGCCACACGCCCGCCCCAATCCCGCCCGTCGTTGGCCCGAAGATCACGTGACATATCGTAGCACGTGACGGCCATGTTCTGGATGGATGGATGAATTTTACTGGCTATACCCTTTGTAGCGGGTGGTAGCTTGCGCCACCTAGCCTAAGTCTAAGAAAGACAAACATTTGATTTGATTTCCCGCGCCCTTCTAAGCCAATTTTCTACCCCCTAACTATCACCAGGTAGTGTGGCATATCACCAGGATGACCTTTGGGGGATCGGGCAAAAAAACTAAAAACATCACCCCCGCCTCTTCCCCCCGGCGAGGGAGTCGCCAATTTTCCTCTGGTCAGACCTTGTCGGCGTTACCCCCGCACCGGACCCACTGGGAGACAGGGTTGAGACTTTGGGCCGGAGCCACGCGGGAGGGAGTCCCAATTTTCCTCTGTCCCGCCTGTCCCCAGCTGTGCTAGTTAGTTCTGTATCATTCAATTTTCCCTAGATAATTTCCACCAATCTTCTAATCGCCTCTTTGTGACTGCAATCCTCTTCTCCTCCGTCCCTCCATCGTCGCCAGCAAACCCCAGGGCCCCGGCCAGATCTGTTACCCCTTCAGGGAGTGCAGGACGAAGCCCCGTGCACTTTAATACCAAGTGCTCAAGTGTCTCACTCTCATTATGGCAAGCAGCACATAATGTGTCTATCTCCTGAAATTTAGCCCTATACGTCCTCGTCCTCAAAGCCCCCGTTCTCGCCTCGAACAGCAAAGAACCTCCTATTGAGTTGTCAAACACATTTTCCTTTCTTATGTCCTGCTTTCGTGACCTGTACACTGTTAGAGCTGATTTATCCTGCATTCTTTCTTCCCACATTTTCCTCTCTGCCTCTTTCACCCCTTTTTTCACTGAAGTAGTCTGTTCAGCCCCATCACCAGTGTGTAGGTATTTAAATGTAAGCTTTCGGGCTCTTGGCGGCCCAAAGCTAATGTTGCCGGACGGAGCCGAAGTTTCGGTTTCGATTTCCACTCGTGTTTAAAATTAGATTTAAAAATATATATCAAATTTTTCGTGAAGCAAACGACGTAGTGTCTTTTACTAGGGATTTGTAATTCGAAATCACTCATTATCCCGAAATCTTCGGAATTGAGCGGAGTTGCCCTTTAAATACAACATATAATGCAAATCGACACAGCTGTTACTAAATAAGGTGATATTCTACAAGATAACTGTATAGGTGTCATTTCGTGTGTTTACAGGCAATCTTACATTTGCTTCTTGAACAAGTGGCGTGACAACGAGGTTGGGTAGTTAGCAGACGCAATCATGAGTCACGCTACGAGTTTCGGTTTTGAGGCCTCATTCGCGCAAACCTGGAAGTGTGTGCATTGTTAAAACGAACGCAATAACTACTGCGTTCTTACTTTCTCTGGGAGTCACCGTTTCGTGCGCGAAAACGAATGCAACGGTTGCTGGGCCTTCGCCAGAAGAGATAACAATATTGTAAATGTGCATGTTTTTTTTTTTTTTTTTTTTTTATTTGAATCACTCAATTTCAGCTTGGCATGAAAGTGTGCGTCCCATATTCGCGTTTTTAACCTTTAAAATGCCGGTTTCTGGTATTACGACACACAACGACGTTTAGGAAGATGGGAAGAGTTAGGAACGTCGGATGTGCAAAGTGGAGTACAGTAGTTCTAGAAAAAATCGTAAGGGTGCAGGCGAGCTGGTGAATATTAACCATGTTGAATTAACCTGAGACGTCATCCTATTTTCAGTCTCTTCTATGTTTTGATGTTTCTTCTCTACCCCAGTCTCAGGTTAATTTCCCTTGAAGAGGCCAAGAGTCCATGAACTTGGGCCTGCGAATCGAGCAGCCGGGGAGTCTGACAACTTGTCCACAGTTGTGTTATCGGTGCCGAAAGGAACACTGCAGTTTCCCGACGAGATAAGAAGGGCGCTGGACTTCGTGTTGTGGCAAAGTCTGCGACATCCTACGGGGCATCTGATGACCAGACAAACTCTTCCAGTATGCATGGCTTGGACTTTTGTTACCACCAGTAGCTACAAGACGTTAAATATTGAACGCCCAATAAAAGCATACTTACGAGTATTTTCTCAAAGCTGTACCTTGACTCATGTCCGTATATATACGTTGCACCGCATTACCCACATGTTCTGTGCATTAATAGTCATATTATTCAGCCACTAAAATAAATCCAAACCATAACATACATGGTGTCTATTTAATAGAATAAATTTATTGTACATACAATAGAACACCTTTTTTTTTTGTCAACTTCAATCACAGTATATAATATACTCTGAAAAAAAAAAAATCATTTCTTTGGGGCTAAAACAGTACAAAGAAACACAAACAGGTCAATCCCCCAAGAACACCAGAGCTTTCTCAAAGGTCTGCACAGGTACACTGTGAACTGAGCACTTCATCACGGCGACACCGAGAACAGGTAAGCGCATTATTGTTACTGCGAGTATCTCCTGGCACAGAGAGGCCGCCTCCACCGAGTGCTCCGGTCGCAGAAGACCGGCGGACCTTGCGGCTGGGGCGATAGTGCAGACGGGGAGCGGCTATCACTTCCGGTTTCAGTATTACTTTACACAGAATGCTGCCGATTGCAGGCCTCCTTCCTTCTACGCTGAAGATAGGCTTCTCTCTCTCTCATCAAACGATCGGTGGAGAGGGGACATGCATCTTGAGATCATCAGCACAAGCCAAGGGGAAGGAGGAGGGGGGGGGGGGGGGGGGAGAGAGATGTCATAACTACTATCTGTTATTCCGGGTCCCTAGAGTGCCTCTACACGCTTTCCGGGAAAGATAGAAGAGTAAAGCTGCACCGTTACCCCGCAGACAATATAAGCTTGAAACACCTAATCCAACTTTTTTCTGAGTCGGCGGTTCCCTGCAAGCTCTGGCATTTCTCAATTTTGTCAAACAACCTGAAGAATGGGACCTTGACTTTGCATTGCATTGCATCCCTAGTTTAGACAACAGCTCTTTCTGAAACTTAAAGATATGCCAGAAAAGCACGAAGGACCGTTTCAGTTTATGCTGTCTGCGACAGTATATCTCTAGATTTCAAAGAAAGCAGGTCCCTTGTTTTAAGGGCAAGGAGGAAGAGGGCACCTCGAAACTGCAGCTTGCGGGAGGTTTTGCACAGTCGTTCTTGCGCTGTGCTACTTGCGAGCCTTCTAGTGCTGTGAGCATTTCAGAATGAAAGAGGAGCGACAGATGAGCTTAGCTGTCTAGAAATATGTGCTGCTCCAGCTTGCGTGCAGGTTCGCACTCTAGTCGCGATCTCCTGCATGGCATAAAAACTTCCCGTTCTTTGGCATCCACCTTCGTGCGGACGAGCTTCCACCGGCAAACAAAATGCCGTTGCAACAATCAACTGAGTGAGAGGTAACAGCATCCTAGGAGTAGCATTTGAAGAGTCCAGAGTCCTATCTATACACATACCTACAAAACGTCACGTCAGTGGTGAAATGCGAGCATTCCAGAGAGAGATGCATTGTTTCAACATTTCGTAAGGTTTTGAAAAATATGCACTCTTACCAGCACGGGTACAAATGTGCACGATGCTCCAATGCCACAAATGGGCAACACACTGCATTTGTCTACAACTATGTATTAAATTGTCTAGTTAACAAACTCTGCAGCATGAACTATGCTGGGGCAGCCCAGACTAACATACATAGGTAGTGGTGGCCTAACTGGCCACAACTCTTAAAAACTGGCAGCTAAGTTTCTACTAGTTGTCGAAGGTTTTACCAAATGCCTATGCACAAACTTTGAGGGGCGAACTTTGAGGTAAGTGCCCTGTGTGTGAACTGTGGCGTCCACCTGTTTGCAGGAAGCTACCGCCTAACTCGGCAATGGGGCCAGGATGTGCAGAAAACAGAATAAAAAGCAAAGTACCATTGCTCAGACGCACTCTCTTCAAGGGCTGCGAGCTGTTTGGTGCTCCGAAAAGGGCTACTTATAGAATCCAAGGGCAAAGTGGTGCAACAATTGAACAAGTCCTTCCTATGCCCATTTACGATAGGGCGGCATAGGAGCCAGAAATGCAACCAGACTCAAGTATCACAACTGTTACCTAAAATACGGTGGAGGAAACTGTCCTTCACCATTAACAGTCAACACCACTCTTGCGTTATCTGAAACGTTCCAGGTTCCCGGCTAAGACAACAAAGAAGCAGCAAATGCACAATTCATCAATGTAATCATTGGAAAAAAAAAAAAAGAAAGCAAAGGGAGAAAGACTAGTGCCAGCCATACAGGAAGGAGCACCACAGGCATGACTTTACACCGGGCGACGATCTGAACAAAAACGATGAAACAGCTGTAGACGGAAAGCGAGCAGCCAGCAAGTCAATGAGACCCGGTCCTGTTTCGGGATGGACAATGCGTCTCGCAAGCTGCTACGCCGCAACGGCAGCGACCGATAGAAACCGGCCAGCAAGACGTGACGCTTAAAAGCGAGCCCGGTGTCGCTCACTTTGCACACCTGTGCCCCAATCTAGAACGATGCCAAAATGTTTGTTCAAAAGGACACTAGGACGGTATGAACACCTAAGAAAAACGAAGCCATCGCAACAGCGCAAGAAACGTCATTCAACAGCTCGACGGAAATGGTCGGAACGCAGCAAGGGACGCTCTTGGGTGCCATCCCTCCTTCCTCGCTTCCGTGCGGCCACCGGGTCGGAAGGGTGGTGCAAATCTGTGGCCACTCTCTCCTCTTCTCGTACGCTCGAACACGCGCTCGGAAGCGCACTCGCACGGCCTAGTGGAGAAGCTCCGAGACAAACATGCGCGGGGCTCTGGTGAAGGAGGAGGGGTCGGCCTGTCACGACTTCTTGGGCGGTGGCGGGGGTGCCGGCGTTGGGGGCGGCCCAACATGGAAGCTGGTGCACGACACCGGCGACTTCCGGTCCTTCAGGGGAATGTTCTCGTAGATTTGGCGCGGCGTTTCGGTGGGCGGCCTGCATGCGGACAGAGCGGGCAATCTCCAGTGATGAGGGGACCCTTGACACGCTAAGATAGGGCGGCTTTGGAAGTAGCACGAGAATGCCACACTCCAAACTAACGGCTTTTTGCTTGGAGATCCGCGAGATTACGTACGTGTAGTTCTAAAGTTGAAAGGCAACCTATTTTGGTTCTCTACAGTCTTTGGATGTTTCTTGGAGAAATGTCGTAATATTAAATATTTCCTCGCATACATACAGAGAGCAACGTAACAAAAAACTGGCGTTTTTCTGGTAACTAACCAAAGGCAGTCTAAAAGCGTAGCATTTAGAGGTCGTCCATGTCGTCACGGGGAGACGCGACACCACAGCGTTGCGTAAAAAGTTTCGACCTGGAAATTTCCGCAGTTCTGGCGCCACGGTCGGATACCGATTGTCGTGAATACTGCGATGTCACCGGTGTAACATTACTATCCAGACTACGTCTCAAGCACAGACAAGAAAGCACCAACAGCTGGGCCTATAAACGCTACAAACTTCAAAGGGACAAACAGACACAAGCTTGAGTCTTTTTGTCCCTTTATTTGGTGAGGTTTTTGCGAAGGATCCCATGTGTACGTAGCGGTCCGCTAAATTGAGTAGGAGCTGAGTGTTGTGTGATGTCGTGGTTCCACCCAACGCCGCCCAATAAAATAATAGTATTTCTCCGCTAAATAAAAAAAAATATACAAAATAAAATTACACACATAAAAGTGTGTGTGGCTTGCGCAAGATATATTCTGTGCTCCCTGTATTTGTCGGCTTGGTCGTGCCTGCTCAATTTTTGCCGTTACCTCCCTCAGTGTGCAAATAAAGGAGCTGTGCAACGATTTTAACATTGAAAGAATTGGCATCTTCTGCTTTTGAAATTGTTCACCTTGCCACAAATGACAGAAAACACACCTCCTTTCATCGGAATGTTGCGATTCCGCCACGTAATAGCGAGGCAAAACTTAGAATATTCCCCGACCTGCAGCCGCGAGCGGTGGCCATGAGAAACACACGGCATGACGTCGATGGGGAACCTTGTACGTAGAAAGACTGCAAGTTGTGCAAATACCTGCTCGATAAAAGGTAACTTTTCTATAAATCTTGTCGTTCCAACATATATATAAATGTCAAAAACCTGGTATCATCGACAAAACTTATATTATACGGAGTTTTAGTGGCGCCATCTATCCTAGGTGCCTAGAACCGCCAGCTCTCTCTGCTACCGCGAACAGCTGCCAGAAGCCGGAGTGGGAGGGGGACAGGGTCGGACGGGTATGGCCGGACCCGGATGAGACTTTCCTCCTTTCACCATATTGTTTGCGCGGTGCACGCCAGCACGTGGTCACGCGGTCACGAGCGGATCAGTTCTCGCTGCTCACTGATGGCTCTAAAGAGAGAACGTTTCCGGAACCCCGCGCCTACCCCCTCAACGTCACTGCGCACGTGACTCGGAAGACGACGTACGAGTTGAGAGGCGGCAAAAACCTGGATCTTTTTCATTTTTTAAAATAAAAACTAGGGTATCCAGGCAAAATCTGTTTTCTGTAGTTCACTTCAGAAGTGTCGGGCATCAACTTCCACAATAATTTAAGCAAAGCCCTAAAATTGTTGCACAGCTCCTTTAAACTTCCAACACGCTTGTACCGACTTTTCTCACGCGTTAGTTCACACGATTTTGGTCGTTCCCGCTGAGGGGCGGGGACTGACCGTGAAGGAGGGGGCACCGTACCTTGGCACGCAGGAGCCGGAGTCAGTGAGGAAGGTGCGGGGCAGCACGGCGGGCTTCTTGGCCCCGGCCGAGTCCAAGGTCAGGGGCGAAGAGGCCGGGGTCAGGGTGGGTGAGGCTGTGGGGGTGAGCACAGGCGGCACCGCCAGGGTGGCCCGCACGGGGGTGGGCACCAGGGGCACGGGCATGGCCGGCACGGGGCTGCCCGCCTCCGGCAGAACCCCCACGGCCGCCACCGTGGGCACCTCCCCGGAGTACTTAATGTTGGTGTACTCCCGGCCGAGCATGATGCTCTTCTGCAAGAAAGAGCCACGGGGGGCTGTTTGGCCTCGGCAACGCGTCCCGTGCCACAGAAATTTACCAAGCGTCGGATGCGCAACGTATCCGTTGTGTGGCAGGTCTAATTTGCACCCCACCCGACGGCGTTAGTAGGGGGGTCGTTCCGCTCCACGCTACCTCCCCGCGACTCGATCGACCGAAGCATTAATAGTCTAGATGGTTACAGCAGAGAACTATGAAGTCCCCAGATAAATGGGACTCTATGGCACTCTGCAAAACATAGAAAGCACAAACTAACGATGAATAAGCTGCAATTAGAACCAGCTGCAAAACGAGCGATTAAAGGAATAATAAATGTTAACGCGAGCAACAGTAACTATACATGGAGAAGCCATACTGCAACCTTGTACATTTATAATCTTGTGTTCTCTGCTGTCCTATAGTCTGTCATCCAAGGGCAAGCTCAACACGAGCTCTCATTTCTCAGGCATGGCTCTCTTGCAGTTTCGATGGGCTTCCGCCGTTTAATTATTCAGATAAGATTCTCCGTTGCCAACGAACGTTACTGAAAGAGGTTGGCTCATTGGCAACACGTGCTGTGCCAGACCGACGCGAGAGGCGAGGGGCGTGGTGGTACCTGCTCGGCTTGCATGCGCTGCTGCAGGGTCTCTATGTAGTGCTCCACGGCCAGGTAGACAAACTTGTACTGGGCCTCCGTCTGCACCATGCCCGATCGCTGGGTGCGCACCATCTGGATCGTCCGCTGGATGTCGATCTCGCAGGCCAGCCCTGCACGGGGGGACAAGGACTGCGGTCACGTAAACAGCACTACAGAGCATGAAAGCATTCAACGTTTCGTTATACTATATGAGCAAGGTTGTCACAATAATTTCTCACTTTGCACGGGTGACTGTTCGGCATTCTAAGGCATCAAAGTGGACCGCTCAGTTTCGTGCATTCTATATTTAGTATGTACTATGGTCACTGACAGAATGAAAAAGGCTGTAAGGTCTTTCGGATGTACCGCTTCCAGCACAAGTTTTCTAGCTTAGAACAAGTACGCACAGCCAATGCACAACGAAAGGAGCCAGGCATCCAAAAGAAAGGCCCTGCCATTGTCGTTCTGTCGGTGACCACAGCAATGATGCAAAAGAAACATATTTCAGCGAGTGTTATATATGATCATGCAACACCAAAAAAGTCTGCCAACACAGGCAGAATACCTGCCTCCTGCCTGAAATCCAAGAGAGTAGAAAAACAAGGTTCAATTCTGATGAAAGAAATGATCCCTCTCAGACATCCAGAACTCAGTGTGCATTCACCCAAAAGCACGGGAAATCCCATCTTCGATTCTCGTGCCAAATATGGAGTGGGAAATGGAACCACGGTGTGGGCGCGACTCACCCTGCTTCTTGATGAGGTCCACGATCATGTCGATGACAATGAAGGTGCCGGTCCTCCCTATGCCAGCACTGGAATGCAGAATGTCCTCAATTGTAGGAGAGCATACAGCAACAAACACGCAATTCTGAATGGGGACAAAAGAATAATTGTCTTGGTACAGGAAAAAAACCCGCTCGCCAATGAGCCGTGGGATGAACGAATTTCACGCTGTAACACCCATAAATGAGGTCTAAAACTATTAGATAAAAGCTCAAGGCCAAAACAATTCCCTGGCTTATACATTCTGCCAAACAGAATGATAGCACTTGATGGCAGTTTCTAACGAGCAGTACTTCCTATAGAAATGGTATGCAATGTGATATGTGTCAAAGAAATCGTAAAACATATAAAAAACTTATCCCCTTCTCAGTCCTTGTACTACTTGTTCTTTGGGGGTCTGCATCAACTTCTCAGAAAACTCACGCTGCACACACAATCCAACCACGAAATGCCTCCACGCCTACTAGACCGTTCAACCAATACGCAGTCTCTACCCTACTATGCAAAGGGGGGGGAGACAGGGGAGTGTTAGCAACCTATTGATTTAAAATTACTGCAACAGGTGAATCCAGTCACCTGCAGTGAACCACGATGGGCCCAGAGTCCGGGATAGACTCCTGGCGCTGGTTGACGTCGTGCAGGAAATTGAGCACGCAGCCGGGATCGGACGGCACCCCGTGGTCCGGCCAGGCCGTGAAGTGGTAGTGGAAGACGCTCCTCGGTTCGGCCTGCGCCGCAAGCCACTCGTCGAGAGCCACGTTCACGCACCCCATGACAATGACGGGTGTGACAATTGTTTGCCATGAAGAAGTCTCTTTATTGGATGTGACGGCTGTTCGTTACCAAGGTATTCCAGTAGGCTGAAATAGCTCTGTGGTTCTTGGCCAACTCTGAATCCTGAACTTGATGCTACACCATAAAACATGGCCACAGATTGAGCTTCTCTGTCCGTTTTGGACAGTGTCCAAAACTGAGGAACTACGTACATGCAATAGTGATTTTTTAAAGGACAGGTAGCTTCGTTGTAGTAGTTGAGCACAACATTGGGGGTGTTTTAGGAAAGAGTATACAGTAGAATTTTGTTGATACATTCCCGGTTCATATGATTTCCCGGTTCATACGTTCACGAGTGAGGGCAGGGAAACGTCCCATAGAGTTGCGCCGTTTTTGTTTTCCAGTTCATACAGTCCCGGATAACACGATTCCCTGGAAAGTATGCTCAACATTCTGCCAAATGTCAATTAGATTGTATGTTTCTTGGCAATCAACGTTGCACTCGCATATTCGGAGCTCCAAACATCTGGTCTTGACGAACAAGCACCGAGCAGCCGTCCTCAAGGGCATACGACACGGCGCGCGTGTGCAGAGCAGTCTGCTTGCTGATAACGCTGCCACTACGTCTATTGTTCTCTGCAACTTCCGAGAGCCGTCAAGGTGCACAAGGGCGTTTTGATTGGAATTGCAGAACACAAAGTGCGGTTTTACTGTCTTAGCTCATTATTCGATTAGTAAAAGAATCTTTCCCATGAAATAATAACAAAGGATTCCAAGTACATACTTTACGCATTTCAAGTGCAGCTTCGGCGGTTTGGGCGAGAACATGGCACTCTTCACCGGCGTTCTCGGCCGCTGGTGGTTAGCGTGCGCACTGCTTCGTCGGCGTGTTAACCACTCGTAACAACAGTGTGTCCATCTGATGCTGTCATTTATTCTCCTCTCGTCAAACGCTACCGCTGGCGAAAGTGGCGCGAATGCTGTCGTAACGAGCAACCGAAGCAGCAGCGTAAAAACCGAAACCCACATACGGCTGTCCACCAATCGAGCTGTGCCCGTGCAAGCGCATGTTCACTTCAGTCGTCAACACCGGAACAGTATGTTTGCTTACGCCTTTTTAAGTGTTTCCAAAGTAGACACGTGATTGTGGGTCACCCTTGGTAACTCCGGCTAGCACTTTGAGGCATTGTTCGGAGGGTTGAAAGCACCGATTGCAAGAGTGCACGAGAGTACCTCTAGACTAAGACAGCACAAGGGAGTAGTAGCGGTAGTAGTAAATTAACGAATATGGCATTTCTTTGTTTTCTTCCATAGAGTTATTATAAATGAATGAATATGGCATTTCTTTGTTTCCTCCCATAGTTATTATAGCGCACGCTAGAGGTTCAACGGACGCTAGTGTGCTGCGGCAAATTGAAGCAGACAGCAACCAGACGAAAATTGACCTCCGGTAATGCATTTCGATGGGGAAAAGTGAGTGCATTTTCTCCTTGCGCTCGATTATAAGAGCAAATATCTTGAATAATTCATACGTACTAGGTACCTTGGAACATTTCTCAATCAGGCAGATGAAATAATTGGTCCGTTATGCATTTTTATTTCCAATTCATTGGACTAAAAATGGTGCTAAAATGGCTTTGTACATGTATTTATGTGCACTGTCGGACACTGCTAGCGCGAACACGGCATTGGCGCTTTTCAGCGTGGGGGATATATCTGCCAAACAAACGAAGGACATCTGGAAAACTAATAGGCAAGAATTATGCAATAACACTGGATCAGTAACTCCCTGTTTATGTGCAATCAAAATAACTTGAAGGCCAAGTAATACAGTCCGATTTTCAACAAGTAAGTAGTACTTCTTTATTCTCTCTGCTCTGCGAATGCTTGTTCTACGTTCAAAACATCACCGGCATGCTCGAAATCTTTGAGAACAAGTGAATCATAAAAGCTGTCTGGCATAGAAAATGACAAAAAGAGACACCTTTCACAGCCCACATACTTTATTCTCTACGTTTTGAAAATTTTTTTTTTCAAATGCTCGTAAAGATGCAAGACAGGGTCATTTTTATGTATAGTGACAGGAAGGCCATATAAGCAATATATAAGCACCACCGGAATGCTGGCGAACCTTGAACACACTCTATATTCTTTTGGATTGTTATTTTGCTTAGAATCGTTGCTCATTTTTGCAAACCTGCCATGTAACAGAGGTTTGGGCCTGAGATATAGCAAAGTTTAACATCGTTCAGTGTTAAAGAAAACTGCTGTAACTAAAGCAATTACACTTTCGCAATGTTAACCCCTTAACTGGGGAGCGCGTCTTTAGACGCGCGTCAATTTTGACCGCAGATTGGGGGGCGCGTCTATAGACGTGCTGCACTTCCCTTGCTGTTGAGAAGCGCGTCTTTAAATGCTCGCTCAATTTAGCGTGTGGGTAGGATGTGCCATCTATCCTCGTGTATCGGAAACATTTTTAATTTTAAAAATGATGCATACATGGCAGCACAAAAAAATGTTGAAGACTCCTGTATGACACCTTTGACTGTTTGTTTGGAAAATGGCGTCCAGCAAACGGCAGCGCGTTCCTTGACCAACGAAGAAATCAGTGAGCTGCTGTAAAATACTCGCAAGGACAGTGACTGCAATGTCGATTTCTCGAGTTCGATGAAATGCTTCCCGGGAACCGACACGAAAATTGAAGATGACACAGCGGAAGAATTGTTTGTGGAAACACCATCAACTTCGGGGTCTGCTGCAACCTGGCAAGACGCCAGCACAGTGAAAGATCCATTTCGGATTGTACGAAGTGCCAAGGTGCACATCCAACTTGATATAAATAAATTTGTTTTAGGCTTTGAGTCTATTGTTACACCTTCAAGAACTAAAAACACACACAAAAAAATACTCCCCATTTTACAGATATTTTTGATCAAAAAAAGTCCCCAGTTAAGGGGCTAATAAAGGTACATATTATTCGGTACGACCCAAATAACCATAGCGTCCTATGTTATTTTGCGGCGAAGAGACAAAATGCACGTGCGTTTTCCCATAGGAATGTACAGGAGCACCACAAAAGTAGACTGGTTGCTGTCTGCTTCAATTGGCCTCCTGGAAGTCGCATAAACACTAGCGCTAGTTGAACCTCTGGCATTCATTATAATAACTCCATGCTTTTTTCTCTACGTTGGTTCAGCTCCGGTTGCTTTATCAAGTTTCGCCAACGCTTTGGCAGCTTTGGTTTCGCGTTCTGCCCCCAGCCTGCACCACCCCATTTCGCCATTGCTGCTGTGCCATGTAGGCTCGTTTCGTTCAGCGATGACGTCGCTTTCACGACGCCATTACAGAACTGCTTGTTTTTGCATGTTTTTGAACTAGGTATTGCTTTTCTTGCGTGTGTGTGAACTTGAAAATGGTCAGTTCGAATCGTATGTTTTACCGGGCAATGTTTTCTTTCTCGCGGTTTTTTCAAGACATATCAACAATGTTCTACTGCAGCACCAAATATAGTACTCTCAAGACCGGTTATAGTGAAGTCAACGGGAATCGGAAATCACTTCGCTTTATCCACTATTTCGCTGTAACCGACTTCGGTTATAATGAAGTGCAAAAGGGAATCGGAAATCGTTATCGCTTCGCTGTAGGTGCTATTTCGTTATAAACTAGGGTTCGGAATTTTCGGTTTAAACCGATAAAAGTACGCTGAATCCATTTTCTAAAATTCGGTTTTAACCTAAAAAGGTCACTTTGACCTTCCAGTCGTACCGCAGAGTCGTGGCAAAAATGTGAAACGACAGTGTCTATCGAAACATGTCTGAATGTATGGGATACACAGGTGCCATCACAACGTTTTGGTTTAATGTGCGCATCATCGATTGGAACGTAAAGTTCGAAATGCCCCATGACTTCGCCATGCACGAGCGTGTTTTCAAACTCGTAAGGAAGACTGACTTGATGCAAACTCTGCATGTTGTGTTGTGCTTTAAAACGTCGCACCGTGTCTCTTTTGGCGGTCACATTTCGTTGATTGCCAGATTTTGGCTCAGGCAGCGCTTCGCTCCTTTCGGTCCTTGATGCTAAAGAAAAGGTAGAGCTACGAACATTTTGAACGCCGTTTTCTTCGTTCCACTTCGCATAAATCTCACTTTAGGAAAACCATCGTTTGGTAGCAGGACAAATGGAAAGGCTCACTCATTGTTTTTCCTAACTGGAATTTAAAGCGCAATGCAACTATGGCATTGTTGTTTTAGTTTGTGGATGTCTTTTAAGTTAATATTTTGTTGGAAACATAAAAGGCAAAAAACTTGTTTGATTGTTCAGCACGATGTGAGCATAAAATAAATTTCTTTTTGGAAATTTTGTTTTCACAGTTGCTTTCTTCAGGCATTCTGCTACGTATTTATTGAAGACAAATGTTGGTTATTACATTAGTTTTCTAACAACAGTTTTCCTGAACAATATCAGTGTGTTCCTGATAAAAATTAGATGTGTAAAATCCCCTGTAAGGCCGAATTAGAGTGCAGCTCTTGAGGAGGAGGGGAAGGTACAAAGAGGAGGTATGCCCCTCCTCCTCTCCTGCTCGCCTCCCATTTAGGGAAAATTTTCCGCTAAATTTCGCGGGGAGTTTTTCCCGCTAAACTTAGTGGGGGAATTTTCTGCCATATACAGCGGGGAAATATTTTTGCCAAATTTAGCGGGGAATTTTTCCGTTAAATTGAGCGGGAAATTTTTCCGCTTAATTTACTGGGGAAATTTTTCCGCCAAATTTAGCGGGGAAAATTTTCCGCTAAATTGAGCGGGAAAAGTTTGTTTTCTGCTAAATTCAGCGGGGAAATTTTTTCGCTAGATTTAGCGGGGAAATTTACCCATAATGCAACGCGCGGTGACGTCATCTATGACATCACTGGTGACCCTCGTGACGTCACGTGTGACGTCATCACGGGAAACGTCCCATAATGCACCGCCCAGTTACGCCGACGGCGACGGTGTTCAAGCCGGAAACGGGCGCCTAAGAGCTGCGCTCTAAAACTACTAGTTTCTTTCACAATTCATGTACACAGATGAAACTTTGCACTGCATTCTGCCTTACAACTGCCAGTATAGTACACTGTTCATTTTATTCATATCAAGCCAAAGGTTCAGAAGTTGATGCTTTTAGGTAGTGTCCTCCCTTAACTGACTTATCAAAATATGAATTGCAACAAACTATCAACATCTACCCTCGATCACGCAGCGAAAGCCTTCGCCGACTGTGCAAGTTTGGCCTTTCCGAAATTGGGCGGCGGCTTGTACCACCATGTGTCATTCAGAGGAAGCTCTCGAAGAGACTGCGCTGCCTTCAATTGCACATTTAGTCACTGAATGGTGTAGGAGCGGGCGTGGCAGCATACGGCAGCATGGCAAAATCGGCCATGCACTCGGCACGCAACAGCTGCAGCGCGTAGAGCAGCGGATGGGGAGAGGCACACAACCGAGCCGACTGAGCTCCTTTTCACATCTGTCTGGCAGAGAAAGGGGGGCACATTTCTTTCTGTCCAGCCCTACTGATTTCGCTTAGACTTTGGAATCACACGTAGAGTCACAGATCACGTTTCCTTGACTACACAATATTGCTCCAAGGCAGAACAATTTGGGACTCCGATCAAGCAAGATTGGGAATCTTGGATCCTGACAAAGATTGGTGCGTCGGTCAAACAAATGCCAAGAGAGCATAAAAAAGTTGCAACTGCCCATGAAAGTATTTTTTTATATATACTCTCGTTCACGCGGGTCCTTTCAAATGCACTGACACACAAGCAAAAAAATAAAATTAGTGCACGCATTTCCCAAACAAAACGTTAAAAACTTTACGGCATGAGCAAAAACAAAAATATGCCTGACCGCATGTGGTAGCATGTGGCGAAGGCACGGCGTCACCTCTGTCACGCTGCTTTCTTTGCTGTTGGCCGCATATTCTCGGTTTTGGGTCCCAATTAATTTGTTAGCGTGCAACCTTGTGTCTAGATGGCGCTACGTGACAATAGTGAGTACGTTGCTGCATGCGGGCCTTCTATGCAGCAACATAGTCACGTAGCGCCGTCTTGACACAAGGTTGCACATTAACAATTTATTCAAACCCAAACCCAGAATGTGCGGCCGCATGGCGCAGCGGTAGTAGAGGCGGTTTCAAGCGCCACCGCTGCTGCTGTATTTCTCTACTCTGCGCGTGTTGCTTGAGAGCGACAACTTATGTGACATCAATTACTTTTCACCTAGATTCCTAGAAAATTCGTAATACCGGTCATGTTTGCTTCGTAGGGCCGCGAAATTGTTTCGTTTAACAGGAATTCATTGTAGTAGTCGGAGATACACATCAAACAGATAGGAACTTGGCCGGTACTTTATTTTACTTCGTTAAACGGGCATTTTCGTATTAGAGGAGTTCGTCATAAAGGCGTTTGACTGTATCACAGTTACCACAGATGCATACTGTGGATATATGACCCCGGTTTCACCAATCAATCTTTTCAGAAATCACACTGATGTTTGATACAAATATTTTTTAGCACACTAGATGCTGTATTTACTTGGAAGCTCCACTTATTTTTTTAACTTGTACCACAATAGTGTGCAGCCTCTCAATGGTGGGCCTAACAAACCAAGGGCTGTTGCAACATCTATGGCTAAACACAAATTAAATTACAAAAAAAGAAAACCGAAACATCATGCGCCTAAACATTACAATAGCTGGCTGAATTTCCAAAGGTCATCTATAAAAGAAATGAAAGACTTTTACAAGTTCCTGCAATGCTGAATATGAGTGCAGCTCTTGAGGAGGAGGAGGGAAGGGTACTGAGGAGAGGTATGCCCTTCCTTCTTATCCGTATTCTCTCCTCCTCCTCCTCCCCTTCCCCTCCCTGCCCCTTCCCCTCCTCATCCCCCTGCCCCTCCCCCGCTTTGCATCATGGGATGTTTTCCATAATGCAACACGTGACGTGAGGTCACGTGACCATCGTGACGTGACGTGAACCTCGTGAGGTCACGTGAACCTCGTGAGGTCACGTGAACCTCGTGAGGTCACGTGAACCTCGTGAGGTCACGTGAACCTCGTGACGTCACGAGTTCCTCGCGTTGCATTATGGGACATTTCCCATAATGTACCGCGCAATTACGCCGACGGCGACAGTGACGGCGACGCCACTCAAGGCGGGGATGGGAGCCTGAGAGCTGCGCTCTAAAAAAAATGGAAACCTTACAACAACAATTGTACAAAATGGTTGTCTAAACTCTTAGCAAGCGTTCCGTTTCTTCAGTTATTAAATCTACTGCCATGTTTTCCAACAACCTATAGAGCAAGTGTTCGAAATTTTCACAGCATCAGTTTTGCCTGTAAAGACAGGCGGCCTTTCCCGACAGTAGGTATTCCCTAACTTCGATAATATGTTTCACGAGACCAAGGTACCAACTGTTTTGAATAAACACGAAGTAAACCAAAAATGTGCACCGAAACCAACACACTGATCATACTACATGTGTAACAAGTGTCTGGGTATAAAAGATTCATTTCTAAATGGAAAGAATAAGCAACAAAAAGACAGAGCGCAGACCCAGGTTTTAATCTAAGCAAACAAAAAATATATACTCCAGCCCTGCTTTGCCTCACCTCTCCCTCCTTGGTGACGGAGAACTCTCTGAGGGTGTAGTCTGCATTTGAGGACTCCGAGATGTGCTGCAACTTGTACTTGCCATACTCCTTGGTCTGCCCTTCATCCGGCCAGTACCGGACACACTTGGGCTGCACACCGGGACAGATCCAAATGCAGAGATTCAGGCACTCGCACTCAGCACTGTTGTGGGGCATTTTTGTAACGCGCAATGCCAAGGGGATAAAAAAGAGGGCTACGTATATTCTCTAAAAACAAAAACAAATTTGCGAAGAACAATGGGGTGCACACTTGCACAGAAGCAGTTCATGTATCTCACTGTAACAGGAACTTGCCAACAAACTAACAAAAGATACAAATAAAAGAACTGATCGGACTAAAAGAATGTTGCATAATAACAGACTGCCTTGTGATCGACCTGCCACATTTGTCCGGATAGGAAGCTTTAATTGTACCGTGTACCTGCCTTCAAACACCAGTCATAAACTTCTCTTTCGTACGAGATGTGTTACGCCATTTGTGGCCCTTAGTGAGCGGGTTAATGTTTACGCGTGATGGGCCCCGCAGAAATACAGGTACCTTTCCCCCAACTCTGAGCACTGGTTCGCACACTTGCATTTGAGCGCGATGGAGCGCACCATGCTTGCTCGTGACCGATTACGAGCGAACAAACTGGCACCATCTATCGGGCATCCCTGGAAACACTTCCAACCTGCGCATTTATTTCCCAAATTTGATGCACCATTCTTTCGCCGTGGGTTCAAAACTAATTATAATAATGATAGAATCGACCATTTCTTATAATGCGTAGGGTAGATTTCATCTTGCAAATACCGTAAAACCTTCAGGGAGGCCAATCCCACCTTTCCCCTCTCCACCTCCTTGGTGGTCATGACGATGACTCTGGTGTTGCCCTGCCACACCATGGACCAGAAGTCGCTGATGGTGTTCTGCAGGCAGCCCTGCGTTGCTATGTACGTCTTGTTGTGGCCATCAAGGGTGCTCTCGTCGTCCACCTGCACGATAAGGCATGCCTCGCTACCATCCGACGCTAAAAAGGGCAAAAGGCGCACAAAGAACGAAGACTGCACGAGGAACTAAATGGGACAAGTGGAGACCCTCAACCGAATGGTGCCGCGTGCATGGCCAATTTGCTTCGCGCGTGGCTCGCATGCAAAGGCACGAGGTTCAAACCCCACCGTCGAGACTCTTCTAGAAGTTTCTAGTAGAATCTCATAAAGCACCGCTTGTTCTTGTTCAAAGTGTTCTAGACTACACAGTCTGTAGCAGACTTTACATGAGTGCGACTTAGTCGCATCGAATCCAGTTGTCGCATTCAATGCGGTCATGTAAACGGCATAATGCGCTCGCGAAGTGCATCGCATTCAAGTCACTAGACAGACGTGGATTGAGACGGCGAATACGCATTCATTCAACCCATGTAAACAGAGGTCGCATCGCATTTTGAAACAGAGAGGATTATGGGAAGACGCTCTCTGGGGGAGCGAGTGGACGGCTGAGAACATGGCGGCGGCCAACTTTGTTGGCGGCTGCGGAGAGCGGTTCCGTGTGGTCGCCCGCAGTTTCTCCGGAGAAGAAACGCGAGCTTTTATTGCCAAAATAAATGAGCGAAATATCACCGAGCTGCTCGGAGAGGGCGACCCCTGTCCAAGTATCGCGAAATACGACTTGCGTGTCCAATGGAGTGTCTAGAGGCTTCGGCGCAAGCACGAACGACGCCGAGAGCTCCGAGCACAGCATGGTAGCGCAGAACAAGCAGCTGCTACCTCGGCGCTGTGCATGATTGCGCTGGAGCCTTTCGGCCTTGGGGTCCGGTCGCGGTTGGCAAGGTATGGCGAGGCGAAGCGCGGTGGCATCCTCAGAGCGGTTGGAAACAATCTTGCTCGCCAGGCTGTGCGCACGCACGTCGCCTCTGATCCAGAGTGGCCCAGCAACCCGACCCGGAGCCGAAAACTTTTGGGTGTTGATGTTTCGTCCGTCTCGTAACTCCTTGCACAACATCGAAGACAGTGGGCACGATCTTTACGAGCGCCGAAAGCATCGAAAGGCCTTCATGTGCGATGCACCGGAAAATGTGGTCACGTGGTGAGGCCAGCGCCGAAAACGCAGCTTTAACTTTCAGCTTTGACACAGCGTGGCGCCACCTTTGCGTAGGGCTTGTTGTGCACTCATGTAAACGTTGCCACGTTGGCTTCCTTCGGAGGACGATTGGAGTCGATGCGCTGAAGTCGTATTCATGTATATGCGGCTTGTATAGACGAAGCGGAGACAGGCAACATCGGGCAGTCAACCTTCCGAGGAAGTCGCGGGATGTGCGTCGTTATTTTTGGTTAGTTGCAGGCACATGTTCGCCTCATTAAACATTCGTTTTCAGTTTTGTGACAATATTCAACAACAAACAGACCAGCAACAACGATCAACTCAGTCATGGCCAATCGTCAAATGTAAAAAAAAAAGCCACCTCTTTGCTACGCAGATTGACCAAAGCTCGGCCGGTATGATGATCTCTGCCATCGTGGTGACTAGGCCTGAAGGTTTCAACGAGGACAGTGTTGCTAAGGCCATGTTCAATATTATCACATTATTTTCCGACAAGCCCTGGTTCACTCGTGAACTTTGAGATGGAAGGTCCCACACCAAGATCAGGGGGTAACATGTCCTTGTCTTGGATCCAACCAGTATTAGTGCCGATTAGGACCTTGGTTCTTTGTTCTGGAACCACTTGAGGCAAAAGTTATTTTTCTGCGTGCAAGCTCCAAATGTATTTGGTTTGATTCCTTTAAAAAAATGTGTGAATAAGCGGGCTAGAAGTTTTAGGTGAAATGGGT
The DNA here is from genome assembly GCF_016920785.2 of Ixodes scapularis. NCBI lineage: Eukaryota > Metazoa > Arthropoda > Arachnida > Ixodida > Ixodidae > Ixodes > Ixodes scapularis. The sequence continues at coordinate 98,432,323 of NW_024609846.1, forward strand.
CTCAAATTAAAAGCCTATAGTCTGAGGAAAGTTTCCTATAGTTGCTGAACACTCGCGTCAAAGCTAAAGATAATGACGTAGTGCCACAACGGGGTAGATATCACAAAAAGTGGAATTTACGAGGCAGCCAGAAAATAATAAAATTTTCAGCCTTTCCACTCAGGTGAAGAAGGAAGGCAAGCGAAGCTGGTATCACTAGGATGTGTAAGATTCTGCCTAGAGGACGACGTCTAGGACGACTTTTTGGACGATCCCAAAGACGACGTCTAGAGGACGACATCTACGACGACCTCAAGGACGACATCTAGGACAATCTCGAGGACGACGCCTAGGATGACATCAGAAACGACCTCAAGGATGACGCCTAGGACGACCTCAAGGACGACGTCTAGGACGACCTCAAGGACGACATCTAGGACAATCTCGAGGACGACGCCTAGGATGACATCAGAAACGACCTCAAAGATGACGCCTAGGACGACCTCAAGGACGACGTCTAGGACGACCTCAAGGACGACTTCTAGAACGACCTCAAGGACGTCTAGGACGACCTTGAGGATGGCTTCTAGGACGACCTGTTGGACGACTTCTAGGACGACCTCAAGGACGACGCTTAGAGGACGTCGTCCTCGAAAATGACTTCTAGGACGACGCCTTAAGAAAATGAAAACCGAAGTGGAAAGGCTCAAAAGGTTGCCACCATCTATGAGCGACGGCAACAACCGACAACCAGCAAGCCGGTTGTCTGGTTACCGCCCTCGCTCATTGATGGCGGTAGCTGTCCAGAGTTTTGTGTCTACATTCGTTTGCCCGCTGACACGACACTGGGGAAACTAGCTCTTAACAGCTCCACTGTAAAAATGAGCCCCTAAACCCTGCGCTGCAAGCAGAGAGGTTGGTATGCAGTGTTAAAACTTTCCAATACGTTTGAATGAAAACGGAGGAGAGGCTAGCACAGGCGATAACCAAAGATCCTTCTGACAGGGCCCCAGTTTTATATGTAACAACGGCACAATTAATCTGTTATACGCAAACAGAGGGGCCCACCTTTATGTAGTTTGCATTGATGTAGTCCGAAAAAGGGACGTCAGGATCGACGTCTTTGAGCTTGACCCTTGTCATGTCGACTGAAAAAAGAAAAAGTGAGAATGCACATTATTGTAACTTAACACATGTTCCAGATGCAGAGATCAACGGATTAATTTAACCAGAGTCACCGTAGTATGGTTTGCCACATTTTTGTCTCAGCTTCACAGTTTTGTTGTCATATGTGCATGCAGCTTTTGAAGCATGTGCCACCAGGGCTGGACCTACATCATCAAGCACCCTGGCCGAACTCCGGCCGTGGTGACCCCCCCCCCCCCCCCCCTTTTATACACCCCTATCTACTAGGTATGACATCCATTGTTAGTAAACGTGCTGGTAGTGGACCAAAATGAGTGTTTTGTCAGATGAGAACCGCATTCTAAAAACGAACGGCGATCGAACATATAGCTTCGAGTTGGGCACAGTGTTCAAATAAATCAAAGAGGGGATGTTTGCGGTTCCCTCCTTTTTATGGTGGCCCGGGCAATCGCCCAGGTCGCCCACCCCTAGGGCTGGCCCTGCGTGCCAACATGCTTCCACCTCATTCAGATGTAAATTCAGAAATTTGGGTAGTGAACAATATAGTATGGAAATTAGAGTACAGGCGACCCTTGATTCAACGAAACCTGATTTTACGAATTTCCCGATTTAATGAACAAATTCAGATTCCCCGTGCAGCCTTGCGCAAGGTCTCCCTTCCTCGATTTTACGAAGTTCCTTATTTAACGAAATAATTAGCGGGTCCAGGTGACTTCGTTAAATCGAGGTTCAACTGTACTGTAACTAGTATCAATAAAATCACCTCTTCACATTGCTTTCAGATGCAGCGTCAATTGCAATTTAAATGCAAGTGCATTTTCTTTAAAAAAAAAGTTTTTTTTGCAGTGTTTTTATTACAAAGTGTTTCTGAGCGCTGTTCGGGCGTTAAGAAATTCATCGAAATAGGCCGTTAAATTGAGTGCGATTGAACTTTTTAAACAGGTGTCTTTAGGTGGTGCATTTATCACACTCAAATTTTGTGAGCAGTTTTCTGGGAAATAATGCAAGAAAATTAAAACTTTTTTTCCTATGCGCAAGAGGAAAACAGAAGCAAACCTTTGGGTCGGAAACTTGAAAGCTTCTTAGAGATGAATACCCTAAAGCAGATACAGCAGATTTGAGCTTGCGTGTGTGGTTTGGTATGCAAGAAGCAGAGTCAATCAAACAGTTTGCTTCTGTTTTCCTGTCCCGCATAAACCAAAAAAAAAAAAAAATGTTTTTTTTTTTTTTTTTTTTTAAATTTGTTTTTACAAAATGTATAATAAATGCACCCCCTAAAGGCACTCTTGAGAAAAGTTTCATTGCACTCCGTTCATTGGCTCATGTATGAAAGCTTTTTTACACCCGAATAGCGCTTGAGAAAACCCTCCATATGACACCTTTTGTGTAAGACACCTTCTGCAACACACCGAATACATGCCAAATTAGGGGCATCATTAAAAATGCAAATAAACATAATTGATTCCTAAGAGCAACAAGGAGGGCTGGCTAGTATTGTCGACACTTGTTGGAACACGCCTGTGAACTGTCAACGTTGGGATGAACCTACATGGCAAGATGTTCTTGTAGCGGTTCTTGGCTCGGTTCTCGGGCCTCTGTCCGTCCTTTCTGCTGAACAGGTGCTTGCACTCCTGTTGCTGCAGGTGCTGTTCCATGCAAGGCATAGAGAACACATTCAGGTTTCTTCCAGAGGCAAACCTCCGAAGGTTCAGAAATAAAATAAAACACGCAACATGAAGGCTGCAACGTCGGGCAAAGACAGGACACTGAGCGAGATAAGATTAATAATGACCAAAGTCAATACTCGTCTGTTAAAAAATTTTAAACTAGCAGAATACTCTAAAATAAGACCCTATTCCTTCAGAGCTTATTTTATTGGGAAAGCTAGGTTTAGTTTTCTGAAATTACACTTTTTAGAGAACAAAATATTTCCCAAAAATATACTCGAGCAAAGTAAACAACTTAATATTTGCGAGTACCCAATTTCTGCAAATTTCGCGACTTGCATAATATTGGGGAAATATGAACACGTGAATATATCGCCCTATGGTAAAAAAATATGTAGCACATCCCCACGAATTGCAAAATTTTGTGCCCGCAAAATATTTTTGAAACCCACACTTGGTTAAATTTGCAAATTATTGAGCCCGTGAAAATAAAGTCGCTTATTGTAATCCAGAACCTTGTTCTTAAGGAAAACATTCCAATTAGAACGAAACAAGAGCAGAGAGAGACAGCTGGCTTTTTGAAGTGCCGTGCAATTTGTAAGTTTAAAAGAAAACATGTAGTTGCCTTCTCCACCCACTGCCCACGCGAGGGAGTGTAGGAGGGGAGAAACGGAGGGGGCGCACCTCAAACTCCTCCCAGAAGCCGGCCTTGCCGCTGTTCTGGCCGTTCTCCTTGGAGAGCTGCTTGACCCGGTTCTCGATGGTCGAGGCCTTGATGCGGGTGGCGTTGAAGGGCTGCTTGAGGTGCACCACCGTGCCTGTCGTCTCTACCATCGGGTTCTTGCGGTAGAAGTCCACCAGGTCGCTCAAGCTGTCAAACTTCTCCCCCCCGCAAGCGTCGAACTTGCCCTCCTGCGCAGATGAGGGAAGACGTCTTAATGTTGAGCTAGGCTTTATTTTGCTTCTACCCTTTGAATAGTTTTGGACGAGCCTAGCTCTTCCGCCTAGAGCAGTGCCCAAACCATATAGGATGAGTGTAGCTCGTCCGCACACCCTTGCTCGCCACTTGGCTGTTTTGGACGACCCAGGCTCGTTCAGACCTTAGTTTGCGGCACTGCCGAGAGATGGCAGTATGTGCACAGTACATTTTTTTTACCGTACATGCTTTTAAAAACGGCGACCGGTGGTGGAGGCACGTGCGGCCCGGGCATAACGTGTAAAAGCAATCAAATAAAAGCAGTTTGAACTCAAAAGCTGCCAGACATAAAAAAAAGAAAAGAAGCAGCGAAGGGATTAAAGGAACTTTAAAGTCTGTCTGACATCACAAATTGACACCAAACAACACAGAATCTGCGAGGAAACAAGCCCCCCCCCCCTCCCCCCCCCCCCAAAAAAAAACCCAAATTCAAAGACAAATAATTTATAAACCCTGAAAACATGGAACCTGACATGCAACACATTCTGCATTTAAAGGGACACTGACAGGGTATTTATGCTCGGCAATATTTTTATTTGAACCTGGCTTATAAGAGCCCAACTATACAGAACACAATTTGAGGCTCGAAATTAGTTTTTCTTTCCACCCGATAACAACCGGTAGAAAATTAACCAGTTTCAGTTGCGCTCACTCTCTCTCTTTTTCATTTTCACGTGGCATTCTAACTATGTGTACCAAATATACTCAAAGCTGTGGGTCATGTAAGGCACAGATTCAATATTAAAAATAGTAAAAAATACAAACCCCATTTTCGTGGCCTCCAAAAAACTGCAAATATGTTAAAAGAAAAAAATGTAGCAGAGATCACAGGAAGTACATATCAGGGTCGGGTGTATCCATGTGATTTCCGGCCATGAAGCTCTGTGCTCGTGTTTCAGTTTTGAGCAGTTAATTTTTTTTGGCTTTAGTAAAAATATGTGCGACCCTGTAGCAAAAGATTGATTGCGTGGTCAGGCACCATATTAAATGGCCTGGAAAAAATAAAAAAAATATTTTTTGAAGGTGTCAGTTGTCAGTGTCCCTTTAAAGATTGCAGGTCATTTTCGCGGCAATGCCGCTCCCCAGCTCTGCATGCTGGAAGGAAGTAAAAAATGAAGGTACCCCCCCTTCCTCCAAAGTGTGTGGCGGCGTAAAGCGGACGGAGGAAAAGGGCAGACCTGGCAGCGCACGATGAAGTGGGTCACTTTGTCCTCGGTGCGGACAGACAGCACGTAGTCCCCCGGCTTGCTGCGGCTCTCCCTCACCAGGAAGCTGCCGTTTTTCCCCTTCTCCATGAGGAGCTTCTCGGCCTCCTTGGCCACCAGGGGCCCGTGGAACCACCTGGGGAAAGAACAACCCGCACCCCCTCAGCACGCCGTCGGACCTCCGAGGGCCATGCAAGGACCAACGCATTTCGAGAGAACCAATCCATTGAGGCTGGTTCACACACTTGCGTCTGCCTACGACCAAGTCCTTGTGATCTCTTACGACGAGAGAACATACTGGCATTCGGGCACCATCTTTAGGAGGCCCTGGAACTGCATCTCACTAGAGCGAATGTTTTGCACAATTTGCGAGAACAAATGCACATACTATGAGAAATGTTTGTAACATCGTCAAGTTTTTCAAGCCTAAAAAGAAATATGACGTGCAAAGAAAAAACGGAAATGTACAGAAATTGCGCGTGTTCCACGGCAACCCTACAGATGACGCCGGTGTGAACTCCTGTCGTAAGAGATTGCAAGAGGTTGCAAGGTGCTCATTCGTAAACCGTCGCGAGCGTGTGGACCTGCCCTTAGTACACAAAAACTAACGCCATATTTTCCAGTGCACAAGTCGCAGTTTCGTTCCAAAATTTTCGTCAGTGCGTTTTATGCGACGGTATAACTTATACAAAAGTTCTTAACAAGTAGGAACCTTAACTGTGTAAATTTGCCGCGGTGAGAATATTAACTGGCTCCCGCTTCTGCATATGTCGCAATCAGGATACATATGTGCAAGCTTATCGAAGCAGTTTCGCCATGCCGACCCTACAAATAAACAAGTGTAACTGACACAAAGGCACGCCTTCACTGACAATTCTTTTTTTGTGTGTGTGAAAACAGCTGCTTATAGAGAGGCGCGACTTATAGACAGAAAAATATGGTACAGTCCGAAATTCCCCGCAATTCTTAGCTATTATTGACTAGAATTCTCACCCTGAAATAGTCATACTCGAAACTAACAAGTCTAAATTTGGTGATCTTTGCAAGACATGCCTCATGAGTTTTTTTACTTTCTAATCCAAATATTTATTATATCTCACTTATTGCTTTTCGTTTTGTTTACTGGTTTCTTTTATACTACCTGTACATGTATTTTGTTCATAATTTAACCAAACTGTTATTTGGCAACCTTCACTGTTAATATTTTGTAAACAAAATTAACAGGAAAAAGCCTACCCCGCTTTCACAGAAAACTGAGTTCATATAGACATGGGCGCTTGTCCGATCAAATCGGGCACTTATTTTATGGCAGATCCTCCTCCTCCTCCTCCTCCTCCTCCTCCTCCTCCTCCTCCTCCTCCTCCTCCTCCTCCTCCTCCTCCCCCCCCCCCATTTTATGTAATGTGCTTGATTGAAGTGCCTTTGAGGATTAATAAACTGCCCTGAATTGAATAAGCCTACCACTTTAAAGGACACATGCAAAGGAAAAATACATTCTTTTTAAACAGCCTGGTTGGGAAAAGTAAGACAAAATGAATTTACAACGAAAAATAAAAATTTAGAGCTATATTTCCGGCACTATATGAATTTGTAGGTGGCGCCCGCGGGGTCCGCGGAAAACTGGCCGCTATTTGTCACGTGGTACTTACGCTCTTTCGGAAGCTTCTTATGGTCTCTAAATATTAGTTATTCATCATTGTTTCAAGTGCAACAAAAAACAAAGATTAATAAGTAACTTTTAGAGCCCAAAGGAAGCTCCTGAAAAAGCGCAAGCAGACGTGATAGACCTGTGCGCCGGTCAGATGACGGCGGCGGTGCCCCGAAGCAGACGAACTGGCGTGGTGCCAGCGGCGTCACTTTGAGGCGGCAGCAGCGCCGCACGACGGCGCACAAGTGTACCACGTGACCCGCGGGCGCAGACTACGAAGTCATTTTGCGCCGCAAATATAGCTCTAAAATGTTTTTTTCTTCGTTGTAAATTTGTTTCATAGCATTCTTTTTCCATCTAGGCTGTTTTAAAAAAATATTTTTTTCTTTTGCATGTGTCCTTTAAAGGAATACTACAACGAAATTTTAGCCCTCATTTTTTGGTCTATATGTGTTCAAAGGAGCAGTATCACATCAAACATACCAATATCTTGTTAAAAAATGCACGAAAGGGAATTTTAAAACGAATTAAATGATTAGCAAAGAGCACCTGGTGGATGTCGCTAACGCCTCGCTTGTAATGCCCGTCTAGGAACCTTGACAGCTAGTGACGGTGAGTGTCTCGCCTCCGGCCATGACAAGAGAAGAGGGGAAGGAGGAACTCCCCTCTTCCCGAAAATGCCTTTTGTGTGTCGCAGAAGTCGCTACTGTCCCCCTACAAGATTATAGAAGATTAACCCGTCACTCAAAATTCGTACAAAAGCAGCCGCTTCGGTGGCTGGAACGACTAGGCCATCCTCTCGACGTCAGCCTCGCCGTAACTTTGCTTGTCCCGAGACGACCTACGTCACGATTGCGTTGGATGTCACGTGGTCTCCGCTGGGCCTTCTCTGAGCGCTTGCCAGAGTGGGCCGTTTATAACGAAAAATACAGCCACCAGGCTTAAAATACAAACGTGCGATTGTCATTTACGGATATTGTGGATCATATTCAACCCATTTTTGAACACGACGGGAATATTTAAAATTTCGTTGAAGTATCCCTTTAAGTTATAGAGAGTAGAAAAAGCGGACAAGAAAATGCATGAAGGAAGAATGCAAGGGAAATCAGTTTGAGCAATACAGGTCATGAAAACAGCACATAAGAAAGGAACAGGTATATTTGATAATTCACGGGAAACTCTTTACTGTGTGAGGTGAGAATGCAAGCAAGGACAGAGACATATAAGGCTAGATTTCAATAGATAAACACATCATGTGCCGTATGCCATCCCATAGCGAAAGCAAAACACTAAAAAACGTGGTTTTGAAGTGAGCGCACGGGGCTTTGTCCTGCCTTCCCTGATTGTGTAACGGATTTGATGGGGGAATTGTGTTTTGCTGGTGTGGATGGATGAATGGAGGAAGAAAGAACTACAATCACAAGAAGGAGGTTAGAAGATTGGTGGAAAAGGTCTAGAGAAGTGTGATAATACACAAAATTAGGGGGGTTGGACAATTTAATGAGAAACAAAATTTATAAGAAAATTTATAACTTGAAAGGGGAGGGTGCGTAAATGTTTTCAGGCTAGGTGGCGCAAGCTATTGCCTGACACAAAGGGTATAGCGTATAGCTAGGGCTCCGTGTTTTCGGGTAAATCCAAAAAATTCCGAAAAACACCCGCCGGTAAAATTTTTGTCAATTCGGATTTATCCGATAAACTCCGAATTGTTATGTGCCCTTGCCTTGCCCCCCCCCCCCCCCCCCCCCCCCAGCACAGGAATCTCTTGAAAAAAGAAGGAAAAAACTATGGCTAAAATTATTTCATAACATTTACCACTGCAGAATTAGTATACCGCGCGAAAACTACATTTTCCCCCCGGATTATATCTCTCATCGTGTCGATCACGAACGAAAGGTATGTGAATATAAGTGTAACATAAACCAGTTTTAAATCTTCTTTTTTCCCCAAATCTATTAGCGAATGGAATCAATTGCCTTCGGAGGTTGTTGACATTTTGGACAATGACGCTTTCTCTGCCGCATTGTGAGAAGTGTGTCCTTTTTTGTTTCCCGTGTACTGGGTATGCATGTGCGCGTTCTGTTATGCTCCTAGGTATTGCTTAAATGTATCACATTAATGAAAATTTCCTCCCCGCTGTAATGCCACCCTGGCGCTGTGGGAAACTGAATAAATAAAAGGAAACAGGTGATTATATCATTCCTGTCACGACAAAAGCCACTCTTTTGGTTTCCAGTTTGGGCCATGGGATTTAGAGAAAGGAGATGGTATGTTTCTGGGGATAACAGCGAAAGCTATGGGTCATAGAGATTGTATAAAATAGGGAAGAGGGGCAGTTGAAACCTCTCTATTACATCCTTAACCCCTCCACCTCGCGCGGCCGTGGGATAGATTGATGGTATGACTACGGAGCTTCCTTGCGGCTACCTCCGGCAGTTTATTGATTTTAAGGTATCGACGTTTATCGAAGCCACACTTGTGTGCGACTTTTGTCGTGGGACAAATTAGTATTGCCAATAACACCAACGCCAAATTCAACCGATGAAATCTTAATTGATACAAGTGCGTTTTATTTTTTATCTGGCATACGTTTGCATCCGGTTATTATTTACTATTTTTTAATATGAAACACTGCGAAAGTAATCTCTGAATTTCGGAGAAGGGGGATTTCCGAAAATAAACTCCGATAAACACCGAATTTTTGCTAAAAAATAAACTCCGAATCTGAATTTCACGAAAAATAAACTCCGAAAACATGGAGCCCTACGTATAGCCAGTACCATTTATTTATCTATCTATCCAGCCATTCATTTATCCAGGAGCGAAAGCCCATTGAAAACCCCAGTTCGGACCATACAACAACCTCATGCTTTACCAACGAATGATGATAGAATCTCTGAATGTGGTTGCTCCGGGAAGAAGAGGAGACTAAGAACGGTGCACACCTCTCGGTGGTGGGGTCGGCGCAGATGAGTGGGTACTTGAGCTCGATGATCTCTCCGTTGCGCTCCTTTAGCTGGTCCTGGTTCTCCATGTAGTACTGCACCAGTTCTGCCAGGGTGGCAAAGTTCTCCCCGCCATACAAGTCGTAGTAGTCGCCTGTGTTGCGGATCTTGATGTGCGTCACCACGCCGTTTCTCCTGGGGGAGGGAGGAAAAAAGACAAGAAACTTATACTGAGAGGCTGATCTGCCTTTTATACCTGCCCATAGTGCTTTTTCAATACTGCGGAGGGGAGGATGAGTTGGTGTAGTACGACCAATCTGATTACACGACTGTATGTCGGTCATAATCCAGTCCCTATCAAAAGAGGGGTGCACAGAAAAACAAAGCAGCGCCTGAAAAATTTGCTTTCATTCTTCAAAAGCACAGTTTGTAGGTTGAATTCAGAGCAACATCTCCATCTTACCTGTCAGACCTGAACCGTTTCTCTTTACTTACACTTTGTGCTGGTTTTGCACAACCTTCAACACTTGTTTATGAAGCTAAGAATGTAATCAATAATAATAATAACAATAATAAATGTCTTTAATTTGCCAACAGTTTACGGTTGGAAGGAGAAAAAGGAAAGAAAGCTGTAACACAGCTTAACTAGTCCCGAATCACCTAAATTACAGTTCAGATGAAGGCATCAAAATTATTTACATACGATTAGAAAATAAACGAAAACATGAAGAGATCCTTTCCACGAGAGAAAATTTTATTAGTGTCATTATATAATGCCAATTCGATTTGAACAGACTAGAACATGAGCAGACAAAACGTGGCAAAAAAAATAACTTCAACCCCCCAAATTTAACTTTTTCTTCTATTCGTTTTGGTTTGAGATGAGTATAATCAACACTTATCTTCTATTAGGTTTGGTTTGAGATGAGTATAATTAAGCTGCTCCCAGACACATTGCGAAGTTCTATATTTTCCTTACTGAACTTATTCAGTGTAGTCGGAAGGGTGTATGATGTAGTGCATTGTCCGTAATTAGGTAGATCTAAAAAATGGTACTTCCCATGGTTCTACAGTTCGCGTTGGATATGCATATACCCTTTTCGTTAGGTTTGCCAAGTCTTCGAGATAATGTTGAGATTGATTTTTTTCTACCATATATTTCGAACATAAACAATATTTGTATAAATCAAAAATTTTCATTACTTTAAGTCGATTGAAACCAATGTTCATTGGATAATCCAGTGTAACACGAGAAATGCTTCTTAACTTTTTTTTTTTAATATAAAGATCTTTTGAAGATTGGTATATGTAGTGGTTCCCCATATAATATGGCCATAATTTACATGCGAGTAAAATAATGAATTATATAGTAATAGCTTCGGTTTAAGAGGCAAGATGTGTTTATGATGATATAAAATACCAACAATGCTTGGTAACTAAAAAGTTTTAAACACAAGTACAATTTTAATTTTCGAAGAATTAAAAATTTTTTTTTGGTAATGAGACATTTATTTCTGGGCTGAAATAAGGCTGCTTTTGTCTTATTGGCATTTATTTGTGGAGCATTACATTTACTCCAAGTATCAATTTGTATTTCCTTGGCTACACGTATAAGCTCTGTGGCGTCTTCTCCAGTAAAAAAATAAACTAGCATCATCAGCATAGATAAAAAAATCCGTTGTTGAACTTACCTACACTTGCCATGTCATTTACATAGATACTCCATAATAAAGGCTCCAAAATACTCCCTTATGGGAACTCCGGATTTAACCGGTTTTATTTCAGATGACTGACCATTTATATCTACATATTGTCTGCGGGAAGACAAATCTTAATTTAAAAGAAGTGACACTTGGCCACGAAATCCATACTCATTTAATTTCCTAATTAGCAAATTATAATCCAGGGAGTCAAATGCTTTAGTGAAGTCGACGTATAAACCGAGAGTAAGTTTTTTATTCTTAAATTTTTTTTCAAGTATATGTTCTTTTTCGGCTAAAAGAGAGTTCGGTGGGGCAATGTTTACGGAAACCAAACTGACATGAGCCCAGTAGGTTGTGTTTATCCGCAAATGTTGTCATTCTAAGGAGCATAATTTTTTCTACACCCGATAGGATTGAAGCAGGTCGGTAATTACCTAGGTCATTTTCATCACCCTTTTTATATATGACTTACTTTAGCTAATTGCCTTCGACAGGGAAGTACTCCGGCTAGCAAGCATAGATTAAAGATGTGCGTTAAGCAAGGAGAAATAAGATCAATGACATGCTTAACCGGCGTTATCTGTAATCCATCGGAGTCACTACTGTTACTATTTTTAAACGCATTAAAGACAGATATGACATCTGTATCAATGATAAGCGTAAGAAACAATGGTGCATCGTTTTTAATATTTATACACTTGCACGCATCTGACTCTGGACTTTCTTTGACGAGGTTAACAAAATAATTATTAAATGGATTCGCCAATGCTCGACCTGATAACTCCTGACCCAATGTCAATAAGAATAACATAACAAATTAAAGTGTGTCACATACTCCAGTACATAAGTTAAATTCCCAAAAAGGCTTACCAATAAAAACCTTTTGGCACGTACGACGCACGAGTCATTAGCCCACATATGTAACAGAAGCCAGCCCTCGAAATCAATTGATACGAAATAAAAAATTGCCACATCCGCAGTGCATTAAAAGAGCACAAAGGAATATCAAGACAGGTATGCGACCACAAAAGAGAAGCATCACGCAAAAGAATAACAAATCATTCACACCAGGGGATCGAGTACTATGGCAGGCAACTAGCCTTTCACAGCTCATTCTTGGCTAGCATTTTATGACAAGAATTAAGTTGTTCCCCTGTACATTTCTTCAGATTCAGAACCACAGCCAGGGTGTCTAGCAAATTATTATTTTGAAATTCCCCGACTTTTCCAGGTTTTCCCTGACAATTTCAGGTAAAATTCCCTGACCACTGGGAAGGCGGTTAATATATAAAACCAGTACAGCACAAGGCATTAAGCATGGTGAGGATCATTTTGCATGGGCACTTGCATATTCCGAAATTTTCGGGTTCGTCCAGTCCGGATTAAGCGAGCACTTTCTTGCCGCCGACTTTGTCAGTGAAGAAGCCACTTCTGGAAACACGATGACACGACGCTCAACCACACACGTCAATAACCGAATGGCAGCATGGCCACCAGATGCACACTTTTGGATACTTTCGGCTTAAGGCTTGGATTGGGGTCTGCAGCTTTCCCATTTTGCTACTAAATCTAGTAGCTCTAACTGGATCTAGTTTAATGTCACACTGTCAATCCAATCCAAGGCTTGGACTGGATTTGACGGCTGTTCCCTTTCCATCGGGTAGAACACTCTACATTGGGTGAGCAGAGCCCGCGCTCTGCTCTAAGCAGAATTTATTGCCTATTTTTGTGCCCCGAAGTTCTCAAGCCTTTGCTCAGGGCAATCGATGGCGTTTCCGGCTCATTTTCTCTGACTGGGCTCGCTTTTTGACAATTTCCTTGGCAATTCCCCAATTTTTCCCGGTAATTAATATTTCCCTGATAATTCCCGGTTTTCCCAGTCGCTAGACACCCTGACAGCTAAATATCCTTGGGTCAAGGTTAGCTCACATGGACAGACATGTTGTTCAAGCCACTTCCACTGACAACTCTCTCTTGCACATTATATATAAAGAAAGCAGAGAGAGACATTTTCTGCAGATAGATAACAACACAATAAAAAGATTGGCAGAAAAGACAGCAGCACCAAATCAATATATGCTGCGGTACATAACTTCCAGAATGCAAACTGCCAACATTTCAGGCAAAAACAGTGCTCATTGCTAAGGTGGTCATGACGCTTTCCTGAACCAATTCCTCATGCATGACACGTTACCAACTTGTTCCAAAAACACAGATTAAGCATTGCCTAGGTGGCACAGCACATTCCACTTAGGCAGCTCAAGCATTTTCGCTTCCATCTCAAAATTCTTGTTCCTGCCACTGTAAATGAGATGTAACAACCCCGAGCCCCCAATGCATTTCCCATATGAATTCTTCAATTTGGGTACGAAGCCTGCACAAAAATGAATGGTTTGAACATAACTGCAGTACACTGAAGTGCTGTTGCCCAAACAAAGCGAGTGGAAACAACATAAAATTAGAACAAATAAAAATAAGCAATATAGGGCTTGAGACAATACAGGAATATAAAATGCCAACAGGGATTTGAAAGCAAATTTATAAAAAAATACTCCTCGCTTTTCTGTTCCATCTGGATGTTGCAGCACAGCACCAGCTGCATTTTCAAGCACCCACACAAAAAAAGGAGAATTAAACAAAAACATGAACATTTGGTAAGACAAGGTATAAAACAAACCAGCCAGCTTTTCCACCCTACTCTATGTAGCAGCACAAAAGTCGTAAGTGCAAGCCTACAGCTTGCACTTGTTTACGTTAAAAAAGAAGATTGTACAATATAGAAAAGCTTTTATTAAAGAAAAAAAGAAAAACGAAAAGAAAAATATACTGTAAAACATTGCGGAAGTGCCCACTGTATCCAAAAATTTTTAATTCTTCAAATGATACATTAAGTAGCCGATTTGACCAGACGGGCGCCCATGACTAGATTAATCCAGTTTTCAGTGAAAGTGGGGTGGGTGCTCCCACGGTATTTTGCAATAAATGTTTTAAATAAAAAAAAATAAAAAAGCTAGTAATTTAAGATGTCTGTGCGCTCATATAAACTAATAATAAAAAAATAAACAGCATAAATTTGTTTACTTAATTGCAGGCCGAGCGGGCAAACATTTTCCAGACTGTTTTACGTGCCAGCCCAAGAAATTAAGCCAACAGACAATACCTGACAGAAAGGGTGAAGTCTCCCTTCTTGGACTTGCTGGGTCGGGCGAGGAAGCTACCGTCGCAGCCCTGGTCCAACAGGATCTGCTCAGCCTCCAGCCCGGACAGGTTTGGGTGGAACCACCTGCCATGGCTGCTTGGGAAACGAAGGGAGGCGACACCTTAGCATACGCATCTAAGGGCAGAGCCCGCACGAAACTGCATCACTTAACAGATCCTTTAAAAAAAAAACAAATCACCCTTCAGACGTTTTGTCAATAGACCCTTTTCAAAAGTCAGAGTCCTCTTGTGGCAGTCTAAAAAGCTCCAGTATTGCCGCTCTAATGGCGGTGACAGGAGATTAAGCGCGGCTAAATCAAGCACCCTCGATTTCGTGCATCGAAGGTGACTTGAAACGACCAACATCTTTTCCTTTTTCTGCTCTATGCTTTCGAAGACGTTCGATTTTTCTGGTGTGGAGAAACAGTGTAGTTCCGCCATTAGAGCGTCGGGTCTGGCTCTGCCCAAGGTGGGTAGACTGACTTTTAAAAGGGGTCTATTGCTAAGAACGTGCGATAACACTAACACATGGTTCCTACCCTTCTACACTGTGAAGGGGGGAGTGTTAGTGCAACAACATTAAGGTCAAAGAAGCACCACGACGTCAAAGTAAGAGCTGCACTCTGTTTACGACATCCTCGCCCATGGCCTGGCTAAGGTTTGACCAACATGAGGTTGTACTGGATTCTCATATAAAGTCGTCACTTTAAGAACAAGCGAATAGGGCTGCCTGCCCCATTCTCTCGTAGACTTCAGGGTTCGATGGTATGCAGCTGCAGATGTGTGCTGCCATCAGCGAGAAGCCATCGACCCTAGACTAACCTCTTTCACAAAGGCCTACTTCATAGACCACATGAAGAAAGGTGAGAGCTGCAATGCCAAATTTGTCAGAGCTATGTTTTGATTTGGGGTGATTATGAGCTCATTTCATTGCAGTCGGCAGCTGGTTGCCGATTTGAGCAAAAAGTAATGGTGATGAGTTTAACGTGTTAATACACACTTGGGTTAAAAAAAAAGCCTGAACTTAGGGAAGGGAAGAACTTAGGGAAGACAAGTTTTTTCCCCAAGTTCAAGGTGTATTTTTCCAAATGAGCAAAAATATTTGAATTGACAGCCAGACTTTGGGGATATGCGGGTGGGTGGGCAAAGAGCTCAGTCGACCATGCGACAAAGCACGTGAATATCGCAACCAAGAACTAGAGCCGACCTACATTCACCAATGAGCACGCACTACAAGCTAATCAGGTGGTCAATTGTGGCGGTTATCGTTGAACATTGTAACTTTCCAGTCATTTCTACCTCAATGTCGTTAATACAAGTTATTATTTTTAAAAGTATGGGCCTCTAAAAAACCAACAAAAACGTTTAATTGTAAGAGCCACCTTTAACTCTCATGTTAACCGCTATCAGGCGGACCATGGTTATTCCGGGTGCAGGCAGTCTTCCGTCTGCGATGATTTTGTTCATAAAACACGATGAAGTAATTCAAAATATTCAAGAATTGTGTGACGCCAATTAGAGTTCGCAGAAGTTGCTTTAACACTACTGCCGCGTCGAGTGCAACCTACAAGATGCACTACTGGCACCGCCACGAGCGAGACCTTTAAACCAGTTTAAACAGCCGCCGAAACTACAGCTGGCGTATCTCTTCGGCAATGCCGACAGAAAAAATACAAAATACATTCAAATGTCCACCGTAACCAGCCTGGATTAATCATTTCTGCTTCAAAATACGAAACGCCAGCGCAGGTATAAGTCTGAATGGGTGGTCTAACCCCCCGCCAGCGTAGCGTGCATTCCTCGACAAGTCACTTACTACTTACGTCCCGCAAATTTTGTAAAGAAACAAAGTGTCTTTGCCAAGTCTGTCGTCATTAAGAATGCTTGCGGAGTTTAACTTCCACGCAGCCATGAATGCTGCCGAGATTTCTCCCGAGACGCAGGGTTTCAAAAGAAATGGGACCGCACGGAGTTCCTCTGAATGGTATACACCCTTGCGCTACACTTCTAAGACGGTGGTCCCGCGAAGAAACAGGCACCGTATTTACCTTCGTGCTGACATTTTTTTTCTATTGTTCCCAGGGGTCGAAAATGCTGTGTGGGATCTTCGCTGGGGCTCGAACTAAGGACAATTTGTTCTTCGTGGCGAAAGGCATCATTTGCCCAACCGTCTAATGGCGATCATTTTGTTTTCTGGGTTGTGCGTACGACGCGCCACCTACGGGACCCGTTGCATACACTTTCGCAAAAGATTTATTATTTGGAATCGCGGTAAATCTGTAAAGCTAAAGGCACAAATAAAAAATATGCAGTACGCTCTCAACGCGGCATCAAATTGCTGTTTCATGACACCCCAGATACGCCAGTGCACAGGGAATCGCGGAAAACTGCCTTGGCCGCGATTCGCATGCCGAGCAGCTGAGCGCTGTCGTCTGCTGAATCTCCTCTCTACCCAATCATTACATCGAAGATCGTCTGCAGTTTCGGTTTCGCCTTCGTAGATTTTGCCAGATGCACGGCTCTGGATTTTGCATGATTCATCTTGTGGAAAATATATTCGCGTAAAAGTTTGTATTCAGTGTTCTTCTAGAACTCACAAAACCAGTTGAAACCAACGAGCTTGAGTAAACTCTTTGGTTGAAACAGACGTATCAGTGCAAATGTAACAGCGATGACATGAAAGGAGGCTAACAGATCAACTTGAACAACTGCCACAGCATGAATGTGCAAAAAAAAAAAAAAAGGTTTTGCGTTGGGTGATGCAATGAAAAAAAAAAAAAAAAGAAAGGCTTGAGGTACACCTAAGCACCTCTTATGAGCTGTGAATGCGAGAGCATGAATGTCGTTCTTCGCGTCGCGGCCGCTGATCCCCTCGGCACCAAGGCCGCTTCTAATCCTTTCGGCGCCGCTGCCGCATGTGATCTTCTCGGCGCCTCTACCGTTCCTGGGGGGATTGGTGGCCGACAGCGAGTATTCACTGGACGCCATATTTGTGGGTGCTGTTTAGAGCGCATGCTCAGAAGGAGCTCACATCAATAGGCTGCTAAGAGCGGCACTCTTGACGGTGCGAAATGCACGTTGCAAAATAACTGTGGAAGCTCGCCATCAGCACGCGCTCAGCATTCGCGCACACAGCTATGGCCTCCAGTGAATACTCCCCATAGGACTAGCGCACACCGGGTCCATATCACAAGAGCGAATGACATTTTAGCGAACGGCGACATTTGAGCGAATGGTCGTTTTAGCGAATAACGGGGGCGCGCGTTAACCCATCCGTCGCGCTGCGCTATTCGCCGCTTCGCGGCGACAGTGTGCGGCAACTCATTACAAAAATATGAACTCACTTGGCCCACCCGAAAACGCCGCTTCGCGGCGTCCGACTATTCGCTAAAGTGTCGTTCGATGAAACGTGGGCGTTCGCTAAAACGTCATTCGATCAAGTGAGTGCCTCCCTGCCCCACCGTGCCCTGCCCGTATCGATCTGGATGAGCATCATACCGGCATGCGGTCGTGTATCACTACTCCGTGGTGCGAGTTAAAGACCCCAGGCTAGCGGTTGTACTGCACTGGCTAAATGGACCTCTTGGCGAATATGTGCTGCCACCTAGACACGCAACTGGGGTCGAGGCTAAGTGGCGAGAAAACAACGCGCGCGCGAGGCCTCTCCCACCCGTTGCACTCCCAAAACGTCAGCTACATCCTGTTCACCCATTGAGACGCTGTGACATAGATACGGCTCCCCTAAACTCGCCTTTGTCCCCATCGTGCGTAATCTTCCACCCCAAAGTCGACACAACGAAACCATCTTCCCTCTCTGCTCGGCCAGAAGGAAGAGAGAGAGGGTACTGGAACCAGTTACTCTCGAACAGATGTTTCTGCAAAAGGTCCAATGCTCATCTACAGCGAGTGACTCATCGCAACTTAGAAATGGCTGACCAACTACACACTGTATAAATATCCACACAACCCAAATTCTGCCATTTCTGCTCAGACGCTAGAGTGCCTTCATACACACGCGCGCTTTTGCTTGAGTGGTGACATCTCAGCCATTTTTCCACCCAATTGTTTTTTATGTATTTTGAAATGCGCGCAATCTGGTGTCACTCAGCTCGAGCTCGTAGCTTTGGCTAAAGTATAGACGCCATTTTACCGCCCAAGTCACGCACCGAGTGCGCGAGCCCGTCGCGCGCTGGCACATTCAGGGCAACAATGGATGTCTTCACCCTGAGACAGAGAGACATGTAGGCACCCTACTCCGACGCGAGCACGCAGCGCTATGGGGTGGCGCCAATTGAAACTGACGCGCGTCGGCTTCATATCATTGCCGTTTTGCGTGGTTTCAAAGCTGGGATGCCTCAAATCGCGGCTTCGGGAATTTATCTACCGCTTGGCGCGGCTAATGACGTCGGCTCCCTCCATGAAACAGTTAATGCTTTCGTATTAAAAATGGAAAAATAAAAATAAATATAATTTGTGGTAATCTTTCTTTAAAACCTGTACACGCTTGCTTGACTCACTATGATTATGAACCAGAACTCTGAACTGGTTATTTTCGCCACACCTTGACCTAGCTAGGTGCACCCCGGCCATCACACTTCCATTCCATCTCAACAATGAGATCAATCTCAAAGGAGGCAAGCAGTGGCCATATAACATCTACCAAAAAAAAAAAAAAAAAAGGATGTATACCCTTTTTTGTTAAATGGCATGCAAGCCATCCAGAAATGCAGATGAGTCTCTTTGCCATGAATCTAGCATCCTTCAGAACCACGTTTCTCTCCAGATCGACAACACAAACAGTTGAATGTGAGCAGCACCACACCCAACCAATCATGCTCCTTTGGTTTTTATTGGTATGCTGGGTTCACGAGGCCAGTGCCTCCACAGATTCACCATAAGCAACAGGTGAGAACAGTGAAGGAGGCCGCTGCTCCAGTTGGTCGATGGAAAGGTGTTCCAGGACAGCTCTATCAGGCCCCACAAGAAAAGCCTGCAACATCACAAGACATCAAAATGCCAGCTCAGATCACGGTACTTAAAAGCCCTAATGTGCAGTACAAATCACAGTACTTAAAAGAACTAAAAGCCCTGTTAGCACAAACACAACATTGGGGCTCTTTTGCATTTTGCATGACAAGGATATTGGCGATACCAGATTTCACCGCCTAGGTAGGTGCACAAAAAGAACACTTCTCCCCACACTAAAAATTTTCAAGATAGCCGTTCAATTCTAAAAAAACATAAAAAAAAGCTGGCAATCGCTTGTTTGCATTAACAGTGTTGTGCTATGTGTGCCTAATTCGAATATGCAATACAATCCCTTAGTTTGAAAAACATCATAGAAATAATATCCCTATCTTACATCTGTTATCTTAATAACATTTGGTGAGTTTAACTGGTCTTGTGTTATTGCAGATGCTTTTTTTTTATTTTTCTGATTATGCAGCACACTGGAAAGTGCCATTTTTGTTTGGTATTCATGTGTACACTCACAAACTGTTTACAGCAGTTTTTTTTTTATTTTGTGGCACGTGAGAAAGTATATCATTTTTGTTCTGTATTCATGTGTACCTTTAACCTCCTGTAAGAGGCCCAAAAGGGCTAATGGTATAAATAAATAAATAAACATGTTACTGTTGTAGAGGTTTTGTCATTTGTTTGAGTGTTCATAAAGAACATAAGTGCCTGCCGCCACTCACTTTGTGATGGGTGCCAAATTGGTGGACCACAACAGGTATGGCAAGGAATGGTAGTACCACACATAGAACTGGTAGTGCAGCGACCTGCTGAACACCATCCCTAGGAAATTGCACGTAAACAGGGGCAGGAGAATCTCTGGTAACGCAAGATAAGGAAACAATTATATTGCACAGGCTGACTCAGTGTGTCTTCCTTTGCAGCAACATAGAATGAACATCTACAAGCAACCGTACGTCACTACATAAAATATTAAACAAAGATTTAGAATACATACTTACGGCAATCGCAGCCAGTTTGGCAATATATGTGGTGCAGAATAGTGATATACTAGGGAAAGCAAAAAAAATATGCTTGAAGTAATTTTGAAAATTAATGCAAGAATAACCCAGAACTGACAGGTGCCAAATTTCTCAACACTGTTTTATATGATTATTAAGATGAATAAGTTAATTATTATAAACAAACTTCTAGAGACCTTACAAAAAGTTTTGGCATCAAGTCAAGCATGTGGTGCCTTATCTTCACTAGAGGCTGACAGCAGGATTGAAGTTAAACCTCATTTTTGTTATACCTCATTCTGAATCAGGAGTGCTTTGTACTGCTTCAATAACACAGGAACTTTTTTTTTATATTGTGGGGTCTGCAGCTTTTTCTTCGGGGTGGTTACTGAAGCCCTATAAGCCCCTCCCCTGGCTACGCCACTGTACTGCTTCCTACTTTCCACCATATAATAGCGAGGAATCAAAGCTTTATTTATTTCAGGGCGTACTATCAGATAATTTTTTTTTTTTTTATGTGATTCACATGATTTCATTAGAAATAAACAAGTATTACGAAGGGACAGTACACAGACGACTGCATACATTATTTTACGTACAAAATGGTGAAGCTGTCCGAGTTCTGTTTCTTCAGTGTTTTTATTCTTTCACTTTGCAGTTCACTTTGGTAGCAGATTTGTCTCACCTAAGATGTTTCGGTGTGGCAATATAATCTTCAAGGTATTGCCACCCTAAACTAGACTTTGGCTATGGGTCCAAACATTGCTTGTATATTTTTGAGACCATATCTTAAAATAAAATAAATGAATGAATACCAATAAAGACAATGTTTAACAAGAACAACAAAAGGTGGTATTCCAACACACGCCATCAAAAGGATACGATCTGGAAACATGACCAGCACTTTCCCCTTGTTTGTGTTCCATGGTGTTAGCTTCAGGTACCTGAAAGCCAATGCTTCAGATAAGAAATGTACCACTGAAAACAAAAATATTACACATCCTTTCATGCTATTTAAAGCTGGGTGATTTCAGATAAGATCGACCAAAGGATGGCTAGTCGACATTTTCAAATCAACTGATGTTTTTATATGTTATTGTCTAGTGTCTGGTATGAACGAATCCAAATTTAGTTTTGACTAGAAAAAATACTTGGGTACAGGAAAAATCGTAAGGCATGAGGTGGTGGACAGTTGCATTAACGCGCACTGATGGAGGGGGCCCGTTTGAGAGTGAATAACTAAAGCGATAACATTAGGAGAACTCTAATACGTTTTAGGCGCAAACTATGGGTATTGCTTGCTTGTAATATAAAGTAATCATATTTATTTAAAATTTATTTAGTTTTCTAAAAATTGACAAACATGCCTGCTCGAACGACAAATGGCAAACTTTGGAGGTCTGTATCTCATGAAATAATTTAATCATTATGATATAATTTGCAGATATTATTCTACTAATATAAAGCTAATATTTAAAAAATAACTAAGGTATCTGTGTGATACAATAGTTAGGATATATTTAGTCAAACATGGAAAAAAAATCAAACAAAGAAAAATTCCGATGCGAATGAAAAAAAAACACCACCCTTGATTTTTTTTAAATTTAGGTAACCTGTTATACTCTATTTCGGCATTCATTTCCATTAAAAACATGTTGCATCATTTTATTGAGAAAGAAGATACAACTCCCCAAAGTAGGGTCCTTTTTCAAAGCCTACACCTTTTCTTAGCAGTGTTTTATACAAGAACTGACTCTGAGTTCCAGTTTCATGAAACCAACACACATCTTTTATATATTTTTATTCAGATGAGGCCAATGATAACTAAAGAAATCGTTCACACACTTAAATTAAGGAGAAACTACTGTGTACAAAGAGGTATCATATTACGGACTAGTGATCCGAGAAAAGATCATGCAGCCATCGGCCACTAGGAACTTTGTTTACTTTATTCTCCTGCGACACTATATGCTATTCCCTCTTCCGCACTACCTTCATCTCTCTCTCTCTCTCTCTCATATATATCCCTGATATATATCCAGAACAAAAACATGTTCAAGCATTCCCTTTCTGCGTGGTAGTGTTCTGTGGCTAGCAAAAATCATTTCCTTGCTAAGCTCACGATTATGGCAAAATAGTTGCCGGAAACCGCAGACGACACTCGTCGCTAGTTCTGGCAAAACGGCCGATACAATCTTTTTTTCGCATTTCCCCGCTCGCTGTCAAGGACAAGGGGGTTCGCTTCAACCAGCAAAACATGGCTGCCGACGCCTGTTTACTGAGCAGTCATGCCTGTCGCTATCTCACTCGCTGGCGTCACGGGCGATAATATCAGGCACAAAGGGGCACACCAACCGGCAGCATTATCCCCAAATACTCGAGCCTCGCGTAAATACATAGAGTGTAAACGCTGTCGCCATGTTATCGTAGTAAGACCGCCCCCCCCCCCCTCCCCCAACGGGGGACTGCAGTACGCGACGGCGTACTAACACAACGGCGACGATATCGACATCGCGGGCTCCGAATTTTCCCATAGTTCTACTCCACGGGCATTTCTCGAAACGCTTGATATTGTGTACGCCCGCCTGGAAGGATTTCAGGCGCGTAGTTAAGATAAGACGGTTCTCCGCGGCAAAAGAAAGCAATTTCACAAAAGCTTAAAAGCGGCGGCGACGCGTGTGCGGTGAACGCTTGTAGTTTTGGTGTAGACAGGGTGTGTGTGTTCTCGTTGTTGACACCAGCCGGCGATAAGGCACTGCAGGAGGTAGCTCAGTACAGCAAGGGCTAATCCGAGTGACCATCAACGTAACCCCACCGCCAACCCCTCGCGAACCGGTCGCCGACATGGCTCAGGCTGTGTCATGAACCACGTGGTAGAAGCTCGGGTGCTTTCATATCAGCGCGTGGAGGGACGACAGTGCGATTCCGGAAAGTCTTTTTCGAAGGCCGCTGACCACAATTTTTTGTCTGGAGACTTTCCCTCTTTCTTCCTTTGACGTGGATCAAGCTTTGCCGACAGCCTCAGTTGTGACCTCTCTTTTCAAATGTACGTTTGCAGTGAGTGAGCTCCTCAGCCTCGGACTTGTCACTTGTGCACCCAGTAGTTCTTTCACTTGGCAATTATATGCCATCAGTTGGGGTTTAATTTCTATTATTTATGTATACATTATGAAGACGTCCTGGAGCTCCGAACGAGTGTTTTGTGCAGATTACTTTTGCAAACACAAAAAGACCATACCAAAGCAGCGGAATTTTCGAAGTGTTGGCGAGTTGGACCTAAACTCGTTGAAGCAAATTCTTCCGCCTGACTGTTCCACCAAAGTGAGTGCGACGGACTACCTGTGCTACCATTGCTTCATGCACATCACTAAGGAGATCTCGATGCGAAGCTCAGAGCAGTGCCCTGACATATTTGTGCCAGCTGAAGAAGCAATTGAAGATCTAAATCGCAGCATACTACCTACAGATGTGTCACCGCTGAGACAACCAAGCGTCGTAAGAAGTCGGGACAGGCCTGCCTATGTCAAGAGAAAGCAGACAGAACTGGAGCAGGTTGCTGTCAAGAATATACGCTCAAGGCTACGTATTGCGTACGACAGGGACGTACCATCGGGGTCGTCCGAACCAACATGCTCCACATGCACTGAGTGGGTGGACAACTTTCGGCAGGCCTTTGAAACCGCCACCTCTCTCCGGGAACGTTGTCAACTGCTTACACTCCTGCCGTCAACACTGACGAAGAATGAGGTTCAAAAGATGATTCCACAGGCCTCAATGTACCTCATCAGTAAATCCCGAAAACTCAAGGAAAAGCATGGCGTGTGGTATGAGCCGGATCCTTACACGAGGTGCAAGGTGAGCCCTGAGAACCTGTCTGCTGCCCTCGAGTACTTCATGAAAGACGAGCTACAATGTTCGCGCCAAAGTCCCAACCAGAAGGACGTCATCTCTGTCATGCTCAACGGAGAGAAAACGTTCGTGCCAAAGCGCTTCATGACACGCTCAATACGAGAGGCCTTCCGTATATACAAAGACAAGCATCCCGATTCCGGCGTTGGGCTAACGAAATTTTATTCGTTGCGCCCTAGATGGGTCCAATGTATTCCACACCAGGAGGTGTGCGTTTGTGTGCGCTGCGCCAATTAGTATCTTTGTATTGCCACTCTAGAGAACGTTACAGGCTCAACATTCAACACTGGTGAAATGAACTCGGCATTTCTGTGCGACCCAGCAACAGAACTGTGCCTTCAAGGAGACTTTGATCACTGCCCAAAAGGCCAGTTTCTTACACTCCAGGAACTTGATATCCCGGAGGATGAAGAGATTGTGCTTGCAACATGGGAGTCCGGCGACCTTGTGAAAAAAACTTTGGAACCTGAGACTTTCCTAAAAGTCATCCAAGTGACGGTTGGAAGTTGGGTACTTCACAACCATATCCGGCAAACGCAAGGTAAAGCGATCTACGATGAAAAACAGTGCATGCAACGCGGGAGCATTGTCTTTCATTTTGACTTTGCTGAAAACTGGACCATCGTGCTTCCTGACGAAGTGCAAGCATATCACTGGAAAAAAAACAAGTTTCGATATTTACATGTGTAGTGACGACAA
Organism: Ixodes scapularis; assembly: GCF_016920785.2. Classification (NCBI taxonomy): domain Eukaryota; kingdom Metazoa; phylum Arthropoda; class Arachnida; order Ixodida; family Ixodidae; genus Ixodes; species Ixodes scapularis. The sequence goes on from NW_024609846.1 coordinate 98,457,376, forward strand.
GAAAATCTACAAACAGCTTTGCCACCATCAGTGAGGACCTGTGTCACGACGCCGCTCACGCTTGCTTGGCTCTAGAAAAAGCGAAGGAGTGGGTTGAAGACAACGTTGCGGTATACTCGTACGTGACGTACGTAAGTGACGGCGCCGCCAGTCATTTCAAGAATCGCTACCAGCTTCACCAATTTGCAAAGGACGATTGCCCACAAGCCCAGTGGTTATTTTCTGCACCTCGACATGGGAAAAATGCATGTGACGGAGTTGGCGGACTCGTGAAGCACCAGGCCACGCTGAACAACCTGAGAGAACGTTCAGTAAGAGCAATTCAGACGGCCAGGACAATGGTGAGCGTTCTATCAAAGAAACTGAAAGGCGTGCATCTTGTATATCTGGACGAAAAGGAGGTTGTTCGGTATCGTGAACAAAAAAAAGAAGAGTGGCTGACGGTGCGCGCCTTCCCTGGCATTCAGTCTTGGCACGCGTGGCGGCTCAGCAAGTCATCAACAGAAGGGACCTGTGACGTATATGTAGCACGGACAGTCGGATCTGCTTGGAAGCAACTTTATTAAATGGGTACAGCGAGGAAAACCTTAGCGTAAAGTGCCGAATTTGATTTCCCAAGGACTGCTCATTTTGAATGCAGGGACATCTTATTTATCACATTTTTCTTCACGGGGTATTTAACCTACTGTTTTTGTTGGTGGTTACTAATAATTTTTATCTGATCACTATAAAAAAAAATCCCAAAATGTTATCCTCGAGCAGGATAAAATATATCGGCTTGCCACGATTCATTCATACACCGAGAGCATCGAAGCTGCTCCAGTTAGGCACTATGGCATCCGTCACCTGAAATTGTTTGTAATCGTAAATACACAGCCAACCTAAATATCTTACTATTATATCTTTGTTTTTGTGTGTGGAAGTAAAGTTATTTATTTTACTCTAGATGTAAAATATACCGGAAGGTACAACTTCACACTGCATCATCTTTTCTCAAATCATTAGTCTCTAATATGATACTACTTTGTACGCTTATGTAAAATGCTGTATATAGTTTCTCCTCCCTTTTACTGTGCGACCGATCGCTCTTTTTATCAATGACCTCATCTGAATAAATGTATATAAAAGATTTGTGCAAGTTTCATGAAACTGGAACTCAGAGTCACTTCTTGTATAGGACACTGCTAAGTGTAGGCTTTGAAAAAGGACCCTACTTTGGGGAGTTGTTTCTTCTTTCACAGTGCAATGATGCAACATGTTTTTAATAGAAATGAGTGCCGAAATAGAGTATAACAGGGTACCCAAATTTTAAAAAAATCGAAGGTGGTGTTTTTTTTTTATTCGCATTGGAATTTTTCTTTGTTTGATTTTTTTCCCATGTTTGCCTAAATATATTGTAACTATTGTGTCACTCAGATACCTTATTTATTTTTTCAATAATAGCCATATATTAGTAAAATAATGTCTGCAAGTTATGTAATAATGATTAAATTATTTCATGAGATACAGATTTCCAAAGTTTGCCATTTGTCGTTCGAGCAGGCATGTTTGGCAATTTTTAGAAAACTAAATAAATTTTTAATAAATATTATTACTTTATATTACAAGCAAGTTGTACCCATAGTTTGTTTGTAAAAAGTTTTAAAATTCTCCTAATTTTATTGTTTTAATTATTCACTTTCAAACTTGCCCCCTCCATCAGTGCGCGTTATTGCAACTGTCCACCTCTCCCTGCCTTACGATTTTTCTTGTCTCCAAATTTTTTTTCTGGTCAAAACTAAGTGTGGATTCGTTTATACCAGACACTAGACAATGTCATATAAAAACATCAGTTGATTTAAAAATGTCGACCAGCCACTCTTTGGTCGATCTTATCTGAAATCACCCAGCTAAAGCACTTGAAAACAGTGGCATAGCTGGGAATTCTTCTTTAGCTGGGAAGGGGGGGGGGGAGGCTGAAGCTTTATAAGCCTCGCCCTGGCTACACCCCTGCCTTAAAAAAATACAAGCTCTAGCTCACACATGAAGTTGTAGAAATAAATTATTACAAGAATGGAGGTTACTATAACTAGTTATAAATAGTTGCTGTGTTCACAAAGTTCTACTAACTATAACAGTAACTTATTCATTCATTCATTTACTTTATTTTCAGAGCCACAGAAACAGCTATACATCTATTTAGTGATGCACTACATCATAATAAGAAGTCACATCTAGAAGAACAAATGTTGTCATGTCATAATGAAAGGAAGTCACATTTTTTTTAAACTTATCTCAATTACGGTTATTTGGCAAAAGTGCTTTAAAGAAATGCCATAAATGGGCCTCTTGCAAAGTTGAAGCGATCCTTGCAGTGTAGTGCTGCGCAAAACATCTTGGGAACCTACAGGCCACCGCTTCGCTTTCATTTTGCCAACCTCAATTCACGACATTCCATCCAGACAAATACAGTGCATGCATTTTAGAATGTGTGTCATTCCTTAAATTTATGGTGTTGCCTACCAATACAGACAGAATGCTAGGGCACGTTTTTTGCGGCTCCCGACGTACCAGAGTTTGTGTGCAGGTAAACAAAGAACAAAAATTTTACTGGGCCAATCATTCTGTTCTATCATCTCAATGTCCTAGGTTTGCAGAGGTCTTGTAAGTTGGTCAAGTTGGTATGAAGACATATTGAACAGAACAGTGCACGAAAAGACAAGGACAGACAGAAGGAACATGCACAACACACAAGCGCTGACTTGCAACTCAATTTATACACAAAAGGAAGAAGAAGAAGAAGACGTTCTGAAAGACATGCAGTGCATGCAGTGCGTGTCACACACGACACCACACCATTTAACTAGAATGTCTTTGCCCCATAGTCCGATCTAAAAACAAGGTTTCTGTGTTTGAAGCAGTGTCACTGATGGGTGGCTAATGCAGCAGTCGCCCACGCTGTTAGTGCAATGCGCCTCTAAGCTTTTGTGAGTCATCTTGTCTCGATAATGTCCGATTATTTTTGTGCCTTTAAAATCGGAGAACACGAGCAGGAATTGCAATGTACGGGAAGATGACTGCCCACCGTAGATTTCAGTGAATGATTGTGCTCGAGAAGGCGATCATTCAGGCACCGTCCAGTTTGGCCCACATAGCTTCTACCACACGTTGTGGGATTTTGTAAACAGCACCGATTGAACACGACACATAAGGGTGGCTATGGCAATTCTGGCACTTGACTTTTTTAAGGTCTTCTGCTATCGAGCGAACCTTAGAACAAATTTGCGCCATTCTTTTGGGAGCTGAAAACACCACAGGCGCATTGTACCTTTCAGCTGCTCTTTTAAAATTAAATTATGTGAGTTTTTGTGCATGTATGGTACAACCAGTGGCGTCACCAGGGGGGTGCGGGGGGAGGGCTGACCGCCCCAGCTGCAGCGCACCGGGGGGGTGATGCGACGGGCCACAAGAGGGGGGTGGGGGTGTTGCGGCGTGCGACGAGCAGGGGGGGTAGTGTTACCACGGGCCACCGCCCGGATGCCGCTGACCCTAGTGACGCCACTGGGTACCTTTCATTTCTGTTGATTTCTAGGTTTCTTTCACTGAATCCCTTTACTATTATGTACCAAGGCCCCCACCACCTCGTTTAAAACCTGTGATGGGAAGCCCGACGTACGGAGTCTCTCAGCTTGAGAATCAAAACTTTCACAAACAGTGTGAAAGCAGGACTTCATAACTGCAGTCCCAAGTATGGAAATTGCAATCCCCCTTTTAACAACTTTCGAATGTGCCGACGTATAATGAAGGATGCCCTTTTTTGACCTAGATGAAAAACTCCAGCAGATGTGGTTTGTATGAAGAGATAACAAAAGGTCTAGGAATTGTAATTTTCTTGCACCAGAAACTTCTCGAACTCGTCCAATACCTTGCTTCTTCTGCAAAATGGTGGACAGTATCAAACAGCCGATGCCCCGGAATGTCGAATTCTTTGGCGCTTTTGAACTCTGGCCAGCCACTTTTCTCAACCTCGCAGATCTAGCGACTTTCAATAAACACTCCGAATCTCCCATATGATGCAAGTGTGCGTGTTGTACCGTTAGTACCGTAGTGTGCTGCATGGACGCGCGTTGAGTGCTCCCGAAGGGACGATCTCTTCCAGGTTCCGTCGCTCCCCTGACTTGATTCCGACAGGAGTTGGGCAGCGTCGGCCATGGGCGCCGTGAGTAGCGTCGTAATTTAGACACTGCTCTCGCTGCGCCACTGCTACCAACGCTGCTCCCTGCTCACATCCCCGCTCTGCGCGCTCTGCCCTCTGTCACCCGTTTATTCCGTTTTCTTGTTTGACGTTTTCTCAGTTTGCCGTTTGCCTCGATGGAGAAAGGGGAGGGAACACAAGGGTCTCCGTGCGCCAACGTGTGGACTTGCATGCTTTCGGCACCGCTGCCTTCGTAATAAGCGTGGTCGCCTGTCGATACACTTCAAATAACCCGGTAAAAAAATGCGTGCTTTTTCTATTGGGACCCCGTCGAACTTCTATAAAAGCAATAATTTGAAAAAGCGATTTTGTTATGACGAGGGATTACTGTATTTGAACTCCTTTATCAAGAGAACATCTAACGACTGCAACCACCTCCCTCTCTCTGTCGCTACTATCTCTGAAGCCATCTAATTCAAGAAACACGCCAATGATTTCATATGTTACAACCATTCCTCTCTGTAATGCCTCTGGGCCTTGAGAGTAAGTAAGTAAATAAGTAAGAAGAAAAACAAGTAAATTGAAATCAGGTGGGCCGTCCTTGTTCAGGATTTGGGTGGTAGCTCACTTGATCCACTTGGGCAGGAAGCAGGCAATGGCGACTAGGTGCAGGGCCAGGAGTGCTAGGTGGAACCGGCGGTCCACAAAGACCTCCTCCGGCAGGAAGCGCCAGTTGACCGTCCACTCAAAGAGGAAGATGCGGCCCAGGTCAAAAGCTCCCTTCAGGTACGAAACCGGGTGGCTCAGTAGGAAGGGGAGGCCCAGCCCCACCTGGGATGGTCGAGAGGGTGGGAACTCGTCTGCACTTTGCTTTTCTGAGATTGCACCCTTCTACACTCTGGTGGCTGCACAGATTTAAGCTGCTCTTCTAACAAGAAAGTGGTGCTGGTGAGATAATTCCCGCCAAAAAGAGTAAACAGTGAGCAAAGAATGAGGACTAAACAAGGAACTAAACAGGATAAGTGCTGAATCACTGATTGTCCCCATTTAGTTCCTTATTTTCTGTCTTTGTTCTTTGTGTGCTGTTTACCCCCTTTTAGTGATTTTGAACCAACTTGCCAACATTGCCACATCGATTAAGATCATTCCTTCACGATTCATGAGGCTGAAAACACTGTGTGCATGTTTGATACCATTTTCGTAAGCGCTGCATGACCAACTGAGGAAACATCTCGCTTATTTAAGCTTTTGACAAACCTAGAATTTTACATCAAACCTCCCATTGTCGTTTTTGCCCTAGATGTACTGGACCCCTTTTTATAGTTTCCATAAATGCTGAGAACAGCTTACAGAATGTTTATGTGTTCTTGAGAAGATCCAAAACTTGACAAGCATAGAATCATCATGAGCCAGCAACAGTTTATGAATGACACCTGATTATGTCCAGAGCTTGAGTAACCAGCACTACTACTCCTGAAACTCTTTGCTCTTTGCAGTGCCCTAGTGAAACCGTCACTAAAACCACTTTATTGCAACAGAGTGCTTGTACTTTTGTCACAGTGCCAATCTTGCAAATTTTCCTTACCGTAAAAAATATACCTTGCTGACCCCCCTCCACCCCCCCCCCCCCCAACACACACACACACACACACGATACAGCCTCATGTAAACTTAGTCTAAGACATTGGTGGCTATGCTCACCTGTATGAGCCCACAGGTTGCGATGAGCAGAAAGGTCTTGAAGAGACCTTGCGTGGACAGCAACGCAACAAAGAGGGCCGGGGCAAACAGCAGGATGTTCATCTTGACTGATACAGCCAAGCTGGTTATAGAGACAAAAATTACAGGAGGACGCTTAAAGGGCAACTCTGGTCGAAAACAAATCGAAAACAAATGACTGGTATCGCTTTAGTGCTACGAAATATGACTACAGAGGAATATGTCAAAGTGATGCCGCATACTCCACTAAAATCAATTTTAAAGATGCGACCACCTGCTCTTGAGCGGTCAACAAGCGGGTTAGCTTTTAATCAAGGAACGTTGGTGCAGCACCCTCCTGATGTCACGTCGCGGTGGAGCTACGGCTGATTGGTTATACCACATACCGCAGCACCATCACGTAGCGGCCGAACGGTTGATGATCATTGTTGCCATTCCTCTAGCAGATAGTTTCCATTTTGCTGTAGACACCCGAAACCAAACTCTGAGCCATGATATTTATGAAACTACACTCAATATCGAAGAAGAAAAAAAAGGTTGTAATTCAGGGACTTTGCTTTACTTAAAAACAGTCATATTATCAAATTAAAAAACAAAGTCGGGGCTCCCACTCATGCTGCGAAGGTGGTTGGGCAGCGAAGCTCTGCTATCACCTGCAATGATTTCCCACTGCACTATTGACCCTTTTTATGGCAAACGCCATCAGGTGGTGCTCCAGTCTTTAATGTCCCAAAGAACTTCCGGTTTATAAAAAGAATGAACCAAGGCCACCTTCACACCGCTGCTTGAAATGTAGATGAAACATTTTGCCACCAATTCTCCAGGTGAATGCCAAAAGAATGGAGGAGTGCGAGATCTGTTAAAATGCTTTAAGTATTCTTGTAAACCAACTTGCCTACTCCAAGATGTAATACTGTACAGCTGAAGGCCCTCGTTAAACCTCCAACTTTGTTCTATGTGTACCATTTAAGCTTTCTAGCACTGGTGACATAAGCAAGCTTACCAGGCTTGCAAAGACAGTGCGACTGGAAGTTGCTTGGGACGCAAGCAGCAGTTCATGTTTCTAAACAGCAAAAGGGTCCATACGAAAGGAAAGTAAATGCACTGTACCAAAACTTTTTTATGTATGAAAGACTTCGTATGCTGCCATTGCCACAGCAGCCTATGCAACACAAATATTTACCGAGAAACGCATACGGGGAGCACTACATGCTTCATCTACTTTAGCAGGGCCTAGTGACGTCACTCCCCGCTTCGTACTCTGCCATTGCCGCGGCAGCTTATGCAACCGCAATCTTTACCGACAAAGGCACGCGGGGAGTGCAACGTGCTTCGTGTTGTTCGTGCGTGCCTTATCTATCGTGCGGTTTTGACACTTGTTTCGTGGTTTTCTTATTACAGTGAAGCTGTTTATGGCTAGGGTCCTGTGGATTTTTCGTATGCGGCAACAGAAATGATGTCACGTCACGAAGTCGTGTCACGTGACGTCAATTTCCCCATCACGAGTGTCTAGTTTCCTCCAGCTCTTTGGAGCGGTGATAGTCCTCGACATGCATGTGTGTGCGTAACGTTTGTCACAAGGACCGCCGATCAAGACAATATATGTGTTTCTACCTTTGTTCACAATGCTGTGTCATGTCTGTGTCGTGTGCTAAACAACTTCGCTGGTCATCCACCTTGACAGAGTGGAGTGGCTCACCATTTCTTTTTAAAACAAGTCTCAAAACCACATGACAGATGATAAGGCACGCACGAAGGATGATAAGGTGCACACAATGTTTTTTTTTTTTACTACTGTTCTGTCCACGAACACGAAAAAATCAGACCAACGGGTGATATACAGCTTCACTGTAAAATACTGACCGGAGTTACCCTTTAAAATGCCTGCTCGTTCTCAAGCCGTACAAGCATGTCCGCATGGCCTACTCGGTAGCGTGTCTGACTCGCAACCGTAGGGTTGTGGGATTGAATCTCGCCTCCGTTTAAAATTCTTAGAATATTTTCTTTAAAGCAAATGAATTACTTTATGAAGTGGACTCATTTGAGACAGATGCGGCAACCTTTAATTAACATTACATGTCATGTTTTAATCACATTCACTCCACGCGTGACGTCACGTTTCACGTGAGCGTTGTGGATTGTTTGAAATTCCCGCACGACGTCCTGTGGCTATGATGTCATGACCCTATCTACCAATCAGGACTTTCCCGTCACAACATCGACACCGGTTTTCCTGCGACACAAGCTCTTTAAAGCTATCCATTTAAAAAGAAACATAAAACTCAGCAAAAGTGGAAGGCATGCAGGATGGCCACAAACATATGGAGGTCAGGCACATTTCTCCATTTGGCATAATGAACTGACATTAGACAAACCTGTAACAGTATCTTCCTGACATGCGAGTGAATCCTCTACGGTTGCATGAAGACAACCCAGAGGTTACTCGGAGCTAAACAAAAAAAACAAGTTTGATGTTCGTGTTTATACGGCATAAGGTCGGTCCACCTTTGAGGTGCGGCGACACTGATCTACGCTGTAGGTGAGAAATTTAGCCAGTGCAGTACCACTGCTGGCCTGGGGTGTTTAATGTGCGTCATGCAGGAGTCATGCATGACCGCACGCCGGTACGATGCTCCTCCAGATCTAAATGGGCAGGGGTGTGAATTGAACCCACATTATCCCTGGGTCCTGCAGCGTGAGCTTTCGCCCCATGTGCTCCGAGCTGCGGCGGGCTACTGGCGCACTCGGCCACCTACTATTTGGAGCTGTACGGATAGTGTGGTCTCAATGAGACACAACATAAATTTAAGCATGTCTCGATCACATACGATAAACTTCGAGATGCACATAATCTTTGCGAATGAGCTGGGCACATGCTGCGTCTGTGTGTGACGTCACGTTACAATGTCCCATGACGTTATGGTGTCACATGACAGTGTGACATCACCTGACACCCTGACATCAAGGTCATGTAAACAATACGGTCCCTATGGAGTCATGTCGCTTATATGACCTTGACCTGTGTGTCATGTCGCCTTTCTTAAGAAACCCAGCCCTATAACATATTTTGTTTGTTCTGCGCACACCTGTAGAGGACGCAGCCCACCAGCCACCGGCACCGGACGAAGAACACCAGGGCTGCGTAGAGCAGGGCCATGGCAACAGGGTCGTTGAACAGGCGCAGCACGTAAATGGAGTGGATGCGGTACGAGGTACAGCACATGAGCACCAGCACGTAAGGCGGAACCTGCCACGAGACGAGCGCAATGAGGCTGACGGCAGCAACAACTTTGACATCATGACCATGTCGGATCACAGGTGGCAGCACACCTCGTTGCGTAAAATACATGAAGAAAGAACAAGCATTGCAACGCAGCTAAAACAAACAAGTGACTGCCAGTTTTTTTTTCCCTGTCTTTCTGTAGAAATAAGAGGAAATAAAAACAACTGGCTGAGAATGGCAGGGCATGTCTTTCAGATGACCAGCCTACAGCACGCGCCAGCAGTCGTGTTTTGGCTGCGCATGCACGCCTGAGGCTCACGAGATGCTGAAGTCTGATCAAGGTAGGAAGCTCACGCTAGAGGCAGAACAACTGAAAAGCCTCCCTGTTGATCTTATCCTGTCAAGGACCATAGTGTAGAGGAAGGTGTTCATTTTGGCATCTACCCTAAAAAGTAGGATTCGGTGCATGCTAATACCTTGTCAGAGCAAATGGTGAAAAAAACGCCGATGTTGTGCTCAAGCTAGCTGTATCGGGCAGTGTACATCAGAAAGAATCTGAGACTGTCTAATACAGTGAAACCTCAGTTATAAGAGGCTCCAGAAGGGTTACTAATTAACAAGGTGAGACTATAGCAGTGTTTAGAAGTACTTCAAGTAGATTATACATAAAGTACTACATACTTCAGGTAGGTTTAGAAAACCTGCACTTTACTTGAAGTACATTCTCCAAGTAGTATGTACTTGTACACTACTTAAAGTATTTTTCTCTGGTGCTTTCCAAGAAAAGTGCAGCTCCCCACTTCAAAGTGCTTACTCCATATTTGATCTTGATAACTTTGTGTAAAAAATTATGCTTTGTTAACTCTGAAGAGACACTGGGAGGTATATTTTACTCTCGCATGAAACGTGAGCAGACGACGCATCACCCTGTTTGTACTGGGGACGGCTTTCTTGCAGCATTCTGACCTCTTGCTACCTGTCGGTAAGTCAGTGCAAGCAAGGAGGTTAAAATTGTTAGGAGTGGACCGCATGTGGAAGCTACGGGGCTGTTGTCATGCCCTCTCCATGAAAACGTGCTATCATCTTTCGAGACGTCATCTGGTAATTTCTTTGAGTAAAGTGATGGTGGCCATAAGACTGACACAAATAAGTACCTTGTACATCGATTCTGTTAAACAATTTGTCAGCGAGAGTAAAGCAACTACTCTGTGGACACATTGACTTTATCCAATATTTGCTGCCATTTCCAAAAATAACTATAATTCACACCCTAAAACAATGCATAAATAAAAAGCAAGAATCTTTCACAGTACTTCTATGGCCACTTGATCAAAAACAAGGTATGGCCAGTCACCTCGCGCTGTTGTACATAGGCAAAGGCTAGATTGATCAGTTCATACTACTGGTTGCGTTAGCGCTAGTAGTGTACACTCCGGGCAATTCCGGGGACACGCGCTGCTAAGCAGCAGCAGCGGAGAGATAATGTTGAGATATTGAAGTGCAAGACGACGAGGAAGGAAATATGAGGGAGACAGGAAAGAGCCCCAAGTGATAACTGACGTTTAATACTCCCAAAAGAGAAGGAGAAGAAAGACGTTGCGGATGTTATTGAAATATGGAAGAGAAGAAAAATCCCTCAAAAGCATATGTTCTATGTTAAAAGATTATATGAGATGTCACGGAACAAACCAGCCAGCACCAATGATGGACCGCTGGGAGCACAACTACCCTGGCAGCTGACATTATTTAGCTGCCATGGAACGGTACGACCGGTAGCGCCATGGTGGTCGGCCAGGGTATTAAGCACATCTTGCCTTCTGCGGCACATCTGGTGGGCCGTACTCGTTTCAGATCGAGCAGCCGTGGTGCTTTACTTTAAGTACATAACCTCTCATTTTATTAAAACTGCACTTCAAGTACTTTTTAAACATAAACCCAACACTGGACTAGAGTTTACGTCTGTCAACAGCAACCGAGGTGCCACCACCGAGTTATACCGGGAAAAGCTGATTGCAATCAAAGTATGACAACACAAGCAGTGGAAGTAGAGGAGGAGTTTCTAACAAAATAGCAGAAAGTAAGAAATGAAACAGTAGTTGAGGAGACATAACGCAACAACTATAAGCCCATATCTTTACTATCGTCATGTGCTAAGATTCTGGAGCACACCATATTCCAGCACACATCTGTTTTCCTTGAAACCAATCATTTCTTCTGTCGCGACCAACATGGGGTTTGGCGTGGGCTTTCCACAACTACCCAACTGATTGAAACGATGCAAGACATTGCTAAAGTTCTGGACTAAAAGGACAAGTCAACATTATATTCATAGATTACTCAAAAGCATTCGATCGCATTTCTCAACCCAAGCTATTGTTAAAGCTTGCACATATGTTAAATAATCTAAACATAATGTCTTGGCTTGGAGGTTACTTAGTCTGCTTGTCATTTCTTTGTTTCACTGGGCAGTGCGTTTCAGCTGATGTTTTGTCGGGTGTCCCCAGGGCTCTGTCTTGGGACTGCTGTTAATTGTTATGTTTATCAATGATGTTCAGAATATCATTGGTGTAGATATGAAATTTTATGCTGATGACTGTATTTTATTCAGCAAAGTCAAGTATATCAAGGATCAAGAGTTACTTAAACTTTCACTAGAAAGGTTGTCTGAGTGATGTACAACTTGGCAATTGCCCCTCAATATAGAAAACTGTGTGCAGATGGCCTTTTCCAGGAAATACTCCTCACTTAGTTTCCAGTACCATGTTATAATAACAATCCTCCACAAATTGCTTCAACATACAAATATCTTGAAGTGCACTTTTCGTCTGAGCTGAAGAAGAATGTATACATTGATTCTATTGTTTGGAAAGCTCACGGTAAACTTCGGTATCTGAAACGCAATCTGAAGCATGCTTAATTTGATAGAAAAATCACTTCTTGATTCGACCTGTATGGGACCCTCATATGACTGTAAATATTGACAAGTTAGAAAGAGTACAGAGATATACATTGCAATTCATTTACAATAAATACAAATGAAACAAATCTGTGATGTCACTGTACGAGAAAGCCTAACAATAATAATAATAATGATGATGATGATGATGATGATGATGATGATGATGATGATGATGATGATGATGATGATGATGATGATGATGATGATGATGATGATGAGGAGGAGGAGGAGGAGGAGGAGGAGGAGGAGGAGGAGGAGGAGGAGGAGGAGGAGGAGGAGGAGGAGGAGGAGGAGGAGGAGGAGGAGGACGACGACGACGACGACTTTATTTCCATCGAACTAGAGTTCCTATCCTCGAGGTGCTGTACAGTGAGGCTAAAGTTTTTATATACACTACTGAATGACGATTTTTACATTGATGCTTCAAGATATTTAACGCCACGACTGGTTCGAGCTACGTGAAGCTTGCACAATAGGGCGCTGGTTCTGTATCTTTGTCATACTGACTGTTAAATTTACTTTTTTTCTGTGAACAATCAAAGAGTGCAACAGCCTTTCTTAAGTACAGGTGAACTCGTCATCAGTTGAATTATATTTAAAAAAATTGTAAGGCTGACCGTGAACAGTTGACTGTTTTGTTCTGTTTTACTGTTTGTTGCATTTCTATATTATTACTGTGTATTCATTACATTTAATTATTTTCTTGCATAAGTTCTTGTGCAGTAAAATGTACCGACCCCTCCTGCCACTACCTTCAAAAGGAGGTTAGCAGTATTTAAAAATAAATAAAATAATTGTAGAGCCTACGCTGGGAAAGGTTCTGCAAAATAGCTTGAGATATACAGAAAAACTTTTAAAGGGTTTAGACTAATACCAGAAAAAAAGTATTGCATTGGGAAACAGAGCTTAAAATTACCATGATCAAATATCTCCACACTTAGTAGAAAAAATAAACAGATGCAGACAAGAGCCACACCAAAGAAACATGGCTTGCTGAACGTTCATGTTTTTGAGTCCTGATGAAAAAGGGAGGAAGTAATACAGCGTCAAAGGCGCCTATGTGAGTTAGCGCTTGAACCTGCTACGACACAAACAGTTCCAGCAAAAGATGTGCAGGATATAATGCTTTAGTGTAAGTTCACCTTTCGTGTCTTGTTGTAGAGGCTGAACACAAGGCACAGGGTGAACAGGTAGAGGCCAGAAAAGATGTACTGGGCCAGCTTAATGTTGACTCCTTGGCCTGTCACATAGTAGAGAGCAGCAAAGATGTACACAAACCCTGCTGGATACCTAAAATGTCACCCATTAAAAAAAGACGGAAAGAAAAAAGGAAAATGTCAGTTAGTGAGACTAGTACACAATCTTGGCAAGTTGCAAAAACTGAAGTCCAGAATCTCCCACAGGCTTACACGAGGGGCCCAGTGTCGCCTTTCAGCTCCGCATAATTGAATGTTCCATTAAGTACGCCTTCGACTTCTTGCATGTAGGCTTTCCAGTCAATCTCTGTGTCTGAAAAGAGGGAAAAAATACACTCGACGGATCAGACCTTCCTTGCGCGATCTTTGGCTGATCTGCTTTTAGGTATGAACCAGAGAACGACTAGCAACGTCGACAAAGTTCAATTTGCGTCTACGTATTGGCAGCATTATTTCGTATCCGATATCTAACTCGGCTAGCGTTAAGTGCGAATGCTAAATTTATTCACTGTTCTTCGGAAAAAAAATCAGTACTACCGCGGACACACCGATCATAAAGAGATCTACCGGCGACATTCAAATGCCAAATCAGTCGATCAGATTAGCTGGCACGGCAAAAGAAAAAAAAATAAAAGAAAAATAGAACAAGCCGTTTGCTTACAAGGCACTTTGTCAATGACTACAATGTTGAGCACGAACTCCATGATGAGAAGGAAAGGAATTGCCAAGTAGAGAACGTTTGGGTCGTTGATGAACTTCTGGGGGCTGAAGTTGCGGAGGTCGTTCATGATATTGGTGTAAGTCGCTCGCAGATGTTTCGAAAAGAAGAGACCCTTCTTCGGATGGTGGCTTCGTCTCACGTTGTTGCGTGGCGGCGCCATGCTGTTGTGGCAGTGGGGCACGTCTAATATCGCTAACTTCCCAATAGTCGACGAGTTGCAACGCTCAGCTACAAAATCGCGCGTTCGAAGCTCATGCACGGCGCCATGTTCTTGAGACGACGAAAACGAAAATGGTTTGGCGGCTTTAAACGGCGACAACGACGAAGTCAAAATCAGAAGCCGAATACCAAATCTACAAACCTAATTAATTGACAATTTACTTCCACGTATATTTAGGTTTTAACTGAAATAATGAATAAATAATAAAACTGCAATAAGTTTATGAATTTCAATTGTTTTTCGAGTCGAACAAGCCGACCGAGCACCGACCCGACTAGAGCACTATATAGCTCCTTCGGAGCAGAGTAGCGCAATCTAGAACGCCGCCTCTCGGCGACTAGCGGCGAACGCCCGGAGGTTCCAACTGTGGTCAGAAATGCATGGAGAACGTGAGAAAATCGTTGTTTCTTCAGTATTGTGGGGTTGTACGGAATGGAAATTGTTTTTGACATAATAATGGAACATTTTAGAATAATTTGCGCTAAGTTTTGTGCCCCGCAAGGACGTAACTTTTTTTAAAAAATTGCCTGAGCGGCATCATGCAGCAGACGACACGGCGACGTCACACCATTCACGTGACCCGCTCCGGCCAACCCGAAAAGCCCATCTCCGCTGCGAGCAAAAATCGTCTGCTTCAAACGCCATTGCCTTGGAAATTGCCTTCTCAAAATTTGCACATGCATCCGATATTATTAAAACTTCGATAAATGGTTTAGTGCTTTACTAACTTCACGACAGACTAGTTTTGAAAAGTGTGAACTCACCGTTCATTTTTTAATCAGCCGTGTTGTGTCGATCTCCATGTATTCTCCCATAGGGCAGGCCGCCTCCTGGAACCCTGAGTACCACGTGACTCGCGCCGAGCCGCTCTGTCGGCCATGTTGTCGGCAAAACACGGGGTTCAAAGGATTGCGCTACTCTGCTCCGTAGGAGCTATATAGTGCTCTAGACCCGACCGGCCCGCGTAGAGATCATCCGGCCCGCGAAAGGCAGAAATCATCACAGTTTGAAATCATTTCCCAGCCCGATCGTCAATGCACGAACAGCCAGCTGAGTGGCTGAGTCAGCGCGATGGACAAACCGCAGAAAGCGTCAACAAACGCAAACTTCTCGAAAACAACTAGTTTACAAGGTCGATGTCGAGGTTCCTACCTAATAAGAAAGTGTTCGAGAAAGGAATCGCAAGATAATAGGCAAGGAGGGCGGTCTGTACCCACAGAGCCCTCGGAGGATGACGTTCGAAGCCGACTCGGTGCCTATGAATTGGAGACGTTGCATAGAAAGGCAAGCACGCAATCAAAGGCAGGACTGCGCTCGAAACTAACTGTGAATCCTAACAGACGATCTTCCTCTTCCGATCTCGTTTCAGGTAGCTGCTGCGGTAAATGTGCCAAAGGAACACAAGGTGTACAAGGGTCTTACTCCTCTGGAATTCGACAAGACCGAACTCCTGAAAGAAGAGCAAAAATGGGTCGGTTTCAAGAGGCGGCAGCTGCCAAAAAACGTTAAGAAAGAAGTGAAAAAGGACAAAGCGGTAAGCGCGCTTTTATTGCACAATCCTGATAGAGCGGCGTTTCGCGAGCCTCGAACGTGCACGCGCCGCCCGTGCCGGAGGCCGGGCCTTCTTAGAAATGCCCGTCTTTTATCACCTTCTCGAAGTAAAAGTGGTCATCTGACAGAGGGACTACTCTCGTTGCTTGCCCATATATTCAAATGCTGCTGAAGCGGCTGGCTAGAGTAAAACTGGAGGAAGATCCATTCGTGGATCCTTAGGGAATGCGTTAGCACGACTCTTGGGAAATGCCACATGTTCCCCTTTGGGAAATGCTAATGCTGACCCTGTCACTTTTCTATTTTGGCTTTCTCTTTTGCTTCCTCTATTTTATCCTGCCTATTTTTGGCCTCGTTACGGGGTCAGTGTTAGCGTTTCCCAAAGGGGGACGTGTGTGGCATTTTCCAAGAGTCATGTTAACCCAATCCCTAAGAATCCACCAATGTATCTTCCATTCATTTTTTTTTCACCCCCTTTCTGTACCTTGCCTGTCAGAGTATGTTGATGCCATTGGATACGGTCATACATATTACTCGCTGAAAGAACCGCATCCATACCACTCATGGAAAGAACCGCATCCATATCACTTTTGGAGGGAACCGCATCCATATTACTCGTGGAGGGAACCGCATCTATCGTTTTAACTGTACACATATCACAGCCTACGCACCGCTACTATAGAAATCCAGAGCAAAGAACATCCAGCAGCAACTGAGCACGCCTGCATTCCACCGTGGTACCTCCTCCTCTGGCTCCACGCCGGTTGTGCGACGCTTCTTTGACGGATACCCAGCGGTGTATGTCAGTGCCGGGAGGAGAGGGAAAAGGCGACGTATGTCGACGTCAGCACATTGAACCAATGAGAACATCGCACGCGTCACCCTCTCCTTCTCTCTCCAGCACTGACAAACTGACAGACACTGCCAGGTTTTCATAAAAACGAGCGTTCTAATGCAACGCATTAAAAACTTCATGGTTTCTGAACGCTGAACAACGCACCACCGTTTCAGCGGCGTGGGTTCCTCTTTAAAACTGTGATATTGCACAAGCACTAAGCTGTTTTCTAATGATGCACTTTGATCCCCCACCCTCTCCCCCTGTTTTTCTTTAAGGACCCTGATCTTTCAAGTTTGGACAAGTTGTCCCTGACGCTGTCATCCTCCAGGCACGAGAGCACGACCTCGGAGGAATGTTTGGCCCCTAAAAGAGAGCTTCCGGAGCAGACCTTCACGCTGGAGAATGCTCCAACCTGTCGCGCCTTCTGCGTGTCTGAAGGTCTTCGAGAACCACGAGTTAAAGGCAGCAAGTTTCCACAAAGGAAGTAGACTTTATTTTCTAACAGATCATAGAATGCCTCGACACATATGACAGGCGATGCAAAAGCACTTTGCTGGGAAGCAGCAGATGCATGCATAGTAAGTAGTTTTGATTTACCCACGATGGACACCATTCACATCGAAATGCCAGTTTGAAAGACCAGCAACAAACACAACAGACGCCGAGACCGCCCCAGCCACCCCCAAAGTCAACATTCATATTATTTTTCTGTTGCGAGAGTAGCACTTGTTTTATCTTTGTACAGTGAGGAATACTGCCTTCAATAAATACCTTTATGTACACCTGCCAGTTTTGGTAGAATTTACCCTGACCAGGAAAGCAATAAATCAATATCTGACACACACATACACACACATCCTCTAGATGTCTCAACCGATGGCAAAAGAAAGGCAGCATGACACAAACTCATTTTTAGATGGTTCTAACTGGATAATTGTCGAAAAGACAACTCCGCTTCATTTTTGTTTTTGCAAAACAATGTAGTCCTCTTTAGTATCACCTAGGAAGACCACACGCCAAATATTACGACCTAGTTCTAAATGTTTTGAAACGGTCTGGCAAACCTTGCAACGCGCCAAAGTTACCACAATCGGCCGACTCTAGTGGGCGAATTGAGGCGCAACCAACAGCGCAGTCAAGGCTATGGCGTTGGCATAGCCAACATTGAGCTAAACGTCATCACCATTGCCCCTTTTTGTTTTTTACTTATTCGGGCAAGCGTATTGGGCGACATTTCCTCTCGGTGCTCAGCAGTGTCCACGTGATCAGCGTAATGCGCCTGTGCAGCGCGCTTAGGAGCTGTCCAGCCATCTGCCGTCTTCCACGTCAGAACTGCCATTGTCGTCCAGCAGTCCGCTGTCTCTTCAGTCAGAACTGCCATCGTCATCTCACCATTTGGGATTATTGTCTCTTGGAGTTTCGTTCACACTACGCGAGCAGACTGATGCCGCAGTTGTGCAGACGTCGTCGAATGTCGTAAACACCAAAACATGGTGAATACTGCAGTGAAGACTGCGGTGCAGATGACACTTGCACCTGGCACACAACAGTCCCAACGGTGGCCTGCCAACCCGCCCTAATCTCGCCCGTCGTTGCGTAGAGGATCACGTGACATCTCGTACTATGTGATAGTCACGTTTTTGGCAGCCCAAGGCTAATGTTGCCAGATGGAGCCGAAGTTTCAGTTTCGATTTCTGCTTATGTTTAAAGTAAGATTTAACAATATCTGTCCTATTTTTCGTGAAACAAATGATGTAGTGCTTTATATTAGTGTTTTTAAATGTTAAACACTCATTCTTAAATTTTTAGAATTAAGCGGAGTTGCCTTTAAGCTTGGCATATGTATTTCAGAGCATTCCAATGGGCAAGTGCACTTATGGCTGAAGTTATGCAGGAGTGTTTGCGCTGCTTGGGCATACTTCAAAAATTGTCATAATATCTCGGATAGCCCAGCCCCCATAGAAAGCAAACAGAATGGAAAAGGAGTGTTGTCAAACTTTTAGTGCTTGACCCCTCCCCAAAACAAGCTCAGGAAAAATGCTGCAACTTGAAGGGGCGGTGCAACAATATTCAATTGGAATGTTTTACACTTTACATGAGCTTACTGGCACTAGTTGGACTCAAGGATACTTGCACGCAACGCCACTGGCCAAAAAACTCCTTTGTTCTGGCGTAATTTCAAGGACAAAAGTGAGTGTTTTCATTCAGAGTCTCCTTCGCAAAACTTGATGATGTAGGGGGGCGGTCGCAGTACCGCCCAGTGACAATATTTGAATGCGGCTCGTAGATAGGACTCGAGTATTGCGTGGGCACTCGATTTGGGCTCGTCATAATCGATAGCTCGAGAAGCATCCAGGTAGTGGCCAGTATCCAATCGCTGCAATGACGACAAGAGCCGAACCATAACAACGTCTGGAACTCGGCCCGTGTTCTGTGCTTTGCCAACCCCAGCGCGTCGCTATGATCAACGTTGGCGGCATATAATCGGCTCCAGATCACGTGGCCACTTGTTCTGGCTGCAAGTTGGGAGGTTGAACGCTGCTCGTTTTTCTTTTATTTCTTCTGCGACTTCGATAGCGTGTGGTGAAAAACGAACGTGTTTCACAGGTCATTAATGTCGGGGATCCATTCTAAGCGATATTTGCGCAAAGTACAAAAATCGTTGCATCGCCTTCTTAATTCTTCATTTCTTCATGTCTATGTCGGCTGCCCTAGACCATGCCACAAACATGTTACTGTAAGTCAAAGGCCAAAAGAATAGTCACTACTGTCAAAACACACATTGCTTGCCTGCAATTTCTGGGTGTGGACCATCTAATCGGTGATATTAGAATGAGTACATTGTTATCAGACAGCTAAAACTGAGCATGTCAAATGTGTCCAACAAATGCTCTCAGGAGCCTAAAAGCGTGTTCCCCATGTTAAGGCTACCTTCCTTTGAGACAATGCCGTTTTCATACCTAGACATACACACAATTGGGCCTAGAAATTAAACCTAGGAATAAAGGTACATTTAGCGTACAATGCATAGAATTAAAGGCACACACTTTTATAAATACAGCAGTTAGAAAAAAGCAAAACAAGTGAAAGCTGTCTTGCATTAGGCACAATAGATTGAGCTAAAAACTATTACGTCATAGCAAATTGCATGTAAAAGTTGCACTCTGGGCAACCCAGGAACCTGAGCAGGTCCCACCAACAGTTAAGTGAAACGTATAACAGGTTTGTCATCAGGCACCTGAAATTTTTACATAGGAACCACAAATGCCATCGGTATGATCTCAGAGCCAACCACTTAGATCTGCCACTGCGATGTGAAAACTCGCATGTACCATGCTTCGTCCACAAAACCGATAAATCGGGCATGACCAATTACAAATCAGACTTACACCTTGAGCATATTCTCGACCTACATGTTTTTGCTTAGGCACTGAGACTCTAGTCATGCGGTCAAATCAGTGCGCCATTGAGGTAGGTTCACTGGGAAGCTTGAGACGTGCAGACGACGAGAAAAATCTACGCACCACCATCAAAGCTTTAGTTTTCTATCCAGTCCTAAAGGCATGGCCACAGTCGATGTTGAGCCATGAATGGGCCACGGGCCACGGGCCACCTTGAGGTGTCAGTTGAGTGCATCAGAAAAAGTCAAGACAGAATTTTTCCAGGCAGAAACAAATGCACAGCCACATTAAAAATGCAACCGAAAGCGCTCGCAACTTCTTGAAAGTTTGCAAGCCTTGACGCCAAACCACTAGG
Organism: Ixodes scapularis; assembly: GCF_016920785.2. Lineage (NCBI taxonomy): Eukaryota > Metazoa > Arthropoda > Arachnida > Ixodida > Ixodidae > Ixodes > Ixodes scapularis. The sequence continues at coordinate 98,477,733 of NW_024609846.1, forward strand.
CACATAATGGCTCACTTAGCTGGCACCGATTGAAGATTCCTCTGCTCAAACCACGGGGATAAGTATTTTACAATGGAACACGAGAAAGAAAACACTGCCACGACGATAAACGGCTCATAAATACTAGTAGCAGTATACAATCTTCGAGCCAAGCTCGGTCTAGCTGCAATAGGTTCCCGCTGACAATGCTGGCTTGAGTGAATGACGTGCCAGGCCTTGGAAACTAATACCAGACAGTGCGCATGGAGTCGGGGTCACGCTCAGTGGACCACTTCCTTGGCATGCGAGCGTGCAAGAGCTATGGACAGGCACTGCACCCACTGCTCGGTGTTCTTGCTGTCCTTGGCCTTGAGCACAAAGGTCTTGTCCGACGTGAAGATCTCGAATGCCTTGGGGATGTTGCGGCCGCGACTCCCGATGGGACGCACGCTCCTGATTTGACTCACTTCGATGGGTTGTGCCTCCTTGTCGTCCTTCTGCAAAAGCGAACGACAGTCTGGTCTGCGGGCGGTACTCTCGCGTGTCCACTTCAGAAGTCCACACATAGAGCACTTTAAAAGAAAGCTGCTTGCTATGGTCTTTCTTGCAGCCCTCGTGTATCATATTGCAAGTATAGTCCGTTGCATCTCAACAAGGTAGGGCGAGTGAAAGGAAGCCCCGGGAGGAGGAAGCAGACAGAACGCTGGAGAGAGGAGGTTTCCCTCTCTCCTCTCTAGCGTTCTGTCTGCATCCTCCTCCCCAGCCTTCCTTTTCCTCGCCCAACCTTCTTGAGTTGCAAGAAACTATAGGATCTCGTGTTAACTCAGCACACTAGATACCGGGAGCTTTGGACATTTCCAATGACAAACATGGCAATGGAACAAGAAAAAGGATAGTAGTACTTTGAGCCTGTTCTCGCCCATGGACAAGTTGCCCATCGGTTTCGGTTGCGAACCAATCTTATTTGTCATATGGGGGAACACTACGGCAATAAAAATACTTCCACATTTTCTATACATTTTACATTCAAATTCAAAGTCCTTGGGGCTCTTGACGTGATAAGTCAGTGCATGACGGCGGTCATCTGAATGAGCACTCTACTTTGAAATCTGAAGCTGACAAGACACACAGTTAAAAAGGGATGGTGTCAATGGAAGCAAAAGGCAAGCCTTTATACAGTGGTGCCCATAAATCACTGCCTGCTTTGATTAAAAAAATAAAATCCAATGTAACACTTGAGGGATCTTTTTGCTTCAGCAAATGCCATAGATACTGTGGCAACGGAAGCCGAGACTTTAGTTTACCAATTGAAAGATGCACAACAAGGATGTGCATCTTTCACTATTGGATGCAACACACTATTGGATGCCACTGTTTAGTCAGTCTAGAATAAGCTGAAATGACAGCAACTTTTGCTTCTTGTTTGGACTAACACGCGACAAGGGCTCGTGTTCTGGACGGCACCGATGAAATGCCGCAATGAGCAATTCGAGCTGGGTGAAGTGCAGCCCTTGTTTCTCCGACTTCACTCACCAGGCCTCTGTAGGAAAGGTGTGCCCCTGACAGGGTGAAGTATCTCGTCCTCCAGTGCCTGAAGAGCTTCCACTTTTTCTTCTTCTCTTTTAGCTGGCCCTGCAGCAAATGGAATGCAACGTTAGTTCCCCTTTCCAATCTCTGGAGCGCAACAAAGTAAAGAATCTGGGTACTACTACCGTAGTTGGTAATCTAAGAGGATAGAAAAAAGGTGGAAAGCACTGAAGACTGCTGTAGTGTTTAGGTATGATCTCACAAATACTGCAAAACCTTCTGTCTAGTTATACACAGATGGCAAGCATTTCCAGGGCTAGCTGACAGGTAGCCCCGGTGTGCCAGTCCATTCTCTCGTAACTGGTCACAAACCAGTGTAAGGCAGCTGATCACAGTCGAGCACGATTGTGAGAACCAGCCTCTCCAATTCACTTTTCTCAGCAGCATAGGAAAGCACCTTAGGTGCCATACGTTCCCCTCAGTTTGTCCTGTCTATGTGCCTATGCCTCTGCTGGTGGGGATAACTTGGCTCAAAGTTGATCGTAAAACACGATAAAAGAAAGAAGAGAGCAATGCACTGCACATTCATGTCGCCTGCACGGTCGTGCAAAGTAAGCTGGGATAATGCCGCGATTAAGTCGTACCGTGGCATTAAAACAATTCAAGCTTGAGCCCAATGTTCAAGGTATTCTTTTCTTTTTCCCCTCAAGCTGTTAACAAATCTAACACCCTGCCAAATGAAATTGTGACCCTTCCGTCACTTGATGCCTTTGTAGATGCGATTATGTCTGTCGTGAGATAGCGTTTGCGATTGCCACGGGGCAATCGCGAACGCTGTAATATTCCGGGAGGCCACCTAAAACCAAAAGCGAATCGGGTGAAAATAAGGAGTGAACTAACTCTCGCTGTTCGAATGTAAAGAATTAAAAAAAAAAAAAAAGAAAATGCAAATTTTAGGTTGCTCTGTCAAACTTGTGACTCCGGCAAGCGGCAATGAAGCAAAGATGAGTGGTACTTCCTTGTCAGAAATGTTTGCTTAGTATATCCCGCTATAATCAACTAGCCGCCTTTACGTCAAAGCCATCACTGATTCAAACACTATGATTACTAAGAGTGGACTATCTTTCGGTGTTTAAAAAAATATAGCAAATCAAAACAAAAATACAGGTCCTCTTATGTTATTTTTAAGACGATTTGAAGGCAAAAGCCCCAGCGCCGATGTAAATGTGATAGCAAACCTCCGAAGACAGCGCGCTCTCTGATGACGCACTTTTGGCGCCGTTTCATTGGAACTTTTCGTGTTGCCGACGTGTTTTCATACTTTTCGTGTCACCGACGTGTTTTCGCTCAAGGACTTTGAAGGTCGACTGAACGATGATACATATAAGGGTTTCGCCTTAATAGAGGGCGGGTTATCTTTTGGGGGTGGGGAGTCTCTCGGGATATTACGGCAATGTTTTTGCGTTCAAATACCTGCTATGGCCCATATGTGTGAGCTGCAGATTCCTTCGAATTAATGAATAAAAAAATAATGCCCTCACATTTTTTAATTGCAGAATTTCATGCCAACGAAGGCAAATCCAGATTTTGCATTCTTTGAAGCTGTGCCCTTAGATGGACTTCGAAGGCAGCAGAGTTGGCTGTCTGCCAAACGCCGGCGCCTCCAACTAACTGTGTAACTTAGCACGCGTCGCGTGTCAACACAAATTTATGAGTGTTGACACACCAGATTTTTCCTGACCTCAGTCTGTGTGAATGCGCATTTTCCCCGTTGCTGCAATAAGAAATAGACAGGAAGGGACCACGAGGAGAAGCGTCACAAGAGCGCAGCAATTCTGCGTAAAAATTGAATTGAAGTTTTTTTTTTTTTTATTATCACGGGCCAAGCTATGTAGGTGGTAGAAACAAAACGCATTTCTGCCTGACTGAGGTCTTTAGCACCCCCCACAGTTTGCAGCAAGTGCACAACATTTGCATCAGGGTGTCGAACCGGAACCGAACCGAACCGAAAACCGGAACCAAACCGGTATTTTTTCCGGAACTGAACCCGAATCGTTATATTGTTATCGCGATGAACCCGAACCGGAACTGAACCGGAAAAAGATAACGGTTACCGGCTCATGTCAAAACGGTTCGGCCACGCGCTGTTGACAATGAATGTGCTATCAATGCCATTTGTTTTTAAGTGCCGTCAACTGACACACACCTCGCTTACATATTTTTCTTCTCCACTCAGTCTTAGGAATATAAACGCTGCATCCATGAATCTTGACAAACGCTGCATCCATAAATCTTGACATAGGAACCAGTATTGCGCTGGTCGCGGCTTGCACGGAAGAAAAAAAATGGAAGGCTGTGCAAAAAAAAAAAAAAAATCGCGTCACGGGATTTCATTTTTTTACAATCTCGTAAATCCTAAATGCTGCTGTGTGCTCATTTCATAACACGTTTCTAGAACGCGCGAGTTCTTGAAGCTTGCTTCCATCGGAATAAGAAAAGAAAAGGCTGTGGAGTTTGATAATAATGCATCCGGTTTCGTATAGGCACTTAGAAGCTAACATATTTGTGAGACAGCGAACTCTTCTATTTTAATATTTATCCTACTACGTCCTTCTGGCGTTGCGTTCGGTGAAGTGTTTTTCATATTCCGTATCTTGTTTAATGAAAACTTCTTTAAGGGTCTAATTTGAGTTACCGAAGGCTAGTTCAAATAATGAAAGCTGTATTTTCTCCCCACTGTTCCTTCAATTGCTTACACGCTGAGGTGGCGGGATACTTAGCGAGTTCTACTTGTAAGTGGGTTTGTAAGGAGGTCGCGAATTTCACAGCTACTGCGTCGGACCCAATTAGATGAAGTCCGAATGCGTAAACGTTGCTGAGGTAACCTTTGAGCGCACATAAAGAAACCATTCCTGGTAGAAATCCCTGAGCCTTACACTACGATGTATCCCGTTTCGTATGTGCTGATTTCAGATGTTTTATTTGTAATTTATTTTGATGTTGCAATTTGTCATTTATAATTTCCGAACCGGTTCGCGAACCGAACCGGTTCGCAAACCGGTTCGCGGATTGAATTAGTCAAACCGGAACTGAACCGGAACAAAATAAATTTACCTGAACCTGAACCGTAACCGAACCCGTATTTTTTTCGGTTCGACACACTGATTTGCATAAAAAAATACAGACACACAAAGCAGGAAAAAAAATATCTGGAACATTCAATAAAAATGTTAAAACATGTTCAATATGTTTTATCATTTTAATGCAATGTTTCATCGAAAGATTGAAATACAACTGCACAGTATTGTTTTTAACCAGCTCAATTCAATTTGACGCGAGGAGTGAGAATGGCGCTCACCTCTATGACTGGCTCGCCGCCCTCCTGGAGGAAGCCCTGCGCCCTGTCCGGGTGGTTGCACAGGAAGCAGCCCCACAGCGTCAGGGGACCGTTGTACTCAAACACATCAAAAAACCTCTCGCACCTCAGCTCCCCAATCAGGTTGTCTTGGTCCTACAACGTCCGGGACAACAGTCGGAACATGGAGGCAGTCAAAGCCTATGGGAACAACTCTCAGAACGGCAGACAATGTTGAGCTCAGATATGAAGGAAAACTGCACTTTCCGGAAACTGCTCTTGTTAGGTGGCTGGACAGGACACGCATGTCATAGAATAAACTTTGCGTGAAAAAGAAAAATATATATTTTAGTTGCGAGACACGCTGAGTTAGAGGCATTTCTGATATTTTGGCACATTGACCCGAAACATGTTTTGGAATAATTTTTAGGCACACTGAACTCCATGCCTGAATTACAAACATGTCAAGTGCATGCATGATATGCACCCTCCACTAAATGTATCTTACCAATTGGACAATGAGAGAATGAAAGCATTGAAAGTGCAATGATCTTATTTTTCCCCGGGGAAAAGAGTCCTCCCCACAAAAGAAACAAACAACCAGAGTTGGGGCAATATTTACATTGCGAGACTCATTGTGACTGAGAAGCGATTTTGAAATGTGCTTCTATTTTGGCACACCGCCCCAAAACAGAAGCATGTTGCAATTTTCAAAACGAGTCTTGCAACCTAAATACTGCACAAAAAAGTGTTCTTTTTTGGAGGGCCCAGTTGAAAATTCTTATTAAGTTCCAATTAAAAATTTCTTAATGGTGCCAATTGGGTTTTTGGATAACCAGTTGGTCACTGCCCATGGGACCAATGGGAACCATTTTGAAACCATTCAGATTCCAACTGGAACAATAATTTCAACTGGTGAGACCCATTGGCTAGTGTGCTTCCAGTTGGAACCCACTAAAACCAATTGGTTCCAGTTAAAGGCCGACGACCAGACTCGAGATTCTGCAAGGCAGAAGATCGTTCTCACCATGGAGGAGGAGGAAACACGCAACAGGGGACAGTGCAGAAGGGGGGAGAGGAGGAAGTGAGGAAAAAGTGGAATGCACGAACTGGTTGTCGGTCTTTAACGGATAATCAAATGGATTTAATTGGAATTTTTAGCTGGGGAGAATGTTTCTTTCTGGCAGACATGTTCTATCAAGCACATCTAAAAATAAAGAAAAAAAAAGCTTCTTCTTTTACTTATCTATCTTTCCAAGTCTCTTGGAGATATGCTGGCTTCCAGACTTCCAGAAATCTAAGGCTTCTATAAATTTTCTTTCCAAGTCAATGAACAATGTGTCTTCCCCCTATTCCCTCACATGCCATCCAGATGGACTGGCATTTCTTCTTTGAGGCTCTCCCTTCTGAATAGTACTCATGGTGACCTGTTTTCACAACCGTCCTCATCTGCTTTTATTCGGAAGTTCCCTTTTTAGAGGCCAAATATGCAAATTGTAAGGATGGCAGCTTGGGCAAGCGGGTAAAGCAAATAACAACAACAGCGCAAGGCAACAACAGACACACAGGACACACACCCAAGAGCTAACATTAATATAACCACAAACAAGTGTGCTGCACACAAAAAAAAAAAAAAAAATTGCTACAGAAAGTTTGTTTCTTGCACGGACAATGTTGATAATTATAATCCTTTTTCATGTGGCAAGCAATATATAGGTCAAATTGGGCGTTGCTTGAACAAACGGTTAGGAGAACATTACTATAATACTTACAAAGTGATCACTTATGTCTACACCGTCACGATTGAGGGTGTGAGGCTGACATTACGTGGTATTCTGTTATAGGCAGAAGTAGCCAGAAGCTCACTAGAGAGATCACTGAGGCAGAAAGGCTTGCGCAGCTAAAAGATGCATGTGTCAGTGCCCCATCCTCGACGTTATCAAACAAGACGCTAGAAGTTTTGGTAAATGGAGGGATGAGAGTGAGACGCCAGTGAGATACAGCGAATATTGTTGTGCCTCTCGCAAAGACAAAGAATACAAAGTAATATTTGCTATCCTCCTCGTTCCTCGTGCAGAAGAACCGAAAAATACAATTGAGTTGCAAGTCAGCGCTGTTCGACTTTCGGGTGTGTGTCCTGTGTGTGTTGTTGTTGTCTTGCGCTGTTGCTTTGTTAACTATGCAGAGTCGTCCAACAACCTTTGCTTTGTGCCCATGGAGCTTACGAGCAAATACCAAATTGTTCTGCACCTTGGCTACTGCTCATGTGTGACCCCGTACAATAGCTTTCACCACTTGATTCCCACTTGTAAGAGTATAACGTAACTGAGCAGTAACGGAGCATTTACATCAACAGCGTGGTGTCTTGCCTTAACTTTCTCCGGATAACTTTAGAAAAAAATCCGTGGCTGTGGACGAAAAAAATGCTGTCTGCACATATGAACCAAAGAAAGCTTGACATGAACTATTACTAGTGTACTGTTATACAGGGTACTTCACAAAACTCCAGCAAACTCGATTTTGCACAAAACGACGCATCACACGAAAATATAAGTTGACATGTTTTAGGAATAATTAAATCATTACTTCTTTAACTCCTTAGTTTAAGGGCATGGTTTCAATTAGAAACTTTCTGGGCATCACTGAAAACCAATAAATCAGCCCATTCCAGAAAGATGTAAGGCCCGTGCATCATTCCACGACATTCTGAAAAAACGCTAAATTTTTGGTGAGTTTCTATGTTTTGGTTTTCTATCGAAGTGCGTCTTTGCACCAACGGTCCTGCCCCCCGTGGTCAAGGCACGCAGCTACGGCTTCGCCTCCCTCATAGGAGGAAAGGAAGTGTGGTACACGTGAATCACGCGCCTTGACCACGGGGAGTAGGACTGCTGGCACAAAGATGAGCTCCGATAGGAAACCGAAACCTAGAAATGCGTCCCAATTTAGCGTTTTTTTTTTTTTTTGGGGATGTAGTAAAATGATGCACAAGCCTTACATCTTTCTAAAGTTGGTTGATTTAGTGGTTTTCAATGATGCCCAGCAAGTTTCTAACTGAAGCTACTGTATGCCCTTCAATTCAACATTTGGGGGATCGGTGGCCGAGTGGGCTGAAGCGCACACCCAGCTCGACGCGCGTGGAGCGAAAGCTCGCGCTGCAGAACCCATGGATCCTGGGTTCGAGCCCCACCCCTGCCCGTTTCGATCTGGATGAGCGTCGTACCGGCGTGCGGTCGTGTATCACTACTGCGTGAGCACGTTAAAGACCCCAGGTTAGCAGTCGTACTGCACTGGCAAAATTGCTCATCTACAGTGTAAACCAGTGTCGCCCCTACTGGCAGACCAACCTTACGCTGTATAAATCACTAAAACGTCCAATTTGACTTTTGAATTCAACATTTAATAAAGTTGCTTAACCAAAAATAATGAATGACTCAATTATTCCAAACTTTATCAATTTTCCTAAACAGACATCAACCTTTTTATTGTGCTATGCATATTTTTCGCATAATCTAATTCGCCGGAGTTTTGTGAAACAACCTGTATAAGTATACTGCTGTCATGAGTAATTTCTTCATTGTTAAGTTCAATTAAAGTTCTTAGTTTATTTCATAAAATCGCAAAGTTAAGCCTTCTTATTTCCTTGTGGAAACACACTCGGTGACGAAGAGACATGCCACGGAAGGGGAATGTCTTTTGCCGCAGTGCTTGAAAAAATCCCTGGAGCTTTGTCAGAAAGCTCCAGGGCTCCAAATTGAAAGTGCTCCAGGATGTTTTTATCCTCAATCACAGCAGAAATTACAGAATGAAAACATCAAATTTATATCTAAATTCAAATGCTTTTCCCACTTGTTTCGCTTCGATCAACCAGCTGAGAAGAAGTGTGTTAGGTACATGCTCGAAGCCACTCACCTTTGCGGAAGGGAATGAAGAGGTCACCAGGGCCAGGAATGACTTGTTGTCGTATTTGAGTGTGTCCCAGCAGTTTTTCAGACTGCTCACCGAGGACTCCCGCGTACTCAGCGCGTTTGAGGCACGAGCCTGAGCGAGAAAGAGCCCTTGGTTAACGATTCGCCCAAAAGGTCGGAAGGGAAACGCTGAACCCCAAAGGTGACTGAAGACGTCGTCACACAATTGCATTAAAGTGTGATCGAGTGCATTGCAACACTTGTAATCCACATATGTTTTATGCATCATTCAAACAATTCTGACAATGTTATGAACGACCATTTCTCATGGGTGGTGGATAGATTTGATCTGACAAGTACTGCAAAACGTTCGGTTCATAGTTGTGAGCCCGACGGAAGTGCTTCGGGGCTATCTGACAGATAACACTAGCGTGCTCTTTTGTCATAAGCAGGTACAAGTGGTTGTGCAAAGCAGTCAATCGAACTCCAATGCAATGTGCAAACCAGCCTTTAGTGTTCTAAATCTATGCAGTACATACATTTAATGTCACACCTTTGTTAAGAGAGGACACTACCCCAAAGGGTCAACTTTGAAACCCTTGGCTTTTATATGAACTTTACTTTGCAGTGCATATACCGGCAGTTGTGAGGCAGAATGCAGAGCGAAGTTTCATATGTCTACATGAAGTGAGAAAGAAATTACGGTCGTTCTAATCTGGAACACACTGACATTGTTTAGGAAAACTATCGTTAGAAAACTAATGTATTAACCAACATTTTTCTTCATTAGATACGCAGCAGAATGCCTGGAGAGTGCAACCGTGAAAATAAAATTTCCAGAAAGCAGTGAAGTGATTGGTCGATGTCATTTCAAAGCACCTTTTGAGAGCAGTCAAAAGTCCAAAACAGAACTTTTGGAGCATAGGCACGTATTGCGTTTTTCTTCATACCAGTGCGAATATTATGATAAAATTAATGTATTGGCCTGTCCAACTGAGAGACAGTGTCTGCTTTGCTTTTACACTTCTGTGCAACCTTTTGTTAGTATCAATTGCACGCTAAGTTTGATTTCCTCCAACACAGAACAAGTTGCTTACTTGCACGAAAAAGCACCGAACATGGCAAGAAGATGCTGATTAATAAAGGACAGTATGAACTGCAGGGCATAGTTATTTTCGTTAAAGAATCAAGGGTAACTAGTATATACCGCAGAAATTACGTTAAAGTAGACAAATTTAGAGCACCCTAAACTGACGTTTTGTTCAAATGGGAAAGGTTCTGATAAAACTGCAATTCTTAAATCAGATAGAAAACAAAGTTTATGTATTTGATTATGAATATCAATAAAATTTCACATATAAAACTTCATAACAACAAAAATCGGCATTTGAATGATAACTATGCTGTCTTAAAAACAATCTTAACAAATTTGTTAAGGTTGTTCCCAAACTTCCATCCACTGCTTCAGCTAATTTAGTTTTAATTTACTGTATTCATATTGCCATTGAACAGATATAAAGCCATTAAAGAAACACTGACACCCCCAATATTTATTTTTTGGCAGGCGATCCATTATGGTGTCAGAGGACTACCCAATTTGCTACAGCGTCACATATAATTTTAATAAAGTAAAAAAAAAAAAAGAACAACTTCTTAAAACTGAAATTGAACTTGGGAGGCTGTGCTACTTTTTTTTTTGTTGATTCAACGTATTTGCAACTTTTTAGAAGCCACAAAAAATCAGTATCATATTTTGTTTCTATTTTTAATACTGAGTGCTTGCCTTCGATGACCCATAACTTTGATTATCTTTGGTGGTTGTGTCTAAACCATAAAAAAAATGCACATGACCATATAGAAGAGAGTGAGCACAACTCAAAACGGCCAGTTCTCGATAGACGGTTTTCAGGCAGAAAGAAAACGAATTCTGAGCCGCATATTGTGTTCTGGGTAGTTGGGCCCTCACATGTCATCTATCAATAAAAACCTTGGCGAGCATGGATACCCTGTCAATGTCCTTTCAAAGGTAATAACTGAACAAGAATGTCGACATAAAAAATAAACTTATAGAGCTGTCCATACAAATAATTTAGCAATACTCGAGTATCCTAGGTAGATCTCAAATAGCCACAGCTTTAGCTTTATTCAGAAATCCTGTCACGTCCCGCTAAAAAGAGTGCTTTCTCCTTAGCATCTTGGTGCGCCGCGGCAAAACGAGATATGCAAAATTGCGATGTCCATTTTGTGGTTGTCGCTTTATTGCAGTACACCAGTATGCAGTGAGAAGCGCACTCAACAAAGTTAGCTAACCTGTCTGAACAGATCACGCACACAACAAATACAGTCTAAGCTCAATACAACAGACCTGGCTACAACAGACATTTGGATGTAACATCCCAATATGTGAAGTTCGGTTGGTTTTCCTCTACATGCCATTGACTGAACTTCATATCTGCGTACAACGTACTCCTCTTACAACAGACCGAAATCTTGGTCAAAATCAAGGTTTGTTATAACGAGCTTAGACTGCATTGGAAAACTTCTGAGTACTGTCAGTGTTTAATAAAGAAGAAATCAAATAGTACACTATTTGATGCGATAATCAAAAGTTCTGAAAATTTGCACAAACCTACCATAACAATCTGGCGTGCAGCTTGGCGTCAGCTATTATATTTTCAGTATCAATAGTGATATTGACTTTTGGCACAATGTTGGTGCAAATTCCTAAAATTCTGGCAAAATGTAGTAGGGTGTAACAAGGTAAGCTCTTTGGCACAGTTTGGCACAAATGGCACAGCAATTACATTACTGAGAAAGTAATTTAATTTATGCTAAAATAGCATTGAAAAACCAAATAAATTTCTTGCCTTTCATGTTGTTGACAAAATCTTTTTTATAAACAACATCCATGAAGTAAAAGAAACAGTGACACAGTTGCATTTCCCATTAAATTCCAGTTAGGAAAAACAACGACTGAGCCTTTCCTTTTGTCCCGTTACCAAACAATAGTTTTCCTAAAGTGAAATTTATGCCAAAAAGTGGAACAGAGAAAAATGCATCGAGCGTGCTCGAACCTATACCTTTCCGTTAGCATCAGTGGACCGAAAATACTTAATAAAATAATACCTATACAGTATAAATAAATGAAACTTTCTGGAAATATGTACTCTATAGATGCTGGTGGATGTAAATATGACATCTTACAAATCAACTTTTTTTGCAGAAATTTCTGATGATGCACCAGTAGTAACTCTGCAAATACACTCAGAATTTCAGGTGGCAGTGCATTGGATGGTGTGTTCAGTAGACTCTCATTAATTCAAACTCCAGGAAGCCACAAACTGTTTGAATTATCAAAAATTAACCTAAATATGATGCAACATCAAATTATGATTTGTTATATGATTGACTACACATACAAAGCAGATATTTGACGAATTCCTCTACACAGGCCTACTAATCAGAAGCAGGTATGCCACACATGAAACATTGGTGAAATGTATAAGTTAATTTATCTCTTAAAAATGTTGTCTATCGTGAAGTGTTAGACAGCACATGGCAGCTCGAAACAAAATTCCCGCAAAGTTCCAAGAGAACACCCACCTAAAATTAAGAGATAAATGGTGAAAAAAACATCAGGTGGGCTATCTTTGGGGATGCCACAGCAAAACTTTATCAAAAATTAATGAAAACACTCTGGCACTGGCTACAAACCACGTGATGCGGGAGCTGATACCGCAGATCGCGGACGCAGCAAATTTGTGTTTCACGATGCGATTAACACGCAGGAATTCGGTACAAACTCTTTGTCAGATCCGCAGTTCACGCTGCAACATACACACGAGAACAGCTCTCGTGTTACGGGAGCCGATACTGTGCGTAGAGATTGCAGACAAGAACACAGGAACCTACCATGAACTCGCTTCTCAGACGTGCCGGTACAGCAAATCGCGCAGTTATGCAATTTCCGTTGGACATCGCGTGACGTCCGACAGGAAGCGGGGGGGTCGGTGATGTTTCAAAATTTTCATGTTACAGATATTTAGACAGAAAAACGGGATGGGCAATCTCTAGGGTGGCAGGCGTTCTCTTGGAACTTTACGGTAAGTTTTTTCATCCAGCAAAAAAGTTGTTTAGTGTGGACTATTAGCCCCATTGAGCGCTTCTTGCCAAGCACCGGTTCACTGCAAAAAAGCAACACCTGCGGAAGCAAACTCCGCGGTTGTTGCTTCTCCAAAGTACACTGGTGCTCGGTAAAAAGTGCGCTTCACGGGGCCGCGAGACAAAAAGTATCAATTGCACGGAAATGTTGTTCGAATCAGGCGCCTTATAAATACATTAAAATCATAGTGAGACAACCAAAATTAAGTTGTTTGAATTAACCATAAGTATGAAATACCCGAGTTTGAATCATCGCGAGCTTACTGTACCTGGAGTGCAAGAAACATAAGGTGTATCCATATCCTGGGGTTCTTGGTCTTCATGACAAACAGGCTCTTGCTGTACAGGCAGTGCTCCCCCTTTCCTTGGCAGGCAAACTGCAGGATGGCGTGCTTCTTAGAGCGCCGTTCTGCACGGAGGATGGCCGTACCGTTAGGTGCTCTTCATGTAAGCCCTTCCCATCCAGAATGGTTACAAAGAAATCTTAGAATAGATTGGACCAGTCAAGTTTCAACCACGGGAAAAGGCAGACTCAGGATCAGCAAGCAGATCAATACGAGGAAATATTCAACGAGGCACTGACAGGCCACAAGGGACTACATGCTTTGTGAAAAATAGTGAGGTGACAGATATGAAGCAAGGAAACCAAGAGCGCAGTTAGAATTACCAACAACGGTGCCACTGAAAGTTCTTTGAGTAGAGCCGCAAATAATCAGACACAAAACGTGTAACTGCCAGCAGCATATCAATACTCCAAAAGGGGCCGTCAATTTGCGGTTACCAGCTTAAAAGAAAAGAAAAATGCAAACTCGTAACATTGATGGGATCCTATGTGACAGGCAATTTGCGCACACCTTCGATGGTGCACTTGGAGGGGAGCGGTAGCTTGACGAAGATGGTCTGCATGTAGGCTTTGATTTTGTCGAGATGCTTCTCGCAGAAGTGCTGGACTGCGTCCCGCATTGGGTATGGCTCGAACACGGATATCCTCTGTCAATGAGACGTGGGCAAGGTGCACAAACTCAATACCTTGAAAGGGGCGATGCAAAAATGTTTGTACTTTTAATAAATACAATACAGCTTCGAATAATTCCTTGACCTCTATAACCTATGAAGCACACTCTTTTTTTTCTACATGCAGTGGCAGTCGCAGAAAGAATCGGAGAAAAACGAATGCTGTTTACCCATTCAACTCGCAGCCAGAACAAGCGACGACGTGATTTGGAGCCGATTATATGCTGCTAATGTTTTTAACGTAGCTATGTGCCGGGGTTGGCAGAGCACAGGGCGCGCGCAGAGTTGCATGCATCGTTAAGGTTCAGCTACTCCGGTCGTCCCGACGATTGAGCGGGAGCAACTACCCCAAAGTGTGTCGAGGTATTGACCGTCTCGAGCCAAAGTCGAATGCCTATGCACTGCTCGTGTCCACTGTGTGAGCCGCATTTTAATATCGTCGCAGCGGGGATCGCAAAGCTCGAAGACGCAGTCCTGGAGATCGCATTGTTGGCGTCAACCCGCAGCTGCATCGTTGAGTTTTGCGAAAGAGACTGAAAAAAAAAAAAGTCCACTTTTATCTTTGGAATTCCACCGCGACGAAGATGCTTCTTGGTTCCCGCTAGTGCCAGTGAGCCGGTGTAAAGTGAGAAACATTGACACACTGGCGGTTTGTACGTTTTCCCAGATATTACGATCGTGAACATGAGTCTCGTTGAGCTCCCACAGAGATATGGGCTTTTTAATGCGAAAGCATTAACTGGTCCCATGGAGCGAGCCAACGTCATCAGCTTTAAGCGCGTAAACGGCTCCTGGTTTCCACGATCCGAATAGGAGCGATTCGCCTTCGGTTCCATCGGCTGGCGCGCGTCGACGGTGTTCCCACTGGCCGCTGCGCCATGGCCTCTGAGATCCCGAAGCGCGTGCGCGCTAGCACGCAGCAGACGACAAGGAAGCGGACGACCAGACGACAAAGGGAGCGGACGAGCGGCTTGCATGCTTTCTCATTTACAACTGATAAGAAATGCTTAAAGTGCATTAATTTCCCTTCTGTTGCCTTTGTCTTCCCGGTTCTTACGTCCAAAGACTGCGACCTGACGCGGCCAATGTGGCGAGAAGGGCTGCCTGACCGTGGTCACCCTCTTTCTTTCGCTCTGCTCCTCCTCTATCTCCCTCCGTGTAGGCACGCTCGAGGCTCGTGAGATGCCGAAGTGTCGTCGAAAATGAAAACCTGGTGCTGGAGGTGGGACAATTGCAGCCCATCCTCGCCGCTCTCATCCTGTCAGTGACTCCGGACCTTTTCTATGCGGGCGCCAACATCTTCATTCGCGGAACTTCCGGTATGCGGGAGACACATTGTTTTGCTCTCGCCACACCACTGGGAGAGGCTCACATTTTAATAGCAGCTGTCTATCGTTCCTGTCTCGCCTTTTTTGTATTCTTTTACTTGTTCCAAGTTGTAAGGCATTGCTTTTCTTGTCACGCCGCACATTAGATTTGTCAACTGCGTGGCTGGGGATGAGGGTAAACAAAAAAGGTCTATAGCTAGGCCTTACATTTTTTAGTGTTTGTTTATAAGGGAAATTGGCAGAGGTTTTCCAGTATTTTGTGTAGTTTTCAAGTAACGGTTATTTTGACGAACTGCCTAGGTAAGACGCTAAAAACAATGATTATTGGTGAAAAATACTCACGAAAAACAGAGTTCAAGAACAAGCTGGATCAAAAATTCCCAGAAAAAGGTTTTTCTTTTGGTTTTAGCTGAATTTGTATTTTTGATGCAAACGGACGTTTATTGGTGTTTCCCAGTTTTAACCGACTTTGTACTTTTGACACAGATAGATGTTAAACAGACTTTTTTCGGTTAAAACCGGAAAGTCTACTGCCCAGATATGGCTATACCCAGGAGTTATAGAAGCCAGAAAGCCCACACTGGAGGCAGAGCAACTGAAGGACCTCCCAGCTGTTCTGATCCTGCGAGTAAATACAGTGCCAGCAAAAGCCAATTCACAAGAAGGCAGCCGGGGCCCACCTGAGAATTGGACTGGACCTTGCGGGGCACAAGCAGCACGGCGTCGTCCTCGGTGGCGGAGCTGGCCCCGCCCCCCGCGCTGCCCTTGTGCTGGCTGTTGTTGTTGCCGCTCGAGCTCAGGGAGCTGCTGTTGGGGCCGCCCAGGAGGCGGGACGAGGAAGAGGCACCGCCCCCGTAGGGAGGGGGTGTGGCTGAGGAGGAGGAGCACGAGGCCACGCCCCCCACGGCCGAGGAGGAGGACCCGGGGGGCAGGAGGGGAGGGGGCGAGGGGCTTGGGCCCTTGTGGGAGCAGCCCTCGCCCCCGGAGGAGTGCTCGGGGATCGGGCGGGGAATGTGGCTGGTGATGGACACCGTCATCACGGGGCGCCGGCAGCCCCCCAGCGCAGGCGACGACTGCGCCTCCTCGATCAGCGTCGGGATGCTGCATGAGGGGGAGGCGGCAACCAGGCGTGCCATAGCTAAGGGTCCTTATGTTTTACAGCGGAGCTGTTAGGGGCTAGTTTCCCGAGGATTGTGTCCCCCGCAAGGAAATGAGAGACACAGAACTCTGGACACCTACCGCCATCTATGAGCGACGGCGGCAAGCCACGGATCTGTTTGCCGCCGTCGCTCATACATGGCGGCAGCCTTTCCACTCTTGCTTGCCGACTTGCGGCCGGTCATTACTTTCCATTGTACAGCTCCGCTGGTCTTCCTTCTTCACCAGAGTGGAAAGGCTGAAAGCTTTTGTTTTTGAGGTTAATCTTTTCTTAGAATTTGGGGTATGTCTTTTCGGGGTTTACATTCTGGCGCAGATTTGGTGTTCTTCGGAGTCGGACAAAACGTGGGCATTCGTTGGGGGCTCATGCTGAAGAAAATTGCAGTGGCTTAGCTTGGCTATGCCAGGATATATGTAGGGTAAGCTAAGGTTCAGCTGGTTATTCTTAGATTTCCTGGTTGTCTAGAATTAGCTTGATTATCATGCTTAGTGCTGCTTCAATGACACACACACGGTATACGCATTATGCGACTACTTCGGGATCCGATGAGTTAAGTTTCTCCGCTCTTCTCATTGCGGAAGAGGCGCCGTGTAACCGAGCTTTCGGTTGCACGTCAAGAGATCCCCAGGTGGTCCAAATTAATCCTCAGTCCTCCGCTGCGGCGTGCCAGATGCCCGTCGTTGGTTTGGCCAGCTGTGCGCCGTGTTATGTATCAAGCAACCAAGCTGCCGCCCAGAACAACCGCGTGCATGCACCCTGGAGCGGGTGCATGCGCGCGGCGCGTGCATCGGGGACTGACCTAGGTGCCATACCAGTCCTGCCCGTTCCGTCGCTGCTCCTCGCGCATGCGCAGCAGGGCTCTCCAGGAGTCACGCGAAACTGCTCAACCTCGGCCAGTGTAGCTTACGCTACAAAACACAGGCATGGGATTCCCCAAGCTCCAGGGAACATGCGCACAACCCAAATACTCGTAAAACTTGCCGGTACGCGGCAAGTTTTACGTGGCGTGGTTCCCACAAAAAAGAAGCAGTCTTGCGGACAGCTTGGTGGGCGCTGTGTTCCGGATCAAACCAAAATAAACCTATCTATATAAAGCTCTCTTCTGACGAAGCTTAGACTTCCCTTATTCAAGGAAATCTCTGACCCAGGGTTTTTAGTTTTCCCCGATCTTGTTAAAACCAGCTTGAGGGTTACTTTTTGTGGTTTATCGGTAAATACTGAAAACATCAATCCTTGTGGCTATGTGCCGAGAAACTGAGGGAGAGGAGGAGAGGAGAGCGCATAAGGCATCAGAGCGCCACCGAACTCTAGTTGGAATGATTAGTGGGTAGTAGTTAAGCTGCTGCCTTTGTCTCCACTGCACTCGTCGAACGCTTTCGAATGCAAGAGGCAAACGTCGGACTCCGGCGTTTCGCTTTCTAAAGCATTCGATGAGTGCGGTGGAGACAAAGGCAGCTAGGTTTAGAACTACCCACTAATCATTCCAACTAGAGTTTGGTGGTGCTCTGATGCCTTATGCGCTCTCCTCTCCTCCTCTCCCTCAGTTTCTCAATGCTTCGAGCACCCTCAACTTCGTGCAGCAAAGGCGACGTGCAAGGACCAACTTGGTAGAGTCTATTCCCCGTTTTCGGCTCTATGCTTTCAAGAATGCTCACTTTTCTTGGTCTGGAAAAGCTGCATAATGCTGCCATTAGAGCGTTAAATTTGGTTCTGAACAAGGTAAGTAGACTGACTTTTCAAAAAAGAGTCAACTGAACTGATAACATCGGGGTGGACGGCAAAGGCAGTGGGGATGGCCCACCTCATGCTCTTGTGGGTGGAGGTGGTGGTGACGGTGACCCCGCAGCTGGACACGCGGCTGGTGTGGGCCGAGGAGCAGGAGCTCAGGTTGTGGCGGCTGCTCAGGGCTGACAGGCTGCGGTTGACGGGAGAGCTTGAGCTCAGCTTGGACAGGCTCATGTGCAGGCCGCACGGGGAGCTCAGGCGGCTGCCGCTGCTCTGGGCTTGGGCCCCTGCAAGGGGGAACGCAGGAACGAGGGAGGGAGGGTTGGTGGCAGGCACATAGCCAGGGGGGAGGCCCATGGGGCCTGAGCCCCCCTCCCCCCTCCTTCCCCCCTCCCCCCCCCCCCCCTTCCCAAAAAAAAATCTTCCATTTTGCTGGGACCCTCCTCCCCTCTCCCCCTCATACAGCATTTTGTCATGGACAGCACCCCCCCCCCCCCCCCCCCCCCCCCCCCCCCTGAAACAAAATCTTGGCTACGTGCCTGGTTGGTGGAGGAGCATGCGAAAGAGGGCAACACCTACTCGTGCTTACGCCTAGCCTGTTATAAAACGAGAAACACTACCTCCAACGATATCCTGTTGGACGGTGCAACTTGACATATTGAGTCAAACTTAAAGAGCCTATGTAATTTATATTCACTTATCTCAAAACAGCCAGTGCCACTTAAAGGAATACTAAACCGAAATTTCGAGCTCACAAAACAAAACTGGACGGACAGGCGGGACGCAGTAAAACCCCAAAAAATCACTTATACAGCAATATCTCTAACGGATTGTTGTATTTTTGGAAAAGAAGTGTGCGATTGAACACAACCGATGAGGCTGACAAGACAAGTCCTGTTACGATTCTCACTCCCTCTCCTCCTCGCTATGTCCCGCTGAGTTGGTGAATCGAAGTGAGGAGGAGAGAAGCGAGGCCGCTTCCCCTCATTTTCAAATTTGACAGGAGGACAATGACGTCACAACTCTCGCTTGTTCGCGCCTTTCTTTTCCAAAAGTATGGCCATCCATTTGAGATATCAATGTACGAGTAATGTTTTGGAGTTTGTAGCATCCCCTTCAACGCTTCTACGGCCTTATTTTGCGAAATTCAAATTTCAGTCCAGTGTCTCTTTAAGGGGATATTTGTGGCAGCAGTTTCCAACAGACACATAGTCTGTCTTATTGTTGATCTCGCTGAGTTCTATCCATCCCATGAAGCACAAGCCAAAGATAACAGATAGACAAAAGGGAGTTCTATTTGTCTGCTTATTGTGTTCATCTTCTTTGACACCTTAATAATTTTGGAATGTATAACTAGCCCACCTACCCATCTTACACATAGCTTCTTTTGTTCTCCATTAAAAGCAACAGGAAACAAAGCATGCTCTACATGGAAATGTTGCCATCATCCCTTTTTTTTTAGTTTTGCTCGCCGACCACTCACTTCCATTACTGTAATACACTGAAACATAGTCTAAACACAAAAACTCTTTCTTTTAACCTGTCCTCTCGCAATCGCACCACGATCAGGATGCAAACTCGCAACTTCACGATGACGCAGCCTTCCTAAAGCCCGCAAGCTAAGAGGGCAACAGTGATACCCTCGCAGATCCAGGCGGAGCAATAAGTTTTCAACCATCTCGTCCACGGGCAGGTACTTGGTAGAGACCGAACCTAGAGCCGATTGGAGTAGTAAAAAAGGCCCAAGGATTTCGCGCCCTAAGCGTTGTGTCACAGGGTGAGCTCGACCAACACCTGCTAGATCGCAAGGCCAAAGTCTTTCGTGTCACCAGCCTGAGGTCGGACCAAGCCACGGGTCGGACATGAGTGCCGCGTCCGAGTAGAGCTCGTATCCCCACTGACTAAACACGAGCTGAACGTCAATGCAGTGCTCCCACCCAATTTTCCCCGTAGTACCAGCCTCCAGCAAGCAACGTTGCGGGAACTGCGGCCTCGTCACTAAGAAGGCGTCGGCACGGCACGGGGCGTACCCTGCGAGTGGTGGGCGGAGGAGGAGGAGGGCAGCCTGCCCATGCTGCGGTGTGCCAGCTGCTGCCCGGAGCCTAGGTGGCCCAGGGAACGCGAGTTGCCCGGACCCTCCGGCGAGGAGCACGAGACCAGCAGCTGCTGCTGCTGGTGCCGGGCGGCTGCCTGGGCCACGCTGCTGCGGCTGCCCGCCCGGGACGACAGGTCCTGACGGCTGCCGCCGCCCCCCACCTTGACGATGGTCACGCCCCCCGTCTGGTTCACCACCTGCGCCCTGTGGGGGAAGTCGAGGCCATGGCTGCACCCTCGCGGCCTGGTCGACGAAGCGTCTGTCCGTTCTCGTTCGAGCTCTATGTCGTGTTTGTATTCTACTCTTTCTGGACATTCAACTTATTCCAACGAAAAAAAAGTACCGATTCCTCTTGGTTAACGCACACCGGTAGTTCCCAAGGTGGATTGGGACCCCGAAGGGGATCGCGACAGATTCAACGGGGGTTGCGAAGCAGCTCGGGAACTTGAAGAAATACAAAGTTGGCTCCTCCACGGTGCCATTGACAAAATCAAAGTACAGGTTGCAGCTCGACGTCAGAGTTAAAACGAGAGAGTTGCGGCGTCCAAACTCCGCCCTCGTTTTAAAAAAACTGTGCGCTAACAAACAAGCTTGCTTTAGTAATTAGAAAATCATTCCCGGTGTCATGCAGACTTTTTTTCTATGGTTTCTAGCCTAGCTGGTTCACTCTGACTATATTATTCACAAGCTTTATTTTACGCATCCTTTTTTCTTGGCTCGAAAAACTTTTGACAATGTTATAAACAACCGTTCGTCATAGACAGTATGTACATTTGATATCGCCGATACTTCAAAACCTTCGCTCTAGTGAAATGCAGTTCCAGGGCCACCTCATGATGGCACCGGCATGCCAGTGTGTTCTTTCGTCGCGAGAGATCGCAATGACTCGATCGTAAGCAAACGGAAGTGTGTGAAGCAGTCTTTACCGTGGGGAGCCAAGAACACAAAGAAAAGAAAACAAACATAACAAAGCCGATACATACCCCATTATTCGTTATGGTCCCGTCTTTTAATGCGAAACGCTAAACCAACACGAATTGCTTCCATTCGTGGGCACTCATTCACAGGTCGTATGTCAGGCTGCTTTAACGCGTCGAAAAGACCGTAGCAGTGCCACATAACTCTAGGATGGTCTACGGCCCATTAAGTTTTGCAACGTCGTGTGTATGCAAAGTATCATTAAAGAATGCCGCTATATGAAGAAAACCTGCATTTGAATGCACCTGGAAATGTTCCCGTTTGTCTAATAGTACATGTTTTTCATCTTGTGGAAATCGGTCCAACCTATTTATCAAATTTCCATTCGCACCCCTCGTCCATAGCTGCGGGGAGGAAGAGGATGGCAGGGCGTTTTTTTTCGGACGCCCGTCCCTCGGCACGCGCTCGTCGCCTCCACCCTCTTTGCCGTGCTTTGGCTGCGCAAGCACGCTCGAAGCTCACCAGACGCTGAAGTGCCATTGAAGCTAGGCAACTCGCTCTGGAAGCAGGGGCTTCCTACCAGCCGTCCTCTCATTCTGTCGGTGCCATTAGCATTTTTTATTATACGATGGTGATTAAAAAATGTTTTTCACTCAATCTGTAGGATTTATCTTAATCGAAACATCTAGGAATCCGAGTCTGTCGTCTATTATTGCGCGGGCAGAGCCTCGGTTAATTTGCAGATTCTGCAACATCATCCACCGTCCCTTGTCCATCCGACAAACTTCAGTTCGTTTGCGCGCTCAATCTTGTCATTGGTCGCGGACGCAGACCGGCGTCCCGCACCTTCTTCGTGGCTGAAGCGTGTGCATCCTTCCTTGAACTTTCGAATTCATTCAAATGTGCTTCTTTCTGACAAAACGTTTTCCCCACAACGTACACCAGTGGCATAGGCAGGTAAGGTTGTTTGCGAGATCAAAACGCCCCCCAAAATCATAACTTTTCTTTTTTGTAAAGGAAGAGGAAATGTAAAGGAAATATTGAATGACTACCTAATTGTTCCAGCCAGCCGGGGAGCTGGGGACGGCCCCTGTGAATTGCACAGTACATAGGCTACTACACGCAAAAATAAAACAAAGCCCCCCCCCCTCCCCCCGCTTCTACCCAGTCGTGAAAATCCCCCCCTCAAAAATAATTCCTGGCTACGCCACTGCCGTAAACGAAACTCCCAATAGATATTGGCACCAGACACACCCTCGCACCACAAGAAACAAATCGCTGCACGCTACTCTTTTGTGCAAATCACGAGTGTGGCGGTCACTGTCTCTCACCTTGGTCGCAACTGAACTAATGTAATGCGATCGAACCTACGCAGCAGCAACTAGATAGACACCGAACTCGTATGAAAAAGGCTGCGGCCAACGGAAGCTTAAAGACGACCGGAGAGCAGATAACTTTTGAATCACCCTCATACGTTGAGGGGATTCCTCTGGTCTCCTTTCCCCGATGGCTGTGATAACGGCCGCGGGTCGGAACACTCGGCCTCCTTCGCCGTGAGCTCCGACCTGTTCGTGAGGCGGAGGGCCGCCTGGCTTGGGGGGCCCTCCTCTCACTCTCTCCCGGGGGGACCGATTTCCGTACCCCCGCTCGGATGCGGATCACTGCTGACAGGCGAGGAGGTTTCGCCTCTTGTTTTCTCGCTTTGGGGAAAGGGACTCGTCCGGGTGACCGCGAAAGAGATAGGACGTGTGTCGGCGACTTCTCCGACGCCTCCCCGGTCTTGGCTCTCCAGAACCCTGCGTCTGGCCAGGTAAGGACCTTTTCTTACCTTGCCGGCGCGGGGGAATTTGGATGGGGACATTGTAGTTCTTTTAAAAAAAGTGTTATAATAAATGCTCTTGGACTCTGTCCTTACTCTGGTACGTGTGTCTTCTCTTCTGCTATACTCGAGAGAGTGAGACAAGGTAGTCGATCATTGGCACCGACGGAAGTAATTTATCGAACCGACCCGAGGTAATGTAGCCCTAAACATCGTCTATATTGCCGCGGAGATGTGGCGACCGTGCTACTAGGTTTGACAGCTCCTTTGAGATCGCCGCTGCTGTTGAGACAATCCTTTGGTTACTCTATCGGTACCTGTGTTGGTAGCAAGATCCCACAATGTCCACCCCCCGCCCCCTGCCCCCCAACGTCATAAACTTGCAGCCGCCTCCCCTTACCATCACGGCCCCATTTCAGAGACATGACAACGTGCAGGGAGGGAGGGGCCTCACCTGTGGGCGGCGGTGGCGGCGTCCGCCTTGAGCTGCTGCAGGTAGAAGCGTATGGTGGAGGAGGCCACGGGCTCGGGCACCTGCGCGCACACCTGGGGCACGAAGGGGCCCAGCAGCGGCGGGAAGGCGTCTGTCAGGCGCTTCACCTCCCGCAGCAGGGTCACCTGCGTGTTGTGGTCCCCCTTGGCCAGCTGGGACACCAGGAACTCCAGGCACTCGCGTCCACGCTCCTGCAGGAGGAAACGGCACGACGGGTGCGTCGGACCACAGAGCGTCGCGGCGGGGAAACGTGCCGCAGAGCGCACCGCGGTGGGCTCGTTCGATTTACCCGCACCTGCCCGCGCCGGTGCGGGAAAGTGCGAGGCGACGTACCTCCAGCCTTGTTTTGTGTTAGGCTGCACTCGTAAATCGAATACGGCGGTGTGCACCCGGTGTGGGAGGTTGAGGCAAATCGAACGAAGCCAGCGATGTCTCGTCTATACGAACACTCCTTTCCCTGAAAAAGCGTCCGCAATGCGAATCAACCTTAATAACTAGACACAAATGCGTGTATTTACCGTAATATCCCGAGTCATCGCCCATCCCCGAATCATCGCCCATCCTTGAGTCGCCGCCCACCCCACTTTTAGGGCCAATATTGATTTCCAAAAAAAAAAAAAACAGTCATCACCGGCCCCTACAAATACCCCAAACGTGACTCCGCAATCCGCGAATATTAATCCCACCCGAATGATGCGGCCACGGACCTTACAGTTGGGGGACGTCCGTGACAAAGTAAAACGAAGGAGGGAAAGATATTTCACTTTGTTTATGCATTTCCTCCATGAGCGACCCCGAACTCATAGTGCATCCGTGTGAAAAGAAAATTATGGAAATAACAAAATAAAAACTTGTTCCGCTTACAAAAACTTCATGAAAAAAAAAAAAAAAGTTGGAAGGATAACACAAGCAGTGTTATCCTTCCCCTGGGATTACGAGGTAAGCAAACGCCCCCTATCCTGGAATGTAAGGACAAAGTCTGTCTCCGCCGAAGTAAGGTCGCCGCGAACCCGATGCTTCTCTCAGCCCGTCGCGACCACGGTAGTGCCATGTTTAAGACAAAGCCAATGGGTAGATAAAGCTTTGCTGGAACGCTTTACACAGACGTTTGTAAAGTGTCCCATTTTGAGCTCAGTGTTCGTGGTGCCGTCCACGCCACGCAGCAATGCCGCCTTAACCCGTGTTGGTAGCAAGCCGTGCACGGTCGCACGCATGTATGCACCAAACAAGAAAGCTGCGCAAGATCTTGCAATTGACAAGGCGCCCGACTTGGCCCAACGCCAAAGTAGTATTTTCCAATGTGATCGCCAGCTTTCCTGCTTCCCCAGCATCGGTCTTCGTTGCTTCTGTCATCTGCCCGCTCGCTCGCTCGCTCGTTGCACCTGGCTGGTTTTTCTATTTTCTTGTGGACAATTTTTTTTTGTAATGAGGAGAACATAGCAGTGTTAGAAACGTGCTTTCACAGAACAAACATTTGGGCCGTATGCCAATCGGCGGTGTTCATAGCGCGCATGCAAGCAACGGACTTTGAGATAGTAAAACATCCTTTCATGAGCATTTGTCGTATAAAACAATAAAACTAATTTGAGTTGTGAGCTTAATGTATCTCTTGTGCAGTCACACTGGATAAGCATAAAGAAATGGGCGTTTTTCTTCCCGCATGTTTTTAAAACTTTTTGTTCTCATCAATCGGGACACGGCCCACCCCAATTTTTTTTTACGACTTTTCAGCCGGCAGGGGGGTGGGCAATGGCTTGGGATATTACGGTAGTTGGTTCGCCCCCGGAAACGTTGTCTGTGTAGCTGGGCACCTAATTTAAGGATCCATATTAACGAAACATGACTGTACCCAGTTCAAAGTCTGCTCACTACATTCGCTTCGTTGCACCGTATGGTCGCCGACAACCTAAGAAACGGAAGACGTGGTCCGTTGCAATCACGCTTCTTGCTTCGCAATCCGTTCTTTGGCGTCCTTGTCGGCCAATGCCGCAACTATCTCGGTGGCTGCGGAGCGATAATAAGATGGTCGGGACTCGCTGCCCCCTGCGTTTCTTAAGCTTTCGTTAAAACATTGACGTCGCAATGTATGTTTGTTTTTGAAAGCCGTAAAGTCGCCGACGAAGTAGCGGACGAAAAGAGTTTGTCCACTGAAACTTTGTGGGCAGGTACTTCAGACTACGTTCCACTTAAATACTACGCAATTTTCTAAAAAAAAAAAAAAAATGTTACGAATTTTACTGTTTTAAGATTCATGTCTCCTTTAAAAGTGCAGCTTGTCCTAAGGCACGCACAGAAATTGCACACCAGTAACGAGGGGCTACACAATTTCCAATGGCGTAGACCGCCGCAGATACCGCGCTTACTTGATTACCTTTTCTCGAGAAGAATTACAGCCGAAAGCCGCTTGCAAGTGGAGTCGGACACGAAACCGAACCTGCGGACATCTTGGAAGACCGTTACTCTCGGACGTAAAAGCCGGGTGTGCGTCAGACTCGAGGGTGCGTCCAACGCGTCTGCGGCGGTCCAAGAGGTGCGCCACCCACCGTGCCGAGCCTGCCCACGGTGCCCATGATGTGCGCCACCAGGGCCAGGTGCACGGGCTGCGCCTGTGCCACGGCCCGCATCTTGCGCAGGTACTCGGTGAACAGCTGGGGCTTGACGCTCGCCATCTCCTGGAAGATCTTGAGCACCGAGCCGGCCGTGGTAGCACTGCCCAGGCAGCTGCTCAGCTGGGGCAGGTTGCTCTCCAGCAGCTGCAAAAGGAACAGGAGCAGGGGGACCGTCCAGTTGTGCCGGAGGCCGCCGCTTTCTCGTGCCGCCAGCTATTCTCGAAGATGGTGCTGACGCCGGACGGGCCTACTGTCGAGGCTGGTTCGCCCGCTTGCCTTCGAGTCTGATCGACTGTGTTTCAGCTTCTTGCGAGCGCTTACGATGAAAGAACACACTGGAGCAATCTACTGGGTAGCACTAGAACATTTTTGATCCTTGTGCCGTAATATCCCAAAGAAGCCCATCTAAAATCGATAGCAAATCGGATGAAAATAAGGGGGCAAGTTAACTTTTGGTGTGTCATAGAAAGAAGTTGGAAAAATGTTAGTTTTAGATTTTGTCACCCTCGAAACTTGTGATCGCAGGAAGGGGGGGACGAACCAAAGACGACTGTTCTTCCCAGTCAGCAATGTTCACTCCTGCTATGGTTAAGTAACACCGTTTTCGCTTAAGTCACCATTGGCCTGGGCCCTGTAATTACTGGAAGTGGCCTATCTTTTGGTGCTCCTAAAATATAGCAAATCATGCCAAAAATAGGAGGCGGGCTGTCTTTCAGCGGTGGAGCATCTCTTGGGATAATACAATATAACAGTGGTTCTCAAATGAGGGTCCCTTTGGGGTCTGCGAAGCCCAGCCTCATCAGTCGAGCCCGCAAACATAAGTTGTCCTTCCTCGGATTGGGAAGAAACTAGTGATGGGACGAATCTTTACCCGAATCTGAAGATTCGGAATGATTCGGAAGAGTAACCGAACCTCAAGCGATTCAAAAAAGTTTGGAAAGATTCGGAGCGTTGCCATGGTTGTCAGATCACGTTGATGAGTGTTTCGACTTTTCGTGATATTAAATTCACTAAATTCTACAAAGTGCACAAAATAAGGTTCTAAAATATAATATCATAGTAATAAATAAAATTTTCCGCTGTGTTTATATTAATTTGGATGTTTGTCGAGAACGATATCGTGAGAAAATAGGTTTAGATTCTGGATTACAATGAAAATAGGCATGCTTGGAGCACGTGGAAAAGCGCATGCTTTCACCGTTGCAAGAGATCGATGCCGTACATGCTGTTCGGTAGACTCATTTTGTGCCCGTAATTACGTTCATAGTGGCACACACCACCTAAGTGAGTATGTTCGATTTGATTATCTCAAACGTGTGTCCACTGAGGTATCATTATCGGAGCACAGGAAACAATCTAAAGCTCCTTGCGCCAAACTATTACAGTCTCCTGTACTGCGTTTGTTGTACCTTTCTGATTAATGATGTCCGATTTAGTTACAGTGTTTGTTTCCGAACAATAAAGTTGCATTGGACACCCCTGTGTTGTGTTTCTTCTTCATCAAATGCTACGCGTAACGTTTCCAGCCGACTTGCTGCCGACAACGGAGCAACGCCACCGGTGCTGGTACGCGTTCGAAGTTGGGACGAGCAACATTCATCTCGCTCTCGCACCTTACAGGTTGTTTCAAATCATTTCCTTGCCTGACTATATTTATTGTGCGTTGCGCCACATTATGCAGAATACACAGCATTTCGCTACATTTTATTGATCACCGCAAAACCGCGCAGAAACCGAGACCGTGCATTGATTAGGCTTACATCAACCACACCGATCAGCTCAGCTGGACCTGGGCGCGTGCCAGGGTTTAGAATGACAGTACAGTACATACCATACGTTGAAATTAACAATACGAAATCTGGTTGTATGCAGTAACAGCATCAAAGAACATAACTGATGGCATTCGCGAGGTTTACGACAAGGTTCACGCTGCCGTCCACAGCCTGCAGCGACAAATCTGCCGAATGTCCGAATCTGCCGAATATTCGTCACGGGAAGTTCGGAAATTTCCGAATCTGTCCGAACCCGAATCTCCGGTGATTCGTCCCATCACTAGAACAAGCATTCCAATTTTTTGGTGATTTTTCTTGTGTATATGTCAAAAAGAGAAATCTACTTCCCATTAGCCCTTACCTATATCCATTTATCAAATCACTATCATAATTAATGTATACTTTTCCTTCCCCTCACCACGAATGGGGTCCTCCATCATCGACACCGATTCACTAGGGGTCCGCGAAACATCGATGGCTGAGAACCACTGCAATAAAATATCACTTAAAAAAAAAAAAGTTAGATCATTTTTGTTTTAAATAATTATAGCTAAAAAATAGTGATTCCTTATTACTACCAGATGCATTTCTAAGCGCGGCAGATAGATTGGTCAATGTGTCCGACCACTGAAAACGATGGCACAGAGAATTACTGTAAACTTAAAGTACAGTCTAATAAATAAATTTTAGGGGCGAAGCTCCTTAGGGTCTAGCCTTGTCCGTCCGGCGTTCGTGCTCACATCGATTCCCATCCCATCTGTATTCTTAAAAAAAGAAGAAATGATTGCGCAGTCGACAGGATTCAAACCTGTGCGGGGAGACCCCAATGAATTTCTAGTCCATCGCCTTAAGCACTCGGCCGCGACTGCGGGACGAGTAGGGGGCTCCGAGATGTGGTAGTAACTCAAGAGCTGGGTTTTCTGTCACGGATGAAACGTTGCATGTAGCCGCCCAACGTCTATACAGGAGAGGGCGCTGTGGTCAAATGCGTATATAATCGCGTTAAACTTTGCACGCATTGGCTCAACGTTTATGATGAGAGGGCGCTGCGGTCAAATGCTCAACGGCGTATATAACCACGATCCATACCACGCATTCTCTTTCTGACATGGACCATGGAGATGCGTTCCCACAGCTTCTAGCGGATCCGAGCTGATTTGCTAGAAGAACCACTGGCTCTGCATTTCATCGACCATAAAGCAGTAATAATGAAGTCGAAATGCAACCCGGAACTCAGCACTACCTATGAGCAATAAAAAAAAAATAGGCACCATCAGCATTACCTATGAACAAAATCAGTATCATCAGCACCACCAGAGCTTCGCCCCAATCAACATCATTCATCACGTGGAGATGCGGTCATTTTTTTTTATTCTTGGAAGCCCTGCCATGCTAGAACAAAAGCTTTATTTACTTTTTCTTTTGCGCTATGACCTGCTTGCAATAGGACATTACATAACACACTGAAGTGGAAGGTGAAAAAATAGCTCAACATTCTGATTTGCTCAGAAAAGCACCACCACCATTTGCTCGTGTCCAGCGGATGATTCTTTAAATTAAATAGAAAACAAATGCCCACACAAAGCATTTAATGATAAATTAATGGTGAATAAAAGATATTTTCAGTATTCCTATACAGTTGAGACCGGTTATAACGAAGTCGGTTATAACGAAATAGCAGCTATACAGCGCAGCGATCATGATTTCTCATTCCCTTTTGCACTTCGTTATAACCAAAGTCGATTATAACGAAATAGCGGATATAGTGAAGTGATTTTTGATTCTCGTTGGCTTCGTTATAACCGGTTTAGACAGTAATACCCTTTACTTTTGCGGCCCAGATTTTTCGCGAATTGGGCAGAGGGGTCATATTCGCAACCATCGAGTTTCGCGAATTCTAATGGCTGTAATTCGCCTCTCTAGACAACAGAAATATCCACGCCCCATAAAGTTTGCAAATTTTCCAAGTCGTGCGAAAATGACAGGCTCGAATGGGCGTACCAACCGGGGGGGGGGGGGGGGGGGGTAAGGTTCACTTGCCCCCCCTCCCCCCCTCCCCCAGTTCTCAGAGTGTGTGTGTGGGGGGGGCAGCGCATGTGTTTTGCCCCCCCCCCAGTTCTCAGAGTGTGTGTGTGTGGGGGGCAACGCATGTGTTTTGCCCCCCCTTCAAAACAGCCGCCACTGGGCAGGGCAAACACTGGCCGGCGGCGCCCAAAGGATACCAAGGGCACCGGCCTTGGGGAGGGGACGTCTGGTTTGCCCCCCCCCCCCATTGAAAAACAAGTTGGTACGCCACTGCGGGCTCGTGAAAACTAGGGGTTTTACAGTACTTTTGCGGGAAAAGTTTGATCTAAGTCATCATAGTAAAACAGGTGAGATTTAAATCACAATTTAAATAATGATTTAAATTACAATTTATATGACCTAAATCAAGATTTAAATAATCTTGATTTTTATTCTCCAGCCTGCCTATAAGAATTCATTAAACAATAGCAAAGAGGGGTAGTGCATGTTCCGTAGACGCTATTTGACACTTGCACCAAAAGTAGTCTACATATATTTACTTTAGCATTTGTTTAGCGCATATGTGTTCTGGCATTCTTTTGTGGTTGTTCCAATGGCAAACCAATGGGCAATCCAAGTTGTATAAGCGCCTCACTCAAAATAAGGTAATCATGTCGTATTACACCTGAGACTGCGGTGGAAGAAATCGGAAGAACTTTCAGTAGAAGGAACAGACACAGAGAATGTCTCAGTAGAGACGTTCTCTGTGTCTGTTCCTTCTACTGAAAGTTCTTCCGATTTCTTCCACCGCAGTCTCAGGTGTAATACGACATGATTAGCTACCACCAGCTCACCTGCACACTCACCGTCTTTTCAAAATAAGGTGTAGGGCATGCATAGAGGGCAAAAAATCTTTGAACTGTGGCAGAAACATTCAGAGTTAGGGCAGTATAGCAATGTAATGCAAACTGAGCGAGGTTTTTAATTATCAAGTATTGAATCGGGGGATTCAATACCCATGGTCATGCATCTGGGGTGCAGTTTTAATTACTTATTTGAATGTCTATTGATTTTAGAATTTAGAAATTGCACAGCAGTGTGGGAAAGTGCTGGCAAAAAAGCAATATAAAAGTGCTTTCTAACCGTACAGTGCCATAGCACACACCTACGCATATTAACTGCTCTATTCGTGTGTGTGGAGATGCCTGCTAAATGTTTCTTGAAAAGTTCAGTGAACGCAAAATCCTGCCAAAGTCAAAGTTTGGATGAGGAATGATTGAATGCAGAAACGATCTGCACAGACTAATATTTTGCTAGCATTACAGAAGCAACTTGGCCGACTTGGCGCCGGAGCGCCAGCGCTCCTTGCTCATGGCGTAGGAATTCTCGAAGGCAACAAAGTCAATGCAGTTTCTTGCTGTGTTGCTGCTGCTCGGGCTCTGGCAGCGAGCGCCAATAGTCAGACATAACAAATAACAGAATACAACAAAGAGAAACAGCAAGAAATGCTGCAGCAGCTTAGATTAGCGAATGTAGAGCCCGCGTCGCAATGGGGAAAACACGGCGAGAGCGGCCGCTTTTGCCCACACTCCTCCCGCGCATGCGGCACTTTCCTGCCGTGTTTGTAAACAGAGCGCACTGCACGTCGGTGTATATGCTACAAATGCATATGCATTGCCTGCTATGGGCTACGCATGTTTTATGTGCCATGAAACTCGAGCATTACACCAGGCCATCTCATCTCCTAATCCAGCCCATAAGTACATTCTGCGTTAAAAGAAAATACATTGTACATAGGGAGGTCATACGGTAAAAGCATCCCTCCCCGAGCCGTCTGGCCGCACGAGGGTGAGACCCACTCACCTGCGGCTTGTGCTTGGCCACCAGCTCAAAGAGGGCGAGGAGGTTGAGCTTCTCGTCGCTTTCGCAGAGCGGCAGCAGGGAGATGAGGGCCATCAAGTGGTCGTGAATGGGTTCCTTCTTCACCACATAGATGGAGGGGAGCACTCTGGCCAGGGCATAGTTGCCTGCAAAGGGCATCCATCTCACTGCTCACTCTACGGCCAGGTCCAAACCCACAAAAAGCGTCACATCCATCCCCCTCCTCCACATCCAATCTAAAACAGGGCTATATTGCCACGAAAAAAGAACATAAACTTAGACCTAAAAATAATGTATAATTAGGCCTACTTTAGCGTACAAACTTAGAGTAAGGTACAATCAAAGTGACCAAATTCCTCGGGCCCCAAAGCGGGACGGCTATTGGCTGGAAGGGGGGGAGAGGGGGTTATTGTGTTGTGAGGTCTGAAAACTCTAAATTTATAAATTTGAATAACAAATCACACCTTTTAGAGCGCAGCTCTTAGGGGCCCGTTTCCAGCTTGAACGGCATTGCCGTCGGCGTAACCGCGCGGTGCATTATGGCAAAATGTCCCATAATGCATCGCGCGAGCCCCCCTCCCCCCCCCCGGTCACGTGACCTGTGACCTGGGGGGTCATGTGACCCCCCAATGATGTCATCGTCACTGATGGCGTCATTGGCATCCACATCGTCATCATCACTGATGACGTCACCGGAATCTGCATCGTCATCGTCATCATCACTGATGATGCCATCGGCATTGTCATCGTCATGTGACCCCCTTCCGACGTCACGTGACACCCTAAGATCACGTGACCGCCCCGCCCCCCCCCCCCCCCCCCCCCCCCCCGAAGTGACCTCGGGGAAGGGGGGGGGGGGGGGGGGGGGGTGTCACGTGATTTTAGGAGGAGGAGGGAAGTACCCTTCCCTCCTCCTTTTCAAGAGCTGCGCTCTAATTCGGCGTTACAGGGAGTTGTAAATGGCTTTCACTTTTTATTACTTTGCATACACCGTGTGTATTTCTTTTGCTTGCAATTTGCATATTGTTTGGCAAGCAGGTCTAATACATTTGGTTTGAATATTTATTTAGTAATAATGTAATTATTCTTGTAGATGCTATGTCCATAGTAATGTTCACGTGTCATATGCAAACTAACCTTCAGCATCTTCTCTGCCAAGCATATCTTGTTGTTCGATCAGAGAAACCACCCTCTCGCTGGTGCAATCCTTTAGTTTAATCGCGTCTTTTATCTATTTGCAGTTCCGAGGAGCCGAAGCTGGGCAAAACACCATCTCACAAGCACGCTGGCGGGACAGCGGACGACGGCCAGAAAAGCGGGACCTGCCCCGCTTTTCCATCTTCCGTGTGCTACAGAAGGACGACCGATTCCGAAGCAGAGCATTACCGCCGCTTTCATACACGTGGTAGGTTCAGGAAGGTTCTGAATTAGAACACAAGATAGCAACCTGAATGAGCCGGACCTTTCCAGAAGAGAAAACATAGATAAAAGAATCAATCGGGCCAAGCGAGGTTCGAACCCTGTTCCTCAGCGTGGCAGCTGCGTGCACTGACAACTCCGCCACGTATGCTGTAATATTCGATAACACGGCACAGTCGTATGAAGAAAGATTGGGGTCGAAAATTTTGTCCACTTTGCGGGGTGTCGAGATTAACAAGGTCCATATCAAGGAGACACGACTGCAAGAGGAGTGGTCAACTAAATCTTGAAGAAGCTGCGCGAGTGGCACTCCGGAAAGAAAATGAGCAGTGTTGGTGTGACATACCACTGATGACGCTGTCCACAATGGGCTGGACGTGAGGGGACAGCAGCTCGGCATTGTTCACGGCGGCCAGGGAGAGGTAGCTGGACAGATTGTGACTAAGCTCCTTGTTGCCCCGGTGGAGGAACTTGATGGCCACGGGGAGGGCCAGCTTCATCACAGGCTTCTTGCTGTGGTTCTGCACAACACAACGGGGAAGTCACATACGTTTGTGGGAACGTCGACACTGCCGCGCTCAGCAGGAACATACACAGGGGCCACCAGAAACATAATTTATATGGTTGTGACGCACCTTTAACCAAGTACAATCTTGGACCACGGTAGATAAAAGAAACATTATTCGTTTTGGCAGTGGTGTCCCTTCCGAACACACATTAACTTTGCTTTGGCTTCTTTAGATTACAGTATGCTGTTTCTAGCCATGGTAGTTTTGACATCAGAGCTTCCAGGCAACCATGGGGCTTACACTTTGACTTCCAACAAGCATGCACCATAGAAGACAAATAAACTTAAGTGAGCAGTAATGCTGCGAACAAACAAGGCTATTCTATGAAGCAAATGCCTGCCGCCATAGGATGCAAGCAGCGACACAACTCACAAGCAAAAAGCATAATAAAAAAAATTGAATAAGCTACCAAAGTTTGCATACCTTGTGAACTTTCTCACTACTCAGCCAGATTTCTGCTTCCCTTTTACTTCCCCAGAGCTCTTTGGTATGTTTAAAGAACCTTTGAAAGTTTGCCATGGAAGCTATGCTGCAGCTGATTGGCCAGTTGCAACAAGAAACAGCAAAAACGTCATACAAAGAAAAGTTTTCTTTTTGTATTTGTCGAATGAATTTATTTATCTCCTGGTAACATGCGGATTTTGGGAAAGTCTTTTTTCTGGCACACTAAAGTTGTTCCCAGAAATTAGCTTCTCTAGAAATTCGGAAGCAGTCCGAAAACTATTCCAGCTAGACGGCTACAATTTGTGTTCAGATCAAAAAACAAATTGTGCGGAAAAGTCTACCAAGTCAATATATCCTCTGAACTATTCAATACATACGGTCTGTAGTCTGTTGCAACACAAGGTGTGCAGGACAAGCTCTGCCTCCAGCACACACTCAATGCTTTCCATCATGCTTTGGATGCATGTGTTACCGAGACGCCGATGTGTTACCAGAGATAGAAAGCTTGTGCTGGAGACCCAACATTAACTGCGCATCTCATGTTGCAACAGACTTTAAGCCCAGCGATGTATTCTAAAGAAAGGTGATATTTAAAACATCTTTTCAAGATATTAAGCTCCCAGATATACAATAGTTTACAGCAGTGATTTTCAGCCTGTTATGGGGACGCGTTACAGATTGGCGGAGGTGACGGGGGACCTCCAAGGGGACAAGTGTTGGGTGATTCGGTTGATCATGAATATAGGCCAACCGGTCAACTTCTATAGTAGAGAGATTGCCACGAAGAAAGGAAAAAAATCTTCTAACAGTATAGATCGACCCTCATTATTAAAGAAGTGGAAGAAAATTCATACAACCATCTGCTTCACAGCTTGCCTAATCACCCCAGCTAACACTTGCTTGTCGAACGCTCTGGTCCTGTCATTGTCCTAAAAAAAAAAGGGGGGGGGGGGGGGGCGACCCCCCCCCCCCTCCCGCCCCCCCTCCCCCTTCTTGGAGGGCAATTTGACATGGGTGGACGCCTCGAAATAAAACCGACTACCAGCCTGCCAGGTGGTAGAAGGCTTGGTACCCAAGGACGAGGGTTCAAAATAGGGTAGGTCGCACCCTAGCAGGCACACTTGTACTCTGAACTTGGAGAGGCACTCCGTCGCTTCAACCGAGACTGAAGTCTGTGGAGGCGGTTTCAAAGCACGGCTTGGAGCCAATAAGTCGGCGCAGCGGCGCACATCTAAGGGCCCGTCGGCGCAGTGTGGTTCTGCGGCGGCTAAAACAAAAGGCGCAACCGGAATCCCGTTTATGCTGCTTTAGATCTTCCCCCCCCTACCCCCCCACCCCCTCAAAACGGAGTTCTGGATCCGCCCGTGCGTGGCACGTGCACTGCACCACTTGCAAAAAGCTTCGGTGCTCTACACCAGTGCCTAGCTGGTGTTAGGCGTGAAGCTTCACCTCTTGGCACCAGTGCACATTTGAAGCTTCGCTGCTTTGCACCACAGTGCTCGGAGAAGCGGCTGGTGCGGAGAAGTATTTCACTTAGGTCAATT
Source organism: Ixodes scapularis (assembly GCF_016920785.2). NCBI lineage: Eukaryota > Metazoa > Arthropoda > Arachnida > Ixodida > Ixodidae > Ixodes > Ixodes scapularis. The sequence goes on from NW_024609846.1 coordinate 98,513,453, forward strand.
GGGTCAAAAATTTCCCTCACTATTTCCGGCTGATCCTTCTAAAAAAATACAGTACCGAAAAAAAAAAAAGTGTCAACCTATATTTTAATTATTACGGTAATTGCTCGCGTGTACACTATCATGTACAGAAAGAGAAGCATTGCAGAAAGGTGACATGTTTTTTTCTGTGTTTGACAAAACAAACATTTCATTGCTCGGCTTGACTTACGACCGAGTGCATTGCAGACTTTAAAAATGCCTTTGTGAACCCCAAAGGATCCACAAGTCGCTATTTGAGATCCACTGGTTTTTTGCATTTAAGCCCTCGTTTAATCGGGCAAACACGTACCAGGAAAATGCAGCTAACGATGTCTGAAGCAATCTTGGCATGTGGGGGATCCTCGTCCTTGGAAGAGGGCCGCAGGTCGTGGTTCAGGCAGGATTCGAGCAGAGCCACGAGGGCGTGGGCGTGCTGCTCTATTGTCCCCGTGTCCCTGGACAGGACAATCAAAAGCTTCCGTCAGGGCCCTGCCCACTTCCCCCCTTCTTCCGTCGTAACTCCCCGCAAAAGGGCCCAGTGCCAGCTTTTATCTTCCAGACAACAGCTGGCAGAAGACAGCGGCAGTGTGGGCACACAAAATGACAGACACTCGCTGCCATCTTATTATAAAAGGACATAGTTCCGAGGCTGATGTATTCGCACTACAGATGTTTATCTGGGGAGAAGGCTGAGTATGTCACGGAGCTGCAATTAGGAAAAGCCACGAGTACGAGGCGGCAGCTCAGAAAATTCGAGCAGACCCTCGCATAACGAAGAAGGCGTGTACTGTGCAATCCACTTAAAACGATAAGAAAACCCGAAAATGCAATTGTTATAACCGATTATCATTGTATCTGGACTAGAAACTGGTCGTTTCTGGTCTAAAAACTCTATAAACTGATCGTTATAAGTGGATTGCACTGTAGTCAAGTTGGCGGAGTCTTTCTTTTCATGCATGTGTTTGTGACCTTCACAGGTTATCAAACAAAAAGACAGGAAAAAAATAAAAGGTACTGCACAGCCCAAAACAGGTACCAAAAAAAGGGGTACTGGTAGCTTCGATGGGACAGTAGATATTCTGCGAGCCGGTCACAGGTTCTCCGTGGCTCCCCGCGGGCTCGGGTGATTAGCGAACATCCGTGACGCAGTGTGTGTGATGTCAAAACTTGACGTTTAATCCTCTCGTCGGAGAAAAACTGCCGTGCGAGTACACAATGAGGGAGGTCAGGGAAGCAAGATGCAGCGCACGGTTCCTTCTAGTTTTCCTCGTTTATTTGGATCAATAAATCACTCAATTTCTCGGAAGAAAGAACTTATACTTCCTTTTCATACTTAGTATGCAATGCTGTCAAATCTACTGGCGCGAGCACATGGCTTCAGCTACGGTTTTGTTTGCACGAAAGTGTGTGTGAATGATCTGCAAGATCGAACCCCACACTTGTGCCAGCAGCTTTGACAGTATTGCACACTAAGTATGAAACAGAGTATAGTTCATTGGCATCTGTTCTGGATGGACATAGATTAGGTACACAGAAATGATGAAAGAGTTGTGGCAAATGCAGAGAGGCAGGAAAATATGCATCGGTACAGTCAACACAATGCATTCAAATTCTTAGGGTTTCTCAGGGATTTCTGATGATCATATGCACAGGCAAGAGTACTAGTGTGACTGGCATCTAGAATAGAGGGCAACACTGCTCAAGTATGATCAATTAGAAAACACTGTTGGCCTCCTTAGTTAGAAGGACTACGAGCAAAAAATTACGATGCAATTTCAGCTAAATGTCTATTTAAACCATCAACAAAGTTTTACATGCGCAAAGTCGACAAACTCTGCTAATTTAGTCGCCGATGTGCAGTATGGCCGACGCTGTGCTGCCAATGTCGTATGCATGGGATTCTGCGTCTTCGGTACATACCAATAAGTCCCAAAAATGAACCCCTGAGCCAATACCGTCAAAGTTTCGGAAAACCGTAAAAACCCTCGATTGTTTTTTTTCTTGACTAAGAAAAAAAACCCGAGCCTCGCAGGAAGAAGTCTTTAACTACAGCTTTTTCCCGTGACAGACTCCCCGCATCTCGTGACAGTCTCACGTACGACATCTACATCTGCAGCAAGACGACCCGAGCTCTGCGAGAGAAGCGTTGTCTGCGGCGTGCCTCACCGGATGGCGGAGGTGGCCCTGGTGATGCATATCTCGACGACGCTCTGGATGTTGTTGCTGTGCAGAAAGTCGGAGGCGCTGGCGATCTCCCGGATCTTGGAGAGCACTTCCGACAGGTCGCCCACTATCTTCTGGTCGTCCACCGAGAAGAGGTCGCCGGCGCGCGACAGGTCACAGTTCTCCAGCACTTGGGCAAGCAGCTCGTGCATCCTGGCATAGTTTACGGCTCCGCTGCTGACCCTGGCACCTGCTGGAATACCGGGGACCGCAGCAACGGGGAAGAGGGGGTTGATATCGGCTGAGACCGACAGGTACCATATTTTCCCCTTTATAGGTTGAGATTTTTTTTTTTTTTCCCAAATTTTTTTTTTTTTTTTGATTTGCCATTTAAAACAGTGCGACTTATACAATTTTTTTCTTTTTTTTTTTTTCTGTAAGTATAGACATTAATTGAATGAATTTGCAGCGGGGGTTATAGTTCTCGTTTGATCGGTTGGAAAGGATATTGGAACTGGCTCCCCTTGTGCATATTGAAGTGCAACTCATACAACAATGAGACTTATACACCAATGTTTTTGTAAATGCAGTCATTTATAGGGGCGTGCGACTCAAGCAACGGTACGTGCGACTTAGAAACCGGAAAATACGGTAATTTAATTCAGGAAGTGAGCAATCCTCGCGTACAGTATATTGATGGTGTTATTAGTTACAGTCACTGACAAGATGAAAATGGCAGGGAGTCTCTTTCGAGCGTCTGGCCTTCAGCAGATGCTGGTTGCATTTCCCCGCCGGACTCTAGCAGAACGCCCAAGTGTTATCGAAGGCGGGAAGCTCAAGCCGCAGCAAGTTTTCTCATTTTTAGAATCGTGTATTGCTAGAGCAAGTAGCCCACAGCAAATCCTGGACTATTTTAACAAAACTCACAGTTGGCCCTTTGATTATGCCTGGAAATATTCCAAAAGAGAAAATGAATACAATTGCGTTGATGTCGTCGCGGAGAAGTTGTATGCTTCGTTTGGGTACTGCAAAAGTTTCTGAACTTTCTGCAATTAACCTCAGGATGGCTTGCTTACTCTTAAAATTTATTAAGGTTCAAAAGCAGAGATTACACATGCATATCTTTAACATCCCAACCAGTTCAGGCCACACAGGTCACCTACTTTCACGTGTCTACTACAATCATCAAAAAATAGCCTCAGTGTCATTAGCCTAGCGTGGTTACTGTAAAATTTCAGTCGTCATAAATACTTAAAAATTGTTTCTCCGATAGAACAAAAATTAGCTCTAACTGCTGAGCTTCAATCCTTTTCATTTTATTTTTACAAGTTGAAGGTCAGTTCAGCATAGAGACCAGCAATTACTGAATACATTTTTATTCCAAGGCTTACAAAGGGCCATAATTATCTTTAGTGAAGGTAGCTTTTAAAATATTTGGTGCCAATTTAGGAGGACTGGATGCACTAATAAAGGTTTCTCTACGGAAGCCACATAGATTTATTTGCAAATGAAAAATGACACTGCAAGAACTTGTAACAGAAGGCCATATTCCCAAATTAACTGATTGTAGAATAAACCACATTTGTAACCTTAAAAGTATCAGAAATCCACCAAAAGCAAATTTCTCCATTCCCCGACCACTTTAACCCAAAATTAGCCAACTTGGGAAAAAAAAAAGTCAAAAATTCTCCAGGACGATGGCAGTGATGTAGTACTGTAGACAGTCACCTCCAGTGAGCTCGACAACATTAACAGTGATGTGATTGGCCTAAGCCATTTTGGAGCACCTCTTGGAGCAGCCAAAGCAGTGTTTTGGAGCAGCAAAAGTGAGCTTTGGAGCAGCCAGAACAGTGCTTTGGAGCAGCAAACGTGGCTTTTGGAGCAACCAAGACAGTGTTTCGGAGCAGCAATGGTAGCTTTTAAAGCAAAAATTCTTAAAAAAAATTTTGTTTTAAGTTCTGGACAAACGAAGGGCACTTTGTGCTGAGTTGTGACGGAACTCGCTTTTTAAGTTTTTACTGCTGAGACATCCCACAAGTGTGCAGTGTTGTAGGCGTTGCCGAGCGATTCCGAAAAGAACGCTTGCCACCGTTTTACTGGGTCCCGACGTGCCAGATTTTCGTCAAAAGTAAGCAAACGTAAAACAATGGATTGCAAAAGTCCCAAATGGTGCCTCTGTCGTGCATTAATGTTCACATGCACACGTGAGGGCAACATCAGCAGGCTTGCAGTGGTACGTGCTTCGTCGGGCAAGCGGAGACAACGGCTGTTCAATCGAAATCGGAACAATGCCACTCCACTCTGTCGACAACTGGTTCCCAAAATAGTATGCAAAATGTAACTGTCTAGCATACGACAAAACAACACTCCAGCGGCGCGTGCTTGCCAGACCGGCAGGTGAGGTACAAGCTAAACACACAGGACAAAAGAACCTGAGCGCATCGATGCAAGACATCGCGAGCCAGGGTCAAACATTTCTTGGAGCGCTTTGTGGAACAACTGAACTCGAGACAAACAAGCGCGCTGTGCGGGTTCAGCGTGCAGACACTGCCTTCTTTCCTTTAGCTCACTTCTCTTCACCGACTTCCTTTCGAGGCAGATTTTTTACGTACCGGGGTCCCTCTCGAAAGAAAGCCCACCGAGAGAAACCTAGGTAATTATTATTTAGAAAAGCGGTTTTTGAATAAAAAGGACACTTCAAGGAAATTTGAAAAACGCCCGTCGTGTTCAGAAATAGGTTGAATATGATCCACAATATCCGTAAATGATAATTGCACGTTTGTATTTTGAGCCTTGTGGCTGTATTTTTCGTTACAAACGGCCGACTCTGACAAGCGCTCAGAGAACAGCCAGCGGAGAGCATGTGACACCCAACGCAATCGTGACGTAGTTCGTCTCGGAACGAGCAAAGCTTCGGCGAGGCTGATGTCGAGAAGATGTCCTAACGGTTCCAGCCATCAAAGCGGCTGCTTTTGTACGAATTTTGAGTGACGGATTAATCTTTTATAGTCTTGTAGAGAGACAATAGCAACTTCTGGGAGACACAAAGAATATTCTCGGGAGGAGGGGAGCTCTTCTTTCCCTTTTTTCTCGTGGTGGCCGGAGGCGAGACAGTTATCGTCACTACCTGGCAAGGTTCCTAGACGGGCATTACAAACGAGGCGTTAGCGACAACCACCAGGTGCTTTGCTAATCGTTTAATTCATTTTGAAATTCCTTTTCGTGTCTTTTTCAACAAGAGCTTGATGTGCCTGATGTCATAGTGCTCCCTGGCACACAAATAGACCAAGAGATAAGCGATATTTCGTTGTAGTATCCCTTTATAGAGGGGTTTTTGTAGTAGAGTATGATTTAAACAAGGACAGGAATGTCGATGAACACGTTTAGAAAGTACCTTATCTGCAGAGACGTGGGGACACAACACCCGACGTCGCGCGACCAGCGTTTCAGCTCAGAAAGGAACTCTCGTCGCGCAAAAACGTGGTTTTGTTTCACAGCATGACGGCATGTCTGGCGCCCGGCACACTAGCGTCGGAGCGTTCGCACACGCCCACGTCTATCGTTAAAAAAGTTTAAAAAAGACGGGAGACGAGATTCCCGAGACAACGAGGCACGAGACGGCGGCAGAAACCATGCAAGACAGGATGGATGCAGTGTACTTTTTGTCGGGGGCCGTTTGTGCCACCTAGCTCACGCATGCTCAATTACGTTCTTAGTTTAGTTTCGGTTTTGAAAGGCGACCGAAATTAGTCCTTTGGCGCAGGCTTGGTGCAGATTACCCATATTTTGGCAAAATGTAGCAGGATGTAGCAGGGTTAGCCCCTTGGCGCAGTTTGGCGCAATTGGCGCAGCAATCACATCACTGCATTAAGATTCATGTCAGGACTTGCAAGACACTTTTATGATGGTCGACTTACTATCGATAGAAGTCCCAAAAGGCCATATTAGAGTCTTCTGAATGTACAAATTAATATGACAAAGTAAACCACAATGTCCCGAAAACTAACTCACTTCCTACAAAGGGCAACTAAGATGTGAAAAGTTAAAAAAAAAGTAAGTTAATGTTCAGTGAGCATGAAGGCCCCAAGAACAGTGCTTGGCTTGAACCCTCGCACACTCCTATGTACATCAGCTGTGGTAGACCACATGACAAACATTGTGTGATTTGAAAAACAAAGAAAAGACTTTGTTTATTCCCTCGCTTCCTGAGCTGTCAAAGGAGCAATCAATATCACTGAAAACTCAGATACCGCCCATCCCTTCACAACAGATAATTGAACCCAGCTAATACAGTATTTCTAGAGATGGGCTATCTTTCTGTGTCTTTTCAGCAAGAACCAACCCTAAGGGGGAAGGGGGCCGACTACCAGGATATTGTGCCAGACATGCACTTTGCACAAAAAGAAGGCTTATATTAGGAAAGGGTGTTAATGATTGAGGCGTATTTTAGAACATAAGTAAGTTTACGTCTATGCTTTGCGAGGCAGTGACAGACGGGCCTACGAGCCTACAACACAATTGCCTCCACTTTTTTTTCTAACTAAATTGCTAACAACAACATCTGTGCTTTGCTCAAAGCCAGAACTAAATGCAACACAAGCGTGTTGAATGATGTACTTCATGGGGTTAGGCAATGAGTTACATCAGACACAATTTCAAGTATAAAGCTGCCACTTTGATACGAGGTATTTGTGCCAGTTAGAATAAAAATGCAACAGCTAAGCAATGAAATAACTAAGCAAGTCCATCGAGGGTCGCCTTATCATAAACACTACCAACGACCAAAATATTATGTTCCATGCAAAGGTATGCAGGCTTTCAGGATACCATATACGCTATTTGCGGTGGGAAGCTCGCTAAGGGCGCAACTGTTTTCCTCACTACGGGCAATGCACGGGCTAACCAAGCGGTTATGTTTTAATTTTCATAGTGCAAAGAAGTTTGGTATTGCACATGCTTGCACCAGCAGAGGAAGTCGAAGTTTCCTCACTCTGGGTTGTGAAAATATTCCACCAGGTGGCAATGCCCAAACTTCCTGCCAGAAATATAGTACCCATGAGCCAACACTGCCAAGACACTCAGTTTGGAAGCTCAACCTTGAAACCCGGACCACTTGCATCCACCGAGACCAAACTAAATACGATAACAGCGCCACGCTTTAGCCACGAGTCAAAACATGAAAGTTGATTTATGTAGCTAGTGTGAAATGACACTGCAAGATGGTGCCACCTGCCCTTGCATGGCAATTGACCTCAACCAATACTTGCAGCCTTGCAACAGTTGCCTAGAGAGCGGTAGTTGGTCCACTTGGCTACGACCCCGCTCTTAATGAGGGGACCCGCAAACATGGTAAAAAGCAGAGGATAGCCGTGGCGCTCTAGTCGACTTTCTCTGAACAATCTCGTGAACTGCCAGCGTGTTGCGGTCACTTAGTGTTCGTGGCCTTTCAATAAACTTAAAGAACATCCGCTTTTTGCAAACATTTTGCGAATACACAATTATTAAGCCTGGGATGAGCAATTAAAACAAAAACCGCCAAGGCAAATGCAGCTGGGGGTTTATTGACCAGAAAATGCGAGCAGATACACATTCCGGAAAAAGGTTGGGAAAAAAAATGTGTGCCAAAGCTTAAGAGTGTTTATGGGCACTAGACCAGCTGGTTAATCCCCTCTAAGGTTCACCACACCACTTAAGACAGAAAATGGGCACACAAAGGCCCAAAAAGAAAACATCCCCCAAGAGCAACTGCTATGCCAACTTTTGACTGAACCCCCTTAATTTTCTTCTTGCTACAATCCACTTAACATCAAACCGGAAGTAAGGGCAATGAAGAGAAACAGACAGTGAATAGATAAACCTAAAATAAGCTATACCAATGAGTATGTCTCCCGTAAAGCGGGACGTACACATAAATTACATGTTTCATTATGTTTGGTCAGGCACCTTCACAACACAAACGTGTCTATTTTGTTCTCTACCCCAGAAGATCTGACCACTTTTCTTTGTGATTCTTTAGACAGATTGAGTGATCTGGGGATTCGTCTTTCCAGGTTGAGAAGGGAAATATCACATGGGTGTCATATCGTTGGAAGGGGTACGGAAGGACAAGTCTTTGGCCATGCTGCAGACTGACTAAACTGGTTATTGTTAGCAGTCCCCAAAGGGTACAAAGGCTATCTTTAATGGAAAAGCATTACTAATTGCCGTTTCAAAAATGTCTCGAAAAAAAAAAATATTCCGGTAGCAAAACGGGAATTGTGTACGATATTGGGCAATAATCAAATAACTTCCACTTGGAGAGGGATACAGTTTAAAGGATTGTGCTTGTCTTATGAAAAGCATGTTAGGAAAATTTGATCTAGGCATTGTGCCCACTCAGGGTTTGTCAAAGTAGGTGCCGGTCGTCCATAGGCAATGCACTAAAAACTACTTGTATTCATTGCATCAGAGGAGTACATAGCAATCAAACGGGCAATTATAATGTCAGCTGGCTACAGTTCGAAGTTCAATTATAATGTCAGCTGGCTACAGTTCAAAGTTCAATTACAAAAGCCTCCAAAGTATTTCAAGATTTAATATTGTGCTTCCTTACTTCTTGGGTTCTTGTACAAATCAAAAAAAAGCTTTTGCTGAAAATTTTTTTCTCAGCACTGCTTATAAAACGGACTTCTGGATGAGTTAGATTATTCCATTTTACTTCGAACATAAACAGGGATGGAACAATAAATGCAAGGTTCCTTCACCAGACTGCATTCTGGAGTTGTCTACAAGATTCCATCAGATAGGCTGTGCAGTGTGGTCTTGAATGTTCATGTGCCATGACTGCCTCACAGAACACAAAAAAACGAAGACACTTAAGACTGCTTACGTGTAAAAATGCTTTCGCATTCCTACATGCAGTGCATTCCTACAAGCAGTGTGCCACATCTTTTTTCACACGGCACTCCAGCAGTGACATCACGCTCCCCCACTATGCAGGTGCGGCGCTACACCGGCTCATGGCTTCCGTGACGATGCACCTGTGTTGCTGTGCTTTTCTTTGTATTTTATTCCCGAGGTGCGTCCGCTCTGACATTGAGCGCCCCGCTGGCTTCCGTGACGAAGCATCTGCATTGCTGTGATTTTGGCCAATGGAAATTCAGGTGCCGTTTTTGCTGCTAGGCAACACTGGCTTCGCTCCATGGGACAGTTAATGCTTTTGCACTAAAACGGGAATGTCAAAAATTATACTCTTAGTTCCGAATTTGCAGATCAAAATAATTTACATTGGCCTCTTTAAAAAAAAAAAAAAAAAGATTTTTGCATTGTTTTTATTGTTTTGACTTCCATATTTAAAGGGGTCATAGGATAAATTTTGGGCTGGGATAAATGATTTTACATTGGGACTTTACTAATTGCCTATAGCTTAGCGAGCCAAAAGAAAGGGGGTAAAAAGTCAAAAGTCAGCTTCTCAAAGGAGCAGTATGACATCGAACACACCAATATTTTGTTAAAAAAGTCATGAAAAGGAATTTTAAAACAAATGAAATGATTAGCAAAGAGCACCTGGTGGATGTCGCTAACACCTCGCTTGTAATGCCCGTCTAAAAACCTTGACAGCTAGTGACGGTGAGTGTCTTGCCTCCGGCCACGACGAGAGAAGAGGGGAAGGAGGAACTCCCCTCTTCCCGAGAATGCCTTTTGTGTGTCGCAGAAGTTGTTATTGTCCCCCTACAAGATTATAGAAGATTAACCCGTCACTCAAAATTCGTACAAAAGCAGCCACTTCGGTGGCTGGAACGACTAGGCCATCCTCTCGACGTTAGCCTCGCCGTAGCTTTGCTCGTCCCGAGACGACCTACGTCACGATTGCGTTGGATGTCACGTGGTCTCCGCTGGGCCTTCTCCGAGCGCTTGCCCGAGTGGGCCGCTTATAACGAAAAATACAGCCACCAGGCTCAAAATACAAAGGTGCGATTGTCATTTACGGATAATGTGGATCATATTCAACCTATTTTTGAACACGACGGGAATATTTCAAATTTCGTTGAAGTATCCCTTTAAAGACACAGCGGACTATTTCGTACCTTCTCTCCTTCGAAAGCAAGCTGTGTTTACACTATGAAACATATGCTGTACCCAAAGCACGTCAGCTGACCCCAGCTCACGCAACCAAACCATCAACAAATATTTGGATTTGCGTTCGTGGCCAATGGGTGCCTTGACGGTACTTATCATCACTTGCGAATGACAAGTTATATGGTGCGCTTAAAAAGCATGGTGAAAGCTTGGAGTCAATGCACCGGTGCCCAAGCATGCCAAGACAACGTGATTTCTCAATTTGCTTTTGAGTTGAGGATTAAAGCTAAGGAGGAAGAAGATGAAAAATCATTTCATGACCCCTTTAAGAGAACTACAGAAAGAGTAGTGATGCAAAGAAAGGTAGGGATTACGTAAGTGAACTGCTCCGTTTATCTTTGAGAATGTCAACCTCAGCTGGGTCATTGGGTGGTCATTTCCCGTCTCCACGGCACCGTAGCGAGTGCGCGCTCCAAACGGTGGAAGGCACGAGAATAATAGGCAGTTTTACGATACTCTTGAAACATATAATTTCGGAAATATTATTTTTAAAGAAATAAAATTAAAACGGCGGTCATCGCACAGAGCTCTACATAAGTCAATGGGGCGGAGCTGGCAGGGCTGGAGAACTTCAAGCGAAGGCGGCGGTGGCACCCTCTACTAGCATCCACAGAAAGAGTAACCTCTCCGGCCAGCATCTGGACCCACTACTCCTCTCTAGTTCTCCTTGCGGTTCTCTGACTAGCTGCTGCGGGAGAAATGACACTGTTGCGATCGCTTTTAGTTCGGTTCTCGAGAATGGATCGGAGCTACTTTTGCAAAGCAGGCTCTATGGCAGTTTCCCAACCGAGTTGTTCTAGTAAGGTTGCAATGAGCATATAGAATATATGATGTAAAGGCAAATCAGAATGAATGCATAATGACAGCAAATATAAAATGTTTAGAGAGAAATGTTAAAAAAATTATTAAATCACTCACCAAGAGATATGGAAGTTTAACTTGGCTGCTTTACTATCAATGTTGATAAAATCCAACAAAAAAATGTTAATGCAGTATATTTAATTTTCTCCTCAATGAGCCAGGCCAGTCTAAAAAAACATTACATGCTCCGCTTTTTTTTTTTTTTTTTTGTGTGTGTGTGTAAACAGTGTGTGTTATTTATTGAGCCGAGTTTTCCCAAGGAAGAATTGACACCTCGCATCTCCTTTTGTGGAGCATCAGCGAGGTACGCCAAAGAGTTCTTCGCTCGTCATCTTATTGCTCATCGATGAAGGCTTTCTGTCGTTAAATATGCATTACTCAAAGCCACTAAAATTGCGCGAAATATTACGGTCCATGGTGCTAGAGGAAATCCCCAAAAATGTAACGCCTGTAAACAAACAAACAAACAAAAAATAATTGAAAAAAAAAATACACGATACTGTTTTAGTGCTCTGAATTAGCCAGATAACGTGACAACGAAATGAAGTATCCCGATGAACACACGTCGAAGAATTAAAAGGCCCACAATATGCGTTCCACCGCAGCGGCTTTACAACTTTTACGACAAGCCGCTGACAATCTTGCCCCACATCTCTCCAAGCGTAGGACCGTCCATCGAGAAAGAACACGAGCAAACCCCTCATCCCCTCGATCAAGAAAACACAACCCAAATGCTCAAACCGGGATCAAAGCTTGGGAGCTACGGACAACTTCGGAACGGCATTTGATGCCAGTGACAGCTTAACACGTGTCCACGGCGACTGTCGGGAAACGGACGACTCCGATGAGCAAGAACACCGCACGGACCTTTTTAAAATGACCACGGCGAGGCAGTCGAGGCAACGAAAACTTTGACCGCGTTGGCGTACCGCCCGCCTTCGCAGGACCGGATTGCTGCCGAGGTTTGCACACGAATGCAGACGTCAATGACTTACGCGGAGGAGCAGCTCAACGTTGGCGATCCGTCTACAACGCTCGGTTTCGTGTCGGCACGAAAGCGGAACTGCCGAACGGTCGACTGAATCCTGAGTTGTCCGAGCTGGCTTTGCGCTGACTTTCACCGATATTGGTTCATTTCCACGCCGTAAATTATAAAGTTTCAAAAGTGGAAGGAAGGCACTTGCGGTGGCACATTCGTTTGTTTGTGTGTAGTTTGTTACAGGGTTGGTTGCTTGCTTGGTCGAAGCAGTCTGGGTGGGGGCGTCCTCGCTAACGTTGGTCCTCGCTGTTCAGTTGGTTCAACCAGGTTGGGTTGAAGCTTCATGCTTCGAAGCACGAAGAAATTAAACTTATATTATTCAATAACACAGCACGAAGCTACTCGCGAGCTCCTGCATTATAAAATACCTGAAAGGCTAATAATTTTGAAGCTAATTGAGTAAGAGGAAGGAAGATTTGTGCGGCTTATAAGCGAAAACCACCTCCGGAATAACAGTAACCAAGAAATTTAAAATAACATTTCTCTCCCCTTTCCTTTCCCCCCGAGCAGACTGAACAGCAAGGTATTCTTACTATTCACTGTTTTAATACGCTAGTCATAAACTATGGCTAAAAGCATGAACTGTCCCAAAATAAGAACACTACCGAAATCGGTACACTAGCCCCAAAGCTGTCCCCTCCAATCTTCTACTCGTTTCTACTCGGACCCTGCATCTGCATGGCTATTACAAACAACCTTTAGCGATGCACCATAAAGAATACATATATCTTGCAACAATATATTTATTTACAAAGCCCCGAAGAGCTATGGCACTGTAACAGTTTTATAGAAAATACAATGCTCTTGATGCATGCACAAATGAGGAACAAATGACTGCGTGTCAATATAGCCACTCTTGATGTTCCGAGTAAAGCAATATTGCTATATCACAAAAAATTATATAAAAAAAATAGTAATACTAACCCTTTCTTTTTCATGAAAGGGAAAATGCACAAAGTCCTTGTTCCCTTAAGTGAACACGGGATTGCACAATTAAGGCAGCACTGCGACCTTGCAAGACATTCATGAACAACAAATAAACTTTATGAAACTACTTCCACAATGGTAAAACCTGAGCAAAAAACGAAAAAAAAAAAAAAAAAACAAACAAAAAAACACTAGCGTTGCATTTTTAAAGGCTGGTTCACGCATCTGCAATTGAGAGTGACCGAATGCATTCTGCCCACTCGTGACCGCTTACAACAGAAAACACACAAGCACACTGGTGCAACTTACTAGGTAGCCGTATCTGCCATGCTTCCAATCTGTGTCCAATCTTCCAATCTACAGGGTGTTTCAAATAGCGACCAGGCTCTTTAAATCAACCTCAAAAATCGGTTTCTTAACCTATTGCGCTACGATTTTGTGCAGCGTTGCCCAAAGGTGGTAATTTTTTCTATAAAGTTTGCAAAAAAGTAAACTTCCCTGAGGAAAAAGTAAAAAAAATAAAAAGGGTTAACTCCTATGGAAACTCATTGAAGCCACCGGTCTTCAAACGATAAGGCGCCGTTTTGTACGGGAGACAAGAGATGGCACAAGCGGTCGCGACGCCAACTGCCGCCAACGAATGAGCATACGGCGCCAAGAGCCGGCATCAAATACGTAGCAGACAGTACTTTCAACTCGAAAGCGGCGCAAGCTTTTTCGATATCACTTGCCAATACATGATTTTATTTTCCTTACTAATAAAAGACATTGAATAGATACTATCGATTAAAAAATAGGGTGTCAAATTACTTTAACTGCGTTTTTTTTTTCCGGGGTATTTGTGTTGTTTGTTTTGCAGTTACTTGTTACAGCACACCTTTTTGGTTATGTGACTATTGTCGCCTCCGGAACGCGTGCCGCTTTTGAGTCGAAAAGAATGTCTGCTAACGACGCCGACTGTTGGCTTCGTATGCTCGTTCGTTGGCGGCAGGTGGCGTCGTGACCGCTTGCGCCATCTCTTGTCTCCCCTGCCAAACGGCACCCTATTATTTGAAGACCGGTGGATTCGCTGCATATCCATAGGAGTTAAGCCTATTTCTTTTTTTACTTTTTGCTCAGGTAAGTTCGCTCCTTGCAAATTTTATAGAAAAAATGCACCACCTGTGGGCAACGCTGCACAAAATCATAGTGCGATAAAATAAGAAACCGACTTTTAAACCGATATAAAGAGCCTGGCCGCTATTTGAGACACCCTGTGGAATAAAGGCTTTGACAGTGTTTCAGAAATGAAATCTATGCACTATCTACAAAAAATGGTCGCTTACAACATATTTAAAAAAGACTGTGAAAGGATCCCTAAAAAAAAAACAAAAAAACAAAAACAACCAGAGTGTGCTGCGATCGACAGCGGTAGCTACTGCGTCGTGGAAAGGCACGATGAAGGAGATTTGCCTTCAATCAGTGTGCTACACAATGTTGGCAGGGGGTTCTTTGCTTTCAGTGGAATTGATGTAGAAGATGTGGGTAACGAGATGTTTGCTTCGGTGGAACGATTGTGCTAGATGTTGCATGTGTTGGAGAAGAACACAGAGACATGCATTTTTCTTTTTTCACTGAAATGCTCTTTCAGAATGTGACCGCACCTGCGGTGGAAGAAGCGGAAGTATGTATGTGAGCCTTTCTGTAGGGGCACATAGATTACACAATGGAACCTGGGCGGCGGCAGTGGGTTGGAGAGGGAGCGCGTCCGCACAGCGCGTCCATCCGAATATTTTGCAACCGCGGCTGCCGGAGGGAGGAAGGGAGGAGGGAGGAGGAGGAAGGGAGTGCGTCGCAGGAGGGTATGTAGATGTAGCAGGAACGATGGGGAGGGGGGCGCTCTCCCTGTGATCACGTGGGTTTTTTGAAAAAGTGGAGGCCTACAGGGAAGAAAAGGGGGACGGGAGTGAAAGAGAGCCTCGCTGTAAGCAAGGAATGACGGCAAGAGGGAGAGCAGTGCCTCTGCTGCAGGGTGGTGTTGTGAGTTCGTTCATGAGCACCTTGTGCCGGGAAGCCGGGATGGGGCACTAAGAGCTGCCATTGTAAAAGGTTTGAAGAATAAATATGAATCCAGGGCGGGCACTCGTGAGAATGCCTCTGGTACCATAAATAAAAGTGTTAGTTCTGCTTCATACCGAGAATAGTTCAGTGCACAGGTTCCACGGTGTGACACAGTCTGTCCCACATCACCTGCAGGCGGTGCTTTGTCACCTCTGTCCATGTACTTCTGGCGCAGTGTTCATCTGGTCCCGGCTATTCAACAGATGGCATCAGTTGTGCCAGTGTGTCCTCCAGTCGTAAGCGGTCACGAGCGGGCGCAACACGCTCTATCACACTCCAACGCAAGTGCATGAACCAGCCTTAGACGTCTAGCCTTAAACATCTTTGAGGTGCCGGATGATCTTCACATGCGTCACGCGGTAGCTCTTGGTGCTGGATCCGGAGGACGAACCACTGAGTTGGCTGGCTCGCAGACTCTCCTGGGTTGAAAATTCCTGAAAAACAAATGATATGTGTTCAGTTGTAACGAACAAAAAAGATTAGCTCCTTTGCCCTTCTAGCGGGGCAAAGGCAGTGGTAACACTGCCTTTGCCTCGGAGCTAAGGGATCGGTGGCCGAGTGGTCTAGCGCACACCAGCTCGGAGCACGTGGAGCGAAAGCTCGCGCTGCAGAACCCGGGGATCCTGGGTTCGAGCCCCACCCCTGCCCGTTTCGATCTGGATGAGCATCGTACCGGCGTGCGTTCGTGTATCACTACTGCGTGATGCACGTTAAAGACCCCAGGCTAGCGGCTGTACCGCACTGGCTAAATTTCTCATCTACAGCTGGGAGACTCGTCGCCCCTGTGAGGCAGACCAAGTTCTAGGCTGTATAAACACACACACAACCCAATTTTTTTTTTTTTTTTTTGCCTCTGAGCTCAGAGCTGCGGTGTTTATCACTATCGGCCACCAATCCTCCATAAGTGATTGCAATCCAGATGGATAGAAAAGTGAAGATTAGTGGATGCACCAAGTATACCAACAGTTGGGGTGAAAGGAACGAAAATTGAAAAGAAAGGGGGAGAGTAGGTAACACCCATGTAATGAAGGTACATAGGAATCGAAGCAAGAAGGTAAGAAAGGATAAGGAGATATTTGAGATCTCCAGCACCTAAAAAGAAAAAGCACTTTATCATCCTCTTCTTTACTAAACAAAGATTTATGGAGATGATGGTGTTTTTTTTTTTTTTTTCTCGCCCGTCTATTTTAATCTGTATGAGCGCTATAGCGGCGTGAGGTAGTGTGGCACTATTTTGGGAAGCAGATAGCCAACCAGCAAGTATACTTTCTGACCAGGCCGAAAGCCCTTATCAACACTTTTTTTTTTTTTCTCCTACCCTTCTGCAGCAATAGCTTGGGTATGGCCTCTTTTGCGGTGGCATCTTCCGAGACTGTAAGCCTAGAAAAGCCAATATTGAGTGGCAGGGTGCCACAGCGGCCTCGTGACTTCTCCAGGACTCTTCCGATTCCTCGCACGGCTTTTGCCTTTTTGTTGACATTTCAGAAGTGAAGACCGCGCGTGCGGAACTTCTTCGATAAGCACCTAGTTCTCCGTAGCTTTGGTTTTATCACCAGAAAAAGTTGTCTCGTCCTGATGTCCTGGCTTTCTTGCCGAATTTTAACGTAGAAACAGTCGTTATGCGATGGTCAACATTCTTACGATTTTGCTCTCGCCCCTTCCTCTTTGACATCCTTCGTTCTTCTCCCCCAATGTCAACAAACGTTTAGAAAGAATCCTTTTTACTTTGCATTGTTGGCAAAGTCGGCCGTTCCTCACAGAGCCAAGCCCCTCACCACCAGTCTCCGGGTGCTAGATTTGAGCACTGTCGGAATAGCTTTAGTTGTGGTGAAGTAACAATAATTGGAGAGCTATGATGCATCCCCACACCCAATGAAGGCAATCGAACGATTAATCGATTAAAGGGTAGCAATCAATCGGGTTGAAATTTTTAATCGACGACCAGCCATAGCGACGACGATTATTTCTGCATTCAAATTCGGCAAAGTCGAGACTGCTAGGGCAGGATAACCTTTCTGGCAATAAAGCCAAAGCTATGGGCATTTGCGTGCTTGTGCCGGTCGGTCTTTAAGACCTCGGGCTAGCAGTTGTACTGCACTAGCAAAATTTCTTATCTACAGCATGTAGCTAGGTCACCAAAAACTCTGGCAGACTAACCTCACACTGTGTAAACATCTAACGACACATTTTACTGTTCTTTTCTCGTTGGCTTGAGACAGCAAGTGTCTACACAATTAAAAGAATGTATTCCGTTACCGGACTCGATGAAATCTCCTCTTGTTCCGGAGCAAAGAGTTGCTGGTGGAGGAGTGGAATGGCCTGGAACAATTGCCTCCTATCAAATGGGGTCATCTTCACCTTCAAAATGTCCTAAAAAAAAAATAGAAAACGTTAGCACTGTGAGTCCATACCTCAAACTGCATTTTCATGTACAATGTGATACAAGGTGACCCGCAACTCAAAGAAAATAGTTTTGGCAAGCTGCGAGGCTACCACACAGCAAAGCAAGCTATAAGGGAGTACAGTCGAGCCCACTTATAACGGCCCCACTTAAAACGAACGTTCGGTTAATACGAACAATTTCTCATCCCCCAACATATTTCGCAAGAATCCTGCACAAAACGGCCCACTTTTAACGGCCCTTTCTGAGCGCAATTCTCGGAGAGAACGAACGAAACGGCGCCACGACCTTTGCTGCCGGCGGAGATAAGGCGGAGGAGAGGAGGCGCAAAACGCGGAAGGAGCACCGGCATCGCAACACCCCGACAGCGTCGGGTTCTTGGGGAGGGGAATGGGAGGGAAGAGGAACGAAAGGGGAAAGCAAGACAATCAGGCCTGTCAGCCCAACGTTTTGCACGCGTTCTGCTCGAAGTGTTGGGGCCGTGTGCAAAGCCCTTTCTTTTTTTTGCTTTCTTTATTTTGGGTGCTGGGGTTTTGCGGTCTTTTGTCTTTCGTTCCGTCTGAAGCATGTTGCCTCTTGTCGTTTGGTTCCGTCAGTTTCGGCTCGACCTTCGCGCAATCGTTCAGTCTTCGGTCACTCGCCGAATCATCGATCGTTATGTCGGACATTGCTTCAACTGCGAAGAAACGCAAGGCTATCGACATGGGCAGGAAATCTGCAATCCTTCAGGAGCTGAGCGCCGGGGCGAAAAACGGAGACCTGTTCAAGAAATATGGCTTATCGAAGTCCACCATTTCGACGATCGCCAAGGAAAAGGAGAAGATCATGGCAGCAATGAGCATGAATGGCGACTGCAGTGCTCGAAAACGGCTGCAGCACGCCGCGTACAAAGACGTCGAAGACGCTCTCTTCAAGTGGTTTCTCGACGCAAGAACTATGAACGTCCCCATCAGCAGACCCCTGCTGCTTGGGAAAGCCAGGGACTTCGCGTTTCTCCTGAATTTCACAGAGTTCAGCCCTGGAAACGGATGGCTCCATCGTTTCAAGGAGTGCCACGGGATTGTTTACAAGTCCATCGTCGGGAAAGGGGCATCCGTGGACATAGAGAGAGCGGAGCAGTGGCTTGCTGACAACCTCGAAGAGATCTACAGCCACAGTGAGCAAGATGTCTACAACGCGGACGAGACCGCGTTGTTTTACCAGATGAGGCCTGTGCATACGCACGCGTTAAAGGGCGACAAATGCGTCGGTGGGAAGCACAGCAAGGTGCGGATAACTGTGCTCCTGTGCTGTAATGTAGACGGCAGCGACAGGTGCTTGCCGTTTGTGATTGGAACGGCGAAGAAACCGCGCTGTTTCACCAACCCCCTGCCCGTACGGTACCAAGACAGTGCCAAGGCTTGGATGACTCGGGGACTCTTTGCCGAATGGCTCACGGAGCTTGACAATGCCATGGTCAAGCAAAAATGGAAGATCCTGTTGATCCTGGATAATTGCTCAGCTCATCACGTGAACCCACAGCTGAATGCTGTGACTTTGATGTTCCTCCCTCCAAACGCCACTGCCAAGCTCCAACCCCTCGACATGGGGATCATCAGAAATTTCAAAGTGTGCTACCGCCGCCGCGTCATCGAAAGGCTGCTCATCGCAATCGGCCGACCAAGTGCGCAAGGGCCTCAGCTGACAATTTCTCTCATGAACGCGGTGGAAATGCTGAAGGCCTCCTGGATGGAGGTCAGGTCTGACAGCATCAAGAACTGCTTTCGAAAAGCTGGGATTTCGTTTTCTTCTGCGGAAGCAAGCCAAGACGATGCGCTAAGCATCGACTTGACCCTGTGGACCGAAGCCGTTCCTGCTAGTCTGACAGAGGAAGGGCAGACGTGGGACGACTTCGTTGACGCCGACGAAGATGTCATCGTCTCGGAGAGCGCCTCCGACGAAGCTATCGTGCGGGAGGTGCGGCAGGACATCGCGGTGTCCGACGACGAAGATGACGACGAAGACGACGTCGGCGGTGGGGTTGCTCCCTCACCTCCGGTTTCGACAGCGATGGCTTTGGGGCACATAGCTTCGTTGAAGCAGCTGGTCTACACACGGGGACTGAGCGATGTTCACATCGATCAGCTGAGCAACTTGGAGAGCGCTATAATTGGATCTGCACTGCGGAAGCAAACAGCGATTACGGACTTCCTTGAATAAACGCCATGCGCATCGATCGCAGGTGTTGCGCTTTCAATTTGTGCCGTGCTTACTTATTTATCTTGAATTTTAAGGGCAAGTCCATTTATAACGAACTTCTCTTCTAGCGAACGCGTTTCGTGTTGTAGAAGGGTTCGTTGTAAGCGGGCTCGACTGTAGTAGCACTTGGCTTCAGTATGACCAATTAATAGCGTGAACGACACACGAGGACGTCATGAGGGAGGTTATTTTTTGCTCGTTTTTGTAATTTTAATATGCCTATAACTTTTAAAATAAAACGAATTTTGAGAAAATAAAAAGTTCACTAAGTTACTAAGTCAGTGCGCTCAGGTTCAGTGCAAATTAAGAAACAGTAAAAAAGTTGTTGCAGGGCCTCTTTAAACGGATATGGTAAGGTGGCAGCCAGATGACACATTCTGTGCTAAAGTCACCATGTTTTGTGTTTCAAAGAGGGCAGTCTAATTTGAGTGCCAATGTAAACTATGAAGGAATCCTGCTAATGACAAGCACCTGATCCCTCTCCTTTAGTGTACTTATCCAACTGCGACATAGCAACTTGTCTCACCAATAGAAGCATAGCCTGCCCTGATTTCCCCTTTTCTCATCAATCCAAAGTAAACAACAGCACAAAACTTGCACTAACTAAATTAGCCTACATTTCAAGCATCTTCTTTTTAACCATCCGAAAGGCTGCTTTGAATTTTGGTAAGATTGTGAAACCAGAAAGATACAACTCTTATCAAAGTTACACAGCAAAAAATATAGATTGCCAGCCGACGACATGCTGTCCTTCGGGTGCTAAACTCTGCGGCTGTTTGACATGAGATGACACACTTTACAGCACATCCTGTCAGAAAAAGAACTCCGACATAGTTAAATATTCCGAGGAAAGTTGACAGAGTGAGAAGCCACAGATACATAGTAAGTGCAACGCCTGGGTGGTGCAGATGGGAAGCAGGTCTTTGTAAAACGTAAAAACAAAGGAAGCACTCTAAGGCAAACTTTTATTGCAAACAAAGTAAGTTGTCAATGGGCAGCTTCAAGATGTGACCAAAAGCCTCTTTACCATCGCCGCACTGAGTGCATCCAACAGTGGCATACAATAAGCATGGTGAAGGAAGTATTGGCGAACAGGTGCAGATTGCATCAACATCCACAGAAGCCGCTCTGGTGGACAACTTTGTTATAGCTCTGCCATCATCACAGTTCTTACACAGAGGACCTGCTTTAATTAACCTGCACGTTTTAAGATTTAAAAAAAAAATTTTACTGCGTTTGTGAAAAAAACATGGAACCCAGGGTGCAAGTTCTACCGTAATTGGGGCAACACTCAGTTTTGTGTTCCTTTCACATAGTCGACACCGTGGTCACCGGCAGCTCCACAAATGCAGATGCGGCAAGTCTTGAGCCTCTGCACATTGCTTCCCAGCCAATGAGATTGCGGTATTAGCTGACAAGAATGCCAAAGAACGAATCGCGAAGCAAGAAGCGTCGAGATAGCAATCCTTGCCCCGCGTCCCTTAAAGGGCCCCTGAAAAGAAAAAAAAAGTTTTTTTAAAACAGTCTGGTTGGGACACGCGTGTCAAAAAATGAATTTTACGCGAAAAAAAAAAAATTTTTTTAGAGCAATATTGACGGCGAGAGATTTATTTGAAAATTTGCGCGCAAATTCCAGGTCATTCAGCTCGGCTTCTCATTGGTAACCATGGTCATTCAAATCAGCTTCTGATTGGCCAATAGAATGAGTGACAGCTTAGATGTTGGTTCTAAAATCTTCGTGATCTCTTGAAATCGCCTTTTGAATTACATATTTTTAGGTTTAAGAAACAATCCATCGAATGAATGTCGCAATTGTTTACAAACGTTTTACAAAATCGTAACTTCCGTTCGGATACTACAACAAAACAACAAACAAAAGCTTCGCCATTTTGTTTTTTGTCGTGCTCGCCGTCTTCGCGTTTCGCGTTCTGAAGAGGGCTTGTTGCTTGTGTTAGTTAGTCAGTCATAGTAAGTACTTAGGAAGTGGCGCGGGGTGACAGGTTTCTGTTTTTCTGCTCTTTGCGCGATTCGTGTGTCCCGTTTACCTCATCTTTTGTTTGTTTTCTGGCGCGCGCCAGTGCCAATTTTTGTTTAGATGTCGGTTCCCGTGGTTCCCGTAAAGAGTTTAGTGAGGCACGCGGCACCGCACTCAACGTTTAATAAACAAAAAATCAGTTACCACTGCGTGTCCTCGCGGCGGCTTGAAGGATCGTGCGGCTCGAACGAACTCGTTGAGGCACCCGCTTCGCCGCGGCGAAGCGGGTGCCTCGCGAGCGGTTGTCTCGCGGCGATCGGAGCGGACGCCTTCCGGCTGGCGAGGCGTGTCCTTGTACGGGCGAAGGCCCAGCTGCTGGCAGCGTTGAAGCAACCGACGCTTCAGGTCGGGGTCCACCGCGACGACTATGTACTGTGTGTACGACCACGGTACGTGCACGATACGACGCGGTATCAGCGGTATGTCGTTCGACCGGCAGACAGCCGGCCAGGGGCTGTGTTCCCAATCTCCAAATGGATCCGAGTTTCTCCGGCGGATCGTATCACGTGACAGCACAGATTGAAAAACGCTGTACGCGGGTAGGTTTTAGAACGCCAAGAGTACAAAACCCTCACCCTGGGGTAAGATCGAGTCAATTTTGGAACACGGCCAGGAAGTAGCAATGGCTCTCGTGCGGGGCGCAGCCAAGCCAGGAAAGCAGCCAAGCCGATCCACTACGAAGAGGCGGGGACTACTTCTCCTCCACGCGCCCGAGATGCCGAGAGAGAGAAAAGTGGAAAGGAGGTGACTGCCGACTAAATTGCGTCTGGCGCAGTCAATATTGCTCTAAAAAAATTTTTTTTTCGCGTAAAATTCATTTTTTGACACGCGTGTCTCAACCAGACTGTTTTTAAAAAAACTTTTTTCTTCTTTTCAGGGGCCCTTTAAGCTAGCAGTGACCTCTGCAACCTGGCTGCTTGGCTCGAAGCAAAGAAGAAAGTCAAAGCTCTTGGACATACCTGATAGGACATCTCCAAGAAGCTGCCGATGTCGGAGTAACCATTCTCCACGAGCGCCTGTTGGCAATGCTGTAAACCAAGGGACTCCAGCCAGCTGCAAAAGGAGAAAATTACTGCAAAACAACACGTGTCACCAAAAGAAGCAAGACACATCGGTGAGACGTTGGCGACTTCCCGCGAGAACGTTCCGGCAAACGATGCTAAAACCCTGGCAGGCAGAAGGAAGCGTGCAAGCAAAAAAAGAAAAAAAAAAGTTAAACGGTGTAGTGAAGGTCATGAATTACTAAACTTTCCGGTCGTCACCCGAATAGCGTTACAACGCAATTAGGATCCGAAACTCCATTCTCGATACCCCAAGGCCGGCTCGAGCGTTTGCATTCGACCACGACAAGCCCCATAATGCGAGATCCGTTTGTGTTCGCTCGCATAAAAAACAAATCTGGAGAAGGACGGGGAACGGAACCTTTCGACGGTGAGGTGGCCAGGACCGCTGTTTGACGTTCCCGGCTCCACTTTCATGGATGCAAGCACGGCTGTTGCACTGTCCAGGCGGGAAGGGTTGTTCGATGAGGTCGATGCGTGGCAAGTGTTTCCGTTCCCTTGGGAGCCAGGAAGGTCGGGTAAGCTTGGAATGATGCTGGATAAAATAAAAAGAGAGCTTTAACACCGTCTTGATTCCCGCCTTACCCTCCTTCCTTCGTCACTCGAGGTCAATTTTCCAGCAAAAGCCGTCATGTGCCAAGTTTCTTGGCAGATCCCCATGTGCGTTTCACGTAGGGTTGTCGTGGCACGCGATGCAATGATGTACGTGACACTGCGACATTTACATACCTGCCCAACCTGTGGACTACTAAATTCGTAAAACTCCCACGGCGGCAGAGGGGGGGGGGTGGCGGGGCAAGCCAAGAAAATAAGTTTTGCAAGTTTTTTTTGTTTTTTTTTTAATGTGAAAAATTTATTAAATTTGTTCGGTTATCTGCGGCAGGCACATAGCCCTGATGCTTATGTGAAGCAATATACACCTAATGTCAGCCTTTCCACCGTGCGAAATGTTCACATCATGCGTAAACATGGTGCAAAGTCCAAATTTTTCCCTCTTCTTGGACAGAATGAAGCACGGAAATTCCGACGTGTATGATTTAAAAAAATCTTAAAAGTATTCCTTTCGAGGTCTCAAGCATGCCCTCATACTGCAACCAGGGGATAGACTTCCCAGAAGCAAAGTTCTTGGACTATGTCGGATATGAACACTTGTTACAAAGCAAGTTTCAAGAAAAGACAACAAGTTTGAATTTGGACGTGGATCCGTCGGACAGGATAGTTGACACTACGACGTCTCCCCGAGTGATGCCTTCCGCCCTCCTGCGGAGTAGCAAGGCACCGCCAACAGCTTTTTTTCTTTAAATTTAAAAATTGTGGAAAAAAAAAATCGGGCAAGCTAAAGGCTCTAATTTTTAATTTTGACAAAAAAAAAATGTATGTTTTGGAGGCGTCTTTTCTAATGAAGGAGGGCGCAAACCGCATGTTCCCCAGATTTTTTGTTCTCGAGTTACGAAGCGTAGAAGTCGCAGTGGCAGAAACTAGTACTTTTGCCTGCCGTTGAAGGTTGTGTGTTTGACATGCGGCGCTGCTCTGGTTGTTGCAGATGCACAATCAGCAAACGAGAAGAAACATCACTTTTACCCTTCCAAGACACAAAAAATAGCTTCTATAGGGTGTCCCAAGTCACCAGGCTCGATCTAAAATGGACCGTAAAAATTGACACCTGCACGTAGCAATCTAAAACTTTTTGTCAAAGGTGTATTTCACGGGTTGGTTTTTTCTTGTGAAATTGCAAAGCGTAGCTCCCTTTCTGTAAAAAAAATAGGGCCAAGAAACTTGCCAGGGTCAACAGCGGGCGGCGACGCAGACGACCAAGTCGAGTTGTGGGGCACATTTGGTGCGGGTATTGACAGATGGAGTCGGGAGCAGCGTCGGAAAGTGCAATTAACCAGCGGAAGGAAGCAGATGACACGCAGACGCAATTCGTTGGCATCAAAAGCGCCGTCATTATACAGATGCATTTGTTTTACTTTAAAGGGGTATGGAAACAAAAATTGAAATATTCCAATTTTGTTCGGAAATGAGTCAAGCATGACGGATAATAACCGTAAATGATAATCGCACGTTTGTATTTTGAACGATTGGCTATATTTTTTGTTCCAAACGGTGCACTCGCGCAAGCGCTCGAAGAGAAGCGAACGGAGAGCGCAACGCGTCATGGGATATCCGGCGCAAACAAAAACAGAAAGAAAAGATTCCCCGCATTCATGACGTAGCAAGGCTGGCGTGATTATCAGTTTTGCCCTTGGTGGCGTTGTCAGCGTTGTGATGCTGTCAGTAGCATCAGCGCGTTACAACCGAGCCGTTCGGAGTACCCGTGGGGTGACGAGCGTGTGGCTGGCCCAAAGAGCACGTACCTTCCACAACACTGTCAGCTTGGGGCTGAACGGGGTGGGGAAAGCAACCTTTGTTCGAGTTTTGAGCGGCGGGCTAATCTTCTAGGGGGAGAATGGCTGTTTCCGGTTGCACAAACGAGGTTCCGAGAAAGAAGGGAGTCCTTCCTTTCCGTCTTCTTGGACCGTTTGATACAATGCGCGATTTGCGAGTTCAGGAGGAAAGCTAAGAAGGAAAACATTGAAATGCCAAAGAGTGGCGCTGCTCCGAAAGAATCTGCTACGTCACGACTACGTAGCAGATTCCACAACGTTGCTAGACTACCTCCCAAATAGGCTCCGCATGCATCCACCAGGTGCACATTGAAAGATCGTTATTTAGCTTTAAAATTAGTTTTCTCGTGCCTTTCAACGGAAGACTGGTGTTTTTGAGGTTAGGGTACAACGTGCAACACATTAAAGCTAGAAAAAGAGCGCTGAAATTTCGTTTCCCTACCCTTTTAAAGGGGCCCTCCGGAACTTACTGCGATCGTCTGTTTCTGTTGTTATATTGCGTAGTAGGTGCAAGTTAATATGTATACAAAGTTTTAGATTACAAAACCGTTTATTAAGCAGATGGCAGAAGAAATATATCGGGACTATTTTCTCTTGGAAGACAATCCCCCATTTTCTGCGAACACAGAAAGAGCAGAAAAATATTCGTTTAAGGGGTATCAAGGCCTGAAACCTCAAAACTCTGGTAATTCGTTTATCAATGCTAGAAATAACGTTAAACAATTTGAAGAGACAATTTGTTCGGGCAACGCATTCCAGGCATGGATAGTACGAGGAAAATAAGAGTACTTGTAACCGTCGGTCCTGCACTTTATTTCAGTGATTGATTTACTGTGTTTATTTCTTGTGACCCTAGATGTGTTGAAGAGAAAGTAATCTTGATAATCTAAGTTATACTTCACATTTATTAGATTAAAAATAAATTTCAGCCGATTGATCTTCCTACGTTTTTCTAAAAGCGGAAGGCCGGCCTGTACATAAAGCTCCGAAATCAAGGTGTTTCTGCCATACTTATTAAATATAAATCTTAACACCTTCTTCTGAATTCTTTCTAATTTGAGTGTAGACCGCATATAACGTATGTCTCGGGAGTCGCGAAAATCTGCACTGTAAGCGGTACCGCACTATAACCAAAACATCAATTTTTCAGGCCAAAATACGTGACATGAGACAACTTACCTTTGTAAAAGAATTTATTTTATGTTAGATGAAAAAATAAGCTTAGTTTGAGGAAAGTCTTTATTTCAATAGACTAGTACAGTTATGTCTCAAGTGTGTCACACATTTTAAAAGAAATTAGCGGCTTTTTGCCTGGCGCAGCCTTTTAACGGCATCGCGGGTTGCGGACGGACGTTGCGAGCGTTCAGGATTGCTAACCCTAATCACTTTTCGCCGATGAAAACGCGTAAAAATTTGCATCCTTCATACGGTACGCGCCAGTAATACCTTGAACTTGAGCACACGCATGAAATACGCCAAATAAGAAATCCGGGCGATGTTCGAAAACACAAATGCTTAGAAATCACCACTGTAGTCGAAGTAAACAAACACGACGACACGGGCGTTTCTGCCGTCTTGAGAGCGCCGCAACGACATCGCCGCACGAGTAGGTGGATCTTCCGTTCTAGTACGTGCTGGGTTATCATAGCGACACACAACGAAAATTATTACGTTTTGTGCAAGGATCCCACACAGCGTCGGCATACCCGAGTATAGATCTAACAAACGTTTTGTACGCCATTAGTTTCGTTTTGCTCGAGCAATTTTTCAGTTTCCTTTTTAATGCCCATAATTTATTCATTGCTTTTCAAGAGATAAAGTCAATATGTGAGTTCCAACGCAGATCTGAAGTTATGATTAATCCTAGGTATTTGTATTCACATACCGTATTTAAAGCTGTTTCTTAAAGAGTATAATTAAAATTCAGTGTTTTTTTTTTTCCTAGCTATCATCATATGCGCACATTTTTGGTTATTTAGAGACATTTGCCAATTTGCGGGACACGTGTTCCTTCATCCCGTGGATCCCGATTCCGAAGCCAGCTTAGTGATCCTTCCACGTCAATGAGTGAAACTTTTCCTTGTCATCTGTGGAATGCAACTGTGTATTGCAGTAGCAGCGCGACGGTGCGGTGCGACGAATGACGACTGCCGAGCACAAAGTCCGGGCCCCTTGACGACGGTCCGCGCGTGTTCGAGAGGTTCCTCCGTGGGTCGGCGGTCGGCCGCGTTGGTGACGCGCAGTGCCGCCGGAATCCTTCGCTTGCTATTGGCTGACGCGTAAACAGATGCCCCTCCCGTTTTCCGGGGTCATCTCAGAAAGGGGGGTGGTGCCGGGGACTTTGATAGCAATTTTAATAGGGAAATCCACCGCGCATGACCGTAATTTTATAATTCTTAGGATCCTTAGGGCCTGTAGATTTTGTTACCGCCATAAATAGACCATCGCAGAACACTCCGGAGGGCCCCTTTAAGTTTTGCTTTTGTTGTCCGCATTTACTTTTAAACCAAAGGTACATAACATAAAAGATTGTGCTCATTTTAGTAGACCACAGTGGTCGCGAGCTGTCTTGATAAGAAGGTAGCGCCATCTATCAATACGAGCGCCAAATGCGCCCTGCCACTCAACTTGGTCGTCTGCGTTGCCGCCCGCCATTGACCCTGGCAAGTTTCTTGGCCCCATTTTTTACACCAGAGGAAGCTACGCTTTCTAATTTTACGAGGAAAAACCAACCCGTGAAATACACGTTTGAGGAAAAGTCTAGATTGCAATGTGCAGGCACCGAGTTTTACGGTCCATTTTAGATCGAGCCTGGTGACTTGGGGCACCCTATATTTAAGCCTATGTGTCTAAAGCTACCATTACAATACGCAATGCATCACCACCACACTATGCTCCGAGAAAGTGAGGGAGAGGAGAGACATGAGCACGTGGGGACATCACAACGCCGAGCTCTGGTTGGAGTGATTAGTGGGCCGCCTTAAAGCTACCTGCCTTTGTCCCAATGCACTCATGGAATTCGCTCGAACACGTTCGACAAGAGCAGTGGAGACAAAGGCAGCCTGTCTGCAATGCACTCGTTGAATGCGTTAAAACCCAGAACGCAGGCGTCCAGCATTTGGCTCTCGCATTCGAACGCGTTCGACAAGTGCAGTGGAGACAATGGCAGCTAGCCTTTACGTCTACCCACTAATCATTTGAATCAGAACTCGGAGTCCTGATGTTCCCGCATGCTCCCGTCTCCTCCTCTTCCTCAGTTTCTCGGTGCACTGTTCTGAAAGTGCTCAGGACGGCATTTAACACCAAAATAACAAGAGAGAGAGAGAGACAATGTACTTACCTCCCTGAATTGATGCTGCCCCGATTTTGCAAAAACTCCAGCATTGCACGCCCTCCTACTTTTGGGAAGCTCGGCAATGCGGCGCTGCTCTGGTTACTGCAGAAGCACAAGAAAACAAAAACATCCCTCTTACTCTTCTAAGCAAGACACATAAAATAAATTTTATTTAAATGTATGTGTCTGTCTACAGCCACCATTACAATATAGAATGCCAAAAATCTTCCCTCACCCCCCCCCCCCCCCCCCCCCACAAAGAAAGAAAAATGCATAAAGCAGAAAAGAGGCTAGATTCACAAAACCTAACGCCAGAAATGTGGATACGACAAAACCTAAGAACAAGTTTGTATTCACGAAACAAAATTATTGCAAGTTTTGCATAAGCCGGAATCCTACAACAGCTCGAAAGGTGTCTTACACACTGTTTTACGATCAAATCAATGTGGCTGACAGCGTCGCTTATATTTACTCGATAATAAGTAGACCCTGAATGAAAGAAATAAGTTGAATATAGGTCAACCTTTTTTTTTTTCTTTAAAGGAAGAGAAGAAAATTTGGGCAAAAGAAAGAAAAAAAAAAACTAGGGGTGCGCGAATACCGAATAGTGGTTTTCGAATCGAATACCGAATCGAATCAAGAAAAAAAAGCCGAATATCGAATCGAATATCGAATAGTGATTTTATTCGTAGGAATTTTTCAAAGTGTGCGGCGAATGAGAATATTATACGTGCAGACTATGCGCCTGTTGCAGGATATGCATCTTGTACAAAACAAAAGCTAAAATGTAAAAAAAAAAAAAAAATTCTGGTGAAAAAAAAAATAAAAGCAGTTGCTGTTGGATGTTGGGCACTAAAGATCCGATTTTATGGCATAAATATAATCTATCTACCCTAAACATAAAAAAAAAGTTACAGCCACGCATGCCTTTTTTTCTTGCTAAAAGCATAACCTAACACGGCGACTTTTTTTTATAAATATTTGTATATCCCAGAAAAAGGGCAGTTTGCAATATTTGGTTTTCATTTTAAGCAAGAAAAAGGGCACCCGGGATTTTATTTCACATAAATAAACAGATAGGTGTTATCTTAGTAAACAGGCTCAAACAATATAATCTGAAGTAAGAAAAAAAAAAACAGGGTTAGGTGGCACAAGACATTGTCTAGCTGCCGCGAGGCATCCATATTTCCGTCTATCTATCCTGATAACAGAGCCTTAATTTAAAAGAGGGAGCAAGCGAAACTGAAACCACGGAGATGGCTCCAGCGCAGATTCGTCGTAAGTGTGCATGTTTTGTCTTGTCGCGTGGAAAAAGGCGAGCAAACAGAAAGGCGACGACGCCTGCCCTATCCTGATCGACGCTTTCGTCTTTTCGTCACCTTCTCGCAGTTTGTGTTTCAAACGCGGCTATCGAATTGTTGGAAACCCTCTCAAATCTAGGCACACTATTTGTCCGTTCCGTTTCGTTCCGAATTAGAATTTGCGGCTTGCGGTTCCAAAAGAATGACGACGATAACTCTGCTGATTTCATCGGCATGGTTAACGTGGTTTTCTTTCTGTGATCGTGCAGTCGCCGATTCCTGTGAGTGCGGCAAAGTGTGTTTTACATCGGTGCTTCAATTTGAAACGAGGGGCTTTACTCGAGAAAAGAATTACCATAGGCACGGCGCCGGGATTCCGGCCTCCCAACAATTCCTCTCTGAAAACGGCGCAAACGGGATGTTTCGGTTGTGGTTCAACGGTAGATTGTGTCGCGATCGTGAGTAAATCTGCGTGCTATAAAGTTTGTGGCGTTTGTTACTTTTCCTTTTTCTAACCTGTGTGTTAGATTTTTGTGGAATGGTAGGACCAAGAGCTGTTTTTCGCATGGTCTGTCTAACATCACGGCGCTTACATCGGGAGAAAAAACGGCTTTTTTGTCAGCTCCGCGCCGACCGCGCGTCTTTGGCCGAATATATCGAATATTCGAGTGACCGAATACTAGGAATTCGATTCGTGAATCGAATTATTCGGGAACTTTCTATTCGATTCGAATTTGTATATTCGAGTATTCGCACGCCCCTAAAAAAAACCTTTATTTACAGCACTTTCAGCTAAATCACAGCGCGATGCCAAAAACTTCATCATTGTCAGAGCTTCCAGACATGTCATCGTCGTCGGAAGCTTTGTCGACATTCTCACAAATTTGCAACAGAACCTCACTGACGCCATTACAAAATGGTGACAACAAGAAATGTAAGGTGGAGACAGGTGAAGCGTCGAAAGACCACACACAAAGATGCGAGCAATGCCGCAAGCTGCCGCGAAACGAGAGTATAACCTCCACAGAATTTGAAAGCGGGATTCCTCCCTCATTCCAAAATGACCAGCTCAGTCGTGAAGGTGAAGCCAATCCACCTCTCCTCCACGCGCCCAAAATGCCGCGAAAAAAAGGGGAAAGGAGGTGACTGCCAACTAAATTGCGTCTCACGCCATCAATATTGCTCTAAAAACATTTTTATGCATAAAAAAATTTTTTTAGAGAAGTATCCCAACCAAACTGTTAAAAAAACAAACTATTTTTTTTTCTTTTCAGGGGCCCTTTAAGTTGGTTATAAATACATTAGGAACATAGCGGAAAACCAAAATATTCAGATTTGTTTGAATCAACCAGTTTGAATTGTCACGAGCATACTGTAGTAAATGACCTACCCAGAACTCTCATGGAAGTCATCGTAGAGTTTTAGTGCGTCTCTTATCACCTTCAGCCGGCAGAAGATGGGCCAAGTAGGACACTGAAACAAGAAAAAAATAAAACAATTGTGGAGCGTCAGAATTAAGGGCAACTAAACCGTTATATTCTTTCATCTTTTTCAGTTAATCAGGCAGAATCAGGGTCCCTTGGTCTGTAAACATTTGTGTCACCATATAGCAGTTTTTTTTTTTTTTTTTTTTTTTTTTTTTTTGAGGGACAAGTTAGATTAGCAAGGGGTCAAGTATTCACAGAAGTTTTAACAGCTTTCTCGTTCAAGTTGATAGGTTAATTTCAGTGGGCTTCCCAAAACATGTCATATAGTAAGGGTAGAGGAGTCCCTTTTAAAGTTGTTCAGGAATCTCCTTGGCATACTTTATTTATTTATTTATGAATACTGTTCACCCCAAGTATGGGGCTTTAACAGGTGTGGGGTATAGAAGAGCACTGAAGCATACAACATCAGGACTACAATACAGTACACATTCAGCGACATTCACTTAAAATAAAGGGGCTGAAATAGCACAAACATTCAATATATTATATAGCACTCAACAAAATGAACTCTCAGCACTCGAAATCTTTAACGAAGTTTCCAAAAAAATATTTAACTACTATTTATCATTCCAAACCAGTCATATTCAAAAGGGCGCTCTCAAAATCATCTAAACAGTCCAATGACAATATATTTTGTGGGAGATCATTACAGTTTTTCACAGCTCTAGGGAAAAAAGAAAACCTATAAGCGTCAATATTACATTTGGGCACTTCAAACTGAATAGTGCTAACGTATCTGAGTTCTCTCGATGCGCGATGTGTTAATCTAGAATCCGGGTTAATGTTATACAGGTGATGAGAAAACAAAGAAAAACTTTAGTCGAGCAATTTTTCGACGGACAGAAAGTAAGGGGAGGTCGAGGCTGTTCAGCATATCTGTGACAGAATCAAGTCGCTTGTATTTGGATAGAATAAATCGCGCCGCCTTCCTCTGAACTTTTTCGAGTTCACCAATTTGATTTTTTCTATAGGGGTCCCATACCGATGCAGCGTACTCCAAGGTAGGCCTAATATACGTTGTGTAGGCCATTAACTTCACTTTAGGCGGAGCACTGGCCAGATTCCGTCTTAAAAACCAAAGCTTTTTCATTGCTTTGTGACATATTTCATTTATGTGTTTACTCCAACTTAAGTCTTTAGAAAGTGTCACACCCAAGTATTTAAAACTATCAACTTCAACCAAAGGACTTCCATCAAGCTCGTAAGTGTAAGAAAGAACGTTCTTAGTTTTGTTAGTTATTCGTGCGAAAACAGTTTTTTGTGTATTAATTTTCATCTTCCATTTCGAGCACCAGTCCTGAATAGACCCAACAGATGCACTTAATCTGCGCTGGTCGTCTTGCTCCTTGATTTTTGAATATACCAGACAATCATCCGCAAATAGTCGCACAGTAACCCCTTGATTTATTTCCGCCGCGATATCATTAATGTAGATTAAAAATAATACTGGCCCGAGTACTGACCCCTGGGGGACGCCCGAGGGCACATCAGATACTTGACGTTAGACAAAAACCTGCTTCTCGACCGGTGGTAATATTTGCACCTTCTCCCACAAAATTAAGCAAGTGGCTGATAAATACAAAGTCCCCATAATCTTTTCAGCACCTTCTAAATTATCTCGTTTGTGTGCTTCCATTGAGAGCAGGCCTTCAACGTGTAGAATGTGAGATAGAGCATAGTTTCAAATATGTAGAATGTGCTGTCGGGGTCGTCCATAAAATACCTCTTTCCTGTGGTAAAGTATGTATTGGGCAAACGGGTAGATGTATCAACAATAGAGCTCGGGAGCATTCTCTGTCTTTGAGATATTCACCTTCGGGTCACCTAGCTGTTCACTGCAATAAATGTGGCTGTTCACCTCGGCTCGGTGACATTGAAATTTTGACTAGACAGTCACAATTAATGGCTAGGGAAACTGATGAAGCATATTACATTCGGCTACACGGTCCCGACGTCTGCGTCAGTTCAGAGTCAATTACAATGTTCAGTGAAGAGTTTGAGTTCGCTCGTAGTTTGGGCCTGTTTGTTTGATACTTCGCTTTGGCTTTCGTGGGAGCGATCCCATGGGCACAAGCGCGTACATGCAGCCTGAAAAGGTGCCGACGCTCCACAAAGCCAAGTGCGAGACAGGGACGCACAAAGCATTGGGGCTCACGCCGTAGCCTTGGCTTTGCTTGGACCTGAGGTGGAAATATGCGCAGTATAGATCACTTATCACGTAACTGCTTATAGTGCAGGACCGGATGTAACGCAACTTTTTTCAACCACCGGTCCGCCTCCCATACAACTCCATGTAATTACATACCACTTAAAATGCAGGCGTGCCAAGGGAAATACCGGTTATAGTGCGATTTCTGGAACAGCCCGCGGACCGACCAGCGCAGCAAGCAAGCTTCCCTGTATGACACCAGATAACAATGCAAGCGTCACCCGTGGGGGCAAGGAGGTTACGCAGAAGAAGCGAAGAGAGAGGCGAGAAACGAATGACAACACAGCGAGGTACGCCACACACGCGCGCACGCTCAAGCCTGAAAGTTTCAACGAGCCACCCAAGCCGAATCCCGATTCCCAACCTCTTAACTCTACAAGCCCCGAGCCACCCAAGCCTTTTGCCCTTTCGATTTCGACCTCTTGCTCGAGTGACGAAAACCAACCTCCTTTCTTACACCATGTGCAAAGGGAAGGCTAAATAGCTGGATAGTTTCTAGTTTCGCTTTTTGCAGCTTGCTGGCTTGCTCTCATGTCTGATGTTTGGACTGTGTCAAGCATATCGTACAAAAATCAACCATCCATCGCCGATCTGTCCTTGTCTCGCAAGCCCAAGATGAAAAAGAAACGACAAGCCCCTTCTCTCGAAACTAAACAGAGCATAGTCAAAGATGTCGAAAGTGGCATGATAAAAACTTCCGTCACGGCCAAGAAAAATGCCGCTGACGCAACGGTTCTCACTGTCTGGAAGAACCGGCAGCAGGTACGGAAGCAGCTAAAGCAAGATTCTACATCACTCTCAAGAAAGAAGATTCGTGCGCCAAAGTATGAGGACTTCGACAAAGCCTTGTTTAGGTGGTTTCGCAAAGTGTGAGCCAAGAACGCCCCAGTGAGAGGCCCAATGCTACAAGCGAAGGCTAGAAAAGGCTAGGTCCTTTTAACATTTGCAGTGATGTGATTGTGGTGTCATCCTGACCGCATCATCATAATATTGCTGTACCATCACTGACTGTCATTCACTATCTGACCTGCGTACGTGACTCGCCTCGCTCTCCGCTTATCAGTGATACGGCGGTTGGCGATATATACGCGCGCGAAATAAAGGCTGGGGGTTGTTCTGCTGGGAACTACTTGGTTGGCTGTCACTTTCTTCATCGTGCCGCGAGACGCACGACATGGTGTCAGAAGTGGGATGATGCTTCTCGCCCGTGTTGTTTTGGCGGCCCTCGTCTTGCACTCGGTTTGCAAGATGGAAGTACCTACAGCGGTCCCTCCTCTGGCAGTTCCTCCGCCCAAACAATTCAACTTCGACCGAACTTCAGAATGGCCGGAGTGGATTCAAGAATTCGACGATTTCCGCTACGCCGTGGGTCTCAACGAGAGGTCGGAGGAAGCCCAGGTGCTGACGCTGCTGTATTCGCGACTCCAGCGACCTATAGGGGGCGCCCCCACCAAACAAACATGGCGGCTGAGTCCAGGTCGCGGCGGCTCGGCCGGGCCGCCTGAACAGGTGGCGCGTTCAATTTAACAGATTTTCTTTTGTTTAATGCCCAATTTTATAGGTATTTGAACTGAGACGGTTAAGTGTAGCCGGTGCAGATGAACTTGCAAAGCATAGTTTTGTTTTGCCGGTGTTTTTTTGTTCTTTTCGAGTCAAAAGTTTGTTTCGGAGATTTCGTTCAAAACCGAAACTATGGGCTCCGGAGAGACGGTAATATACTAATCAGTTTTGATCATCTAAGGAAAGCGGCGATGACTATAGAATTGTTCCACAGAGAGTAACTTTACAGCTAACTCGCATGCCTCGACCATGCGACTTATCTGTCCGCGAAATCGAGCTTTTGTGCGTATCCGCGTTTACAAAACAGCTCCAGTCTGCTCGGCCAACAACACAGGCTGCAGGAAAATTACGAAAATTAAGCAACCGCTTCTTGATCCAAGGACCATGTTAACCCGCCGGCGCCCCAATAAGCAGCTGATACTCGTATTTCAATTCAGGTTTTAGTAGCAATCGAGAAGTCATTTTGACGAGCGGGTTATGTATTATATTACGTACTATGTCCCACTAAAGCGATATTAGTATATTCTTCGGGTTGAAATATGAGCTTAGTTGACTAGCTATAAGGTGAACTGCTGGATAAAAGTATAGTTGACAGAAAGAGAGATACTACCTAAACTCAGCCATATAGTTCTAGCCGGCAGCACGAAGACAAACTGAAGAGAGTCTTCATCGGAAATTCACGCAGAACCTCTCTGAATTGAACTTTGCTTCGAATCCTGAACGGAGAAAATGAGTATTTTTTGTGGCCGGTCAACCTGAGCATTGTAAACGGATATTGCTGCTGGCTTTGACGGGGGTATAATATAAATATTAAGAGGCGCAATAGATCAAAATGCCGTGACAGCTTCTAACGTCGCGAAACTCGTCCCCCACTTTTTGAAAACGGATAATTTTCCTCATTAATCGTATGCAGCGAGCAGGTTTTCCCGAATCAAGTAATTGCGAAATCTGCCCAACTCCTTCAGTGTGGTCCAGAGGCTTTTTCGGCGAAAAGCAGCCAAGATGAATAGGCAACGCACAGACCGGCGTGGGTGGCTCAAACTTGAAGCCAACCGAACGCAACCAAACTCAAGAAAAACAGCTATCGAACCTTCCCATTCATTTGACTGCAGCATTGGTGTTTCCTCCAGTATCAGTTACCAAGCAGTCGTCACTTTAAATGTGATTCGAGACAGACAAGAAATCAAAAAGTTTTTCCGTGATTCCTCCCCATCCAAGAAATCGAAAGCACGCGACCGTGTGCTGTGGAGTAAACGGGCTTTCAAACACGTAATAGAAGAAAACAATCTACTGAGGCTTCGCCACACTAATGATCACTCAGGCAAACTTAAGAAATATTCGGACCTTCGTCAAATAACATCGTTCGCCACCGCGCCGACAACACGTATCCGCGAAAGCCATCAGAGACGCGGAGGGGCGCGAAGCGACCTGGACCGGCTGGTTCCCGGTTTTCCCGCTTGGCGGCGTCCGTTTTGCTGGAGTCGCGAATACCATGGGAAGGCAGGCCAGGAAAATTTTCCAGACGTTTGGCCTCTCGGAAACGCAGTCTCAAAGTTACGATACAGTGAGGAAGAAGTTCGACGGCCACTTCGTAGCCACAAAGAATGTGGTTTACGAAAGCGCCTGTTTCCATCGTCGCAAGCAAGAGAGCGGGGAGAGTGTCGACCAGTTCGTTACCGACCTCCACGTGCTTGCTGACCGCTGCGACTTCGCACAGTTCAGAGACCGTATGATCCGTGACCGGTTCGTCGTGGGACTTGCCGATGCAAAGTTATCCGAAACCCTCCAAATGGATGCCAGCCTCACTCTCGAGACGGCACTAGCCAAGGCCCGCCTCAAGGAGACCGTTCGTCGCCAGCAGCAGGAGCTGCGTCCTCACTCAGATGCAGCGACCTCGGGGGAAGTGGACGCCGTGGGCCAGCGGAGTGGACGCACTGGAGCACCCGGCAACATGCACAGTCGGCTGCCTTCACTTCAGCAGCAGCAGCAGCAGTGGCGGCTCTCCGAGCAGCACCACCAGCTCTGCATGTATTGTGGACGTCCGAACCACCTCAGGACTCAGTGCCCGGCGCGCTCCGCGCGTTGCCACCACTGCAATGCCAGAGGACATTTTGCTGCGGTGTGCCGTAACAAGGTTGAGAAGCCGAAGGTAGGCGTTTCTTCGCTCGAATGGGACCAACCTACCTATTTTGTAGGATCAGTTGGCGCTTCGAAAGCTAGGTTTGTTCAAGTGTCAATTAATGGCGTGCCGGTCTCCGCAAAAGTAGACTCGGGGGCAGAAGTGTCAGTTGTTCCGCCCAGCTTCCCAGGAGCACCGCCTAAGTTAACGCCCTCGTCGGCACAGCTGACTGGCGCAGGAAATGAGCGCCTTCGCTTGAAAGGCACGTTTGAATCTGACATTTTTTGGAAGGGCAAAACCACACGACAGACTCTGTCTGTCGTAGAATCGGCACATGCAGTTTTGCTAGGTCTTCCCGCCATAGAGGCGCTCGGTGTGGTGAAATTTGTAGATGTGCTGGAAGATAAAAATTATGAGCAAAGGTACCCCCAGCTTTTCTCTGGTCTTGGGGCATTGTCTGGCGAGTACACCATTCGGTTGAAGGCCAACGCGATACCTTTCGCTATTTTCACGCCCAGGCGCATTCCCATTCCTTTAAAGGAGGCTGTTAGAACGGAGTTATCTAAGATGGAAGCCAATGGGGTGATACGGAAGGTAGATGGTCCAACAGAATGGTGTGCAGGCATAGTGCCTGTACTGAAACCCTCTGGCGAAGTTCGCCTCTGTGTAGACCTGACACAGCTGAATAAGAGTGTACTGCGCGAACGCTTTGTCTTGCCAACAGTGGACGATACTTTGGGCCAGTTGGCGGGAGCTACGTATTTTTCGAAGCTGGACGCTAACTCTGGGTTTCACCAGATAAAGTTGGCAAGGGAAAGCCAGACATTAACAACATTCATCACCCCGTATGGCCGCTATTGCTTCCGGCGATTACCGTTTGGAATCAGCTCGGCACCAGAGCATTTTCAAAAGCGAATGGCCGAAGTCTTGGACGGGCTTCCGGGAGTAGCAAACATGATGGACGATATTTTAATTTTTGGAGCCACAAAGACTGAGCATGATGACAGATTGCGCGCCGCTCTCGAACGGTTGAGCACTGCCGGCGTCACCCTTAACCAGGCTAAGTGCTCGTTTGCGGTTCGCGAAGTGGCGTTTTTGGGCTACGTTGTTGGCGACTCGGGTATTAGACCAGACCCCAGAAAGGTACAGGCTATAACAGAAATGGCCATACCTTCGTCAGTTGCAGACATACATAGATTTTTGGGCATGGTTAATTACTTGGCGAGGTTTGTGCCGAATCTCGCTGAAATATCTGCACCACTGCGGGAGTTGCTGTTGAAGGATAAAGATTGGTGCTGGGGCGGGTCGCAGCAAAAATCTTTCGATTCATTGAAGGAGGTTATTTCTTCAGCCGATTGTGTTGCGAAATTTAATCCGAGGCTTCCCACTGTAGTATCAGCCGATGCATCATCGTTTGGGATCGGCGCTGTATTGGCGCAGGTGCAGCCAGATGGTCAAAGACGGCCAGTTGTATATCTTTCTCGTTCTTTAACGCAAACCGAGCAGCGGTATGCTCAAATAGAAAAAGAAGCACTGGCATTGACGTGGGCAGTAGAACGGTTGGAATGTTATTTGAAGGGTCTTGACTTTCAGTTTGAAACTGATCACAAGCCTCTGGTGACACTTCTTGGGAAATCGCCGGTAGATGTGCTTCCGCCGAGAGTACAAAGATTTCGCTTAAGGCTCATGCGTTTTTCTTTCTCAATCTGTTACGTACCCGGAAAGCAGATTGTTACTGCGGACACCCTCTCTCGGGCGCCCCGCAAAGAAACCGATTTTGTTTTGGGGGAACTGTCATCTGAGGACGTTTCTAGTTTTGTAGCCGGCTGCGTCAGTGAATTGAGACTGTCGGCGCACCTCGACAAAATAAGGTTGGCACAAGAGCAGGACACCTCATGCCAACAACTTTTGCTTTACTGTCGCAATGGTTGGCCACGCTTCACAGTTGTGAGCAGTTGGTTAAGGCCTTATTGGTCAGAAAGAGCGAACCTTACGATTTGTGATGGCGTGCTAATGTATAAGTCTCGCCTTGTGATTCCTCAAAAACTCAGAAAGGAAGTTGTGGCTTCATTGCATGAAGGTCATCAGGGTATTGTCAAATGTCGCGCTAGAGCTCGCGAGTCGGTTTGGTGGCCCGGTCTCAGCTCGGAGCTGGCTTCTGTGGTGAACAACTGCCTGCAATGTGCAAAGCTCCGTGTTCAAAGAGCGGAACCGATGCTGCCCTCAGAAACCCCCGCTCTGCCGTGGCAAAAGCTAGGTGCAGACCTTTTTCATTTTAGGGGGAAAGAGTACCTCGTTGTGGTTGACTATTTTTCACGTTTCCCTGAGCTCGCGCTACTGTTGTCAACGACATCTGCCGCTGTCATTGTGCAATTGAAAAGTTTTTTTGCCAGACATGGTATTCCAGAGCTTATTGTAACTGATAATGGTAGTCAATTTGTATCTAGAGTTCAAGGCTTTCTCAGAAAGCTACCAGTTCTGTCACGTGACGTCGAGCCCTCGGTACCCGCAATCTAACGGAGAAGCGGAACGCACAGTTCAGACAGTGAAAAGGCTGCTAGAGAAATCGGCGGATCCATACTTGGCACTTCTGGCTTACAGAAGCACCCCAGGCTCTCTCGGAAAAAGCCCATCGGAATTGCTCATGGGCAGACGCCTGCGCTCTACGCTACCTGTGCACCCTAAAGAGTTGACGCCGTGCACCGCAAGAGGCCTTGCGAGCCTCAGAAGGAAGGATGAGGCGTTCCGTGACAAACAAAGGCGCGACTACGACCACCGCCATGCGGCCAGGCCACTTCCACGGTTGCTACCTGGAGACCAGGTGTGGGTGAAGGACTGTCGAGCCCGGGCTACGGTTTTGAGACCAGCCTCCCGGCCAAGGTCTTATATGGTGCAAACAGAAACAGGAGCAGAGCTAGAGAGGAACCGCCGAGGCCTGGTACTATATAAGGAACCAGCACACGAAACAAGCGGTTCCATCACAAGCGGTCCCCTCTATGAATTTCCGCAGGATTCCGGGGAAGGGGAAAATGGAGAGTCAGAAAACGAGGCGAATTTGACAGAGCCTTCCGCGCTCAATTCTGACTCAGCAGCTCAAGAAGAGAGCGGTACACAGGGCACGTACGTCACGCGTTTTGGTCGACCCGTGAAAAGGCCGCAATTTTATGGGTGTAGCTAGCATCACTAAGTTTGTTTTAGGTGTTCCACTGTTTGTTTTTGGGGGCAATATAGTTCAACTGTTGCATTAAAAAAAAGAAAAAAGGGGAAATGTGGTGTCATCCTGACCGCATCATCATAATATTGCTGTACCATCACTGACTGTCATTCACTATCTGACCTGCGTACGTGACTCTCCTCGCTCTCAGCTTATCAGTGATACGGCGGTTGGCGATATATACGCGCGCGGAATAAAGGCTGGGGGTTGTTCTGCTGGGAACTACTTGGTTGGCTGTCACTTTCTTCATCGTGCCGCGAGACGCACGACAGTGATTGGCCTAAGCCGTTTCGAAGCACCTTTCGGAGCAGCCAAAACAGTGTTTTCGAGCAGCAAAAGTGACCTTTGGAGCAGCAAAAACAGTGTTTTGGAGCAGAAAAAGCGGTATTTGGAGCAGCCAAAACAGCGTTTTCGAGCAGCAAAAGTGTTTTTTGGAGCAGATATTCTTAGAAAAATAAAAATACTTGTTTTAAGTGCTGGACAAACGAAGGGTACCTTGTTCGCTGCAATAAACAAATTATGGCCAAGTTAGACCACCTGGGAGTCTTATAACATGTAACTGAAATGCCAATGACATGACAGATTTTGCAATGCTTCTATTAAATGATACATATATATGTACCCGTCATAAATAAATATGAACCAAACTTCACATATTAAACTATATTTAAAAATGACCAGCTTAGTAGTAAATATCACAGCATTAGGTTGACCAGTTATAAAATGCGTGGAAGCAGTCTCCGGCTGATGAAACATATAACTACTGCAGTGCACTGCGAAATTGTACACAAGACAAAGGTGCATTAAGACAAGCGGGTGCTTTTCTTTTTGCTTTTTGAAACTTTCAGCAACGCTGCTGCAAGCCTCGCTTTGCCTTCGGCTAGTAATGAATGTCCACTTGCAATGCCTCCAAAGAGATATGGAGACATTCCACAAGTGTATACATACATTGCTGAAGCCATTGCCGAGCAATTCCGAAAAACCGCTTGCCACCATTTTACTGGATCCCGACGTGCAAGATTTTCGTCAAAAGTAAGCCAACGTAAAACAATAGATTGCAAGCGTCCCAGCTGGTGCCTCTTTTGTGCATTCATGTTCGCATGCACATGAGGGCAACTTCCGCAAGCTTGCAGCTGCACATGCTTCGTCGCGAGAGCAGAGATGGCTGTTCGATCGAAACGGAAACCCTGACTCTCCGCTCCGTCGCCAACTAAATTATATGTAAAATGTAACTGTCCAGCATACGACAAAGAACAGTCTAGTGGCACGCGCTTGCAAGGCCGGCTGAACACACAAAAGCTAAACAAGTTAAACACACAGAAAAAAAGAACCTGAGCGCGTCGATGCAAAACATCGCGAGCCAGGGTCAAAAAGTTCTTGGAGCGCTTTGTGTAATGGCTGAACTCGAGCCAAACAAGCGAGCTGTGTGGGTTCAGCGTGTAGACATTGCATACTTAGATTTAATTCACTTCTCTTCACCAACTTTTTTTCGCGACAGATTTTTCACATACCAGGGTCCCTCTCGAAAGAAAGCCCACCGAGAGAAACCTAAGTAATCAATACTTCGACACAGCAATCTTTGAGTTGAAGAAAGATTTTTGTAGTAGAGAATGATTTAAACAAGAACAAAGATGTTGATGAACATGCGACGGTCCTTACGTTACAGTTTAGAAAACGCCATATCTGCAGCGACGTGGGGACAGCAACACTCGAGTTTGCGCGACCACGGTGACTGGTAGACAGGGACCAACTATAGCTTTCCCACGGCCCTTGATTTCAGGAGCAAGTGCTTCAGCTCGTAAAGTAACTCGCGCCGCGCAAAAACGTGGTTTCGTTTCACAGCATGACGGTAAGGCTGGTGCCCGATAAGCTTGCA
This sequence comes from Ixodes scapularis, assembly GCF_016920785.2. NCBI lineage: Eukaryota > Metazoa > Arthropoda > Arachnida > Ixodida > Ixodidae > Ixodes > Ixodes scapularis. Next base: position 98,555,901 of record NW_024609846.1, read on the forward strand.
TCGGAGCGTACGCACAAGCCCGCGTCTACAGTTAAAAATATTTTAAAAAGCCGCGAGACGAGACCCACAAGACGACGAGAGCGCAAAAACGAGAGACGGCGGGAAAAACCATGAAAGACCGGATGGAGGATTGATGCAGGGTACTTTCTGTTGAGCGGCCGCTTACGCCACCTAGCTCACGCAGGGGTGGAAGCGGGTTAGAGCCTTTTGTAGCAGGGCTGGGAGCAGCAAGAGTCCCAGTTTGGAGCAGTTTTGGAGCGGTAAGAGGCTCGCTTTAGAGCAACTCGGGAGCAGCAAAAATAAGTTTTGTAGCCGTAGAAGTAGGTTTTGGAGCAGGTCACGGAGGTCAAACAGGTGTTTTAAAGTGATTTGTTGTTTCTAAATGTGAAAATGTAGCAAAAATATATCCATGCACATCCCAGAATAATTTTCAAGCAAGACACATACATACCTTTCTATTTCTATTGCATTGAAATATGGAATATTGGCAATTTATGCAAAGGAAAGGCTTCGAAAACTATTCCGGCAGCAGGCAGAGTCATGACAGACTTTATATGGAAGGCCCCGACAATAAAAGCACAACTTGAGCCACGCCAGTACAAAACCGTCTATTTAATAGACCAATTGTAAACATGTATCCAGAAAACTAAACCACTACAAGGTGTCAGATAAACTACTTTCGCTTACTACAGTTTTTGTTTAATAAAGAATACACAGGTTCAATCACTGCTTAAAAAGCCCTATATCAAGTTTAGTAACAAAATACAAGACTACTGACATTTGACGAAAATTCAGATGCAAAACAAAATGTGTATTTTATATCTTTAGAATACCACAGTCACTCGTACATATGCAACTTTAAGCATCGACTAGAAGAGCAATGCAACCTTATATACTCCATAAAATGTTGTGCATTGCGTGTCTCCATAAAAAAATTAAGGTACCGCAACATGTTTCAAAACAAAGCAGTCCTTGCTGACCTGTTTTCATTAAATACAAATGTTCTTAATCCCTGTTCATAAAATACGGTAATCCCTACACTCAAGTTAACACACAAAGCTATATCTATATCACTTTAGATGGAAAAATATAGTCTTAAAAATATCACAGCCACTAACACATATGCAGCATAAACACGGACTAGAAGAGCCAAAAAGAAAAAAAAAAGGTTGTGACTAAGCTGAATCTGTGTACATTGGAAACAACTGAAGTTTACCGTTCACCTTTTTTTTCACAGTTTGACAGGCAGAGTCCATTTCTTTTATGCGCTCGAGTGTTTTGGGCAGTTTAGAGTTCACATCACTTAGCAGGAGGTGTCCACTCCACACCCTGTCCATGTCCTTAACTGCCACACCCTTGCTTATGAGTTCTTGTGCACTCAGTAGAAGTGCTCCAAGAGAAGATAGTTTGAACTAGACTGAAAATGAGATGTAGCTGATCAGGCGCTGATCCCTGCGCTGCCTTCTTACGTGACAAAAAGCCCCACTATCTTAACTCTACCCAACCCCCAACCCAACCCCAACCCCCCCCCCCCCAACCAGATACACCTATACCCGAAACTTGTACGAGTAGAGTGGCTATAGCAAGTTAAGGAGCGTTCACGGCAGGAATCGGCGGCGCGGGAGTGTTGTACGGCATTTCTGATGTAACCCCCACTCCTCCACGCTAAAGGAAAGAAAAAAAAGTGTGTAGCACAGCCAATTAACCAACTCCCTTAAGATTGCGGGTATTGTTTTCGCCAATGGTCTGACGGTGGGAAACAACACACGAGAGCGTGCACATTCGCGCACACAATGATGGTTTTGGTTTCGTTTTGACAAGACAAATTGAGCTCGAGAACGCATGTGCCTGTGCTCTCGATTCTTCACGGCTAAGCGTCCAAATATGGTACGCTACCAAGTGACAGGTAAAGCTAGTAAAGACCACTTACTTCTGCTCATGTTGATGGCCGAAGTAGCCCACCGGTGCCGAGGCACCAACTTCCACTATCACGGCAAATCGGGACCACGGGCAACTGCATGCGCGCTCCAACCGCGCCAACCAACTATGCCCGAAACCAAACCGATGTGTTCGTATATCAAGCTCTTTGTAGTCAAAACCGACATCTCATTCTCGATGAACTAAAATCGACTCCTCGCCCTGCGGTTACACGTGGTTCGGAGCCCCAGTCGAGTTGGTACGAGTCTCCCGCACTGACGCCTAAACAAAAGTACACACCACATGGTGGCCAGTGGCCGACCGTTTTCCGCTAAATTTAAAAAAAACACTAAAAAAAAAAAAAAAAGCTGAAATTGGCGTTTTGGAGCAGGCTGGCGCAGGGAACTGAATTGGCGCAGGGTGGCGCAATTGGCGCAGCGCTTCCACCCCTGCTCACGCATGCTCAGTTGTGGCACTCAGTTTAGTTCGTTTTAAAATGCGACCGAAATTGGTCCTTCAGAACAGGCTTGGTGCAGATTACCCACATTTTCGCAAAATGTAGCAGGATGTAGCAGGGTTAGGCCCTTGGTGCAGTTTGGCGCAATTGGCGCAGCAATCGTATCCCTGCATTTGTTCTAACACGAAGGCTTCAAGCCCTTCAAGGATGAATCCAGCGGTTTAAAGACCGCCACGGGATTAGCTGCTAAGTTATCTCGGGCGAAAGTGGGGAAGTTTTGACACCAGCATTCAGGTGTGGTTTCACATTAATCTCGAGACAATGCTTTCCGTGTACACGAACAAAGATATTTATAATGCCAATGAACCTGGTCTGTGCTACAACATGTTTCCCATTCGCACTCTCGTGATGAGAGGTGAACCTCGTTCCAGCTGCAAGGTCTCGAAGGAATGTGTCACGGTTCGGTTTTGTGCAAACATGAACGGCTTATCACCGGGAAATCAAAACAACCCAGTTGCTTCAAGAAGCGAGAATGTCTGCCTGTGGTGTACACAGCAAATGGAAAGGCCTGGTGACCCAAGAGTTCTTTGCTAGTTGGCTGAAAAGTTTCTATGAGGCCATGGTCGCGGAAAAACGGCATGTCGTTCTTATCCTGGACAACTGCAGCGCTCACAATGTGCAGCAGCAATTAAGCGCAGTCAGTTTGAAGTTCCTACCAGCAAACACCACTGCTAAAAGCCAGCTTCTCAATCAGGACGTCATTGCTACTGTAAAGGCTACTGTCACAAGGAGCGCATATGCGAAAGGGTTGTCCTGAAATTGAAATGAGAGGAACCCATCGAGGTGGACTTCAGGGGCGGCGCTATTGACATGATCACCGCGTCGTGGTGGCAAGTAAAAGCCACAACCATCCAGAAGTGTTTTCGCAAAGCAGGGTTTGTGCATGATACTGGGAATTCAGAAGACGCTGATCGGCGCAGTAGTGCGATTGATGAGGTGATCGGCGTGGACGACGTTTGGTCCAACCTTGTGGAAAACCACTTTGTTTCTGCAAATGACATGTTTCAAAACTATGAGGATGACAATGACTTTGTTATCCGTGAGGAAGCAACCACCGATCAGCTATTGTTGCAACGGTGCGAAGTTCTGAGGCGAGTCCACTCGAAGATGAGTCAGACTCGTACCTCGGCAAACCTCACTCATGAGGGCCCTCACTCACCCTTACCTTCACAGGTGAGGTGAGGGTGAGTGAGTTTCTGAATCAGGAAAATTCATGAGTGTGAGGGTAAGTGAGGGCCGTGATGGCTGTGAGGACCGTAAGTGTGTGAGGGCGGCGAGTGGCGTGAGGGCGGTGAGTGGCATGAGGGCGGTGAGTGGCATGAGGGCGGTGAGTGGCATGAGGGCCACGAGTGCGTGAGGGGTATGAGGCAGTGTTGCGGAATGGGCACCCCCATTCCATTCCAATTCCATTCCGGGGAAGTAGAGTTTTCAATAATTCCATTCCTTTCAACTCCTAGGAATGGGGACACTGTGCCCATTCCCACTCCTGGAATGGCTGAGTCGCTCCATTCCATTCCTCCAATTCCTAAACGTTAAAAGTGTCACTTGACAGCTGCATTACGTTGCAGGGTTGGGCAGAAATATTCAGAAATGTATTTGGAAATACAAATACTGGGATAGATGAAAATAGTTGCTAAGATACTGATACTCAAATCTCAAATATATCTATAAAAATGTATGGTGATACGTATCGGAAATACATTTTAAAAAGAGGCAAAAAGTCTTTGGAAATACAAATACAACAATATATTTTAGGGAGGGCAGAAATATAAATACTGATAATACAATACATTTTTCAAATTTCTTTGAGACGCCAACTGAGATGAGGCTTTAAATTTCAAGTAAAAGTTTCTTTTTTTTTTTTTTTGGGGGGGGGGGGGGGGGGGGGGGGTCCCGAAATTACTTTTCCGCAGGCTTGGCACTTTGCCTTGAAGGTAGTGGTTTTGAACGAAGAGTCCTAAATGGGTTTAAAAAACGTTCCATCAAGGATTGACCGCGGTCCCTTCCCTGGCATCCTGTCTGACTGACCAGTGATGCGAAAAGACTTCGACTACTAAAATAAATTTAAGAAGATTGCATCGAAGTATAACGTCAAAGTCGTGTTGTCTGCACCGGACAAACTAAAGAAGTTGTGTCCGAAAATTAACAACAAGCAGCAGCAGCAAGATGGGTGCGGAGTTCAACATCAACAAAGATACGTCGAATGCCAATGTGCGGTCGTTTACGAAATACCGTTTACTTGTGGGAAAGTGTATGTGGGTCAGACAGGAAGGTGTGTCAACGATCGTCTAAGAGAACATGCCATGTCACTAAAGTCGTCGCCATCAGGCCACTTTGCCATACATGTCAGGGACTGCCAGTGCTCCGCCTTGTTCAGGAAAACAAAAATCCTGAAACGTTTAGGGGAACGACGAACTCGCGAGCTCTACGAGGCACAGGTTATTCTGTCCTGTGGGGATGCCTGCGTAAGCGCGCCGTCCGTGGCCTTGTCACAAAAAGAACTTTACTTTTTAAGTCGCGATCTTTAACGGTCCTTAGATTCGGTGAATATTTTAAACGTAAACTTCCTCTTTCTTTTTTCTACCGGAATTTCTATTCACGTCGTCCCAGGACTCAATCGATTTCAACAAGTCATTTAAGCGACCAGCTTAAAGCTTGGTATTCTTAGCAATTCATTTTCAGGCAACTCAAGCTATAGCATATGTTTTTGCGGGTTTTTATTATGCATGTTTTAAAAGCATTCTTCGGTTCTTCTTCCTCTTTCTCTTCTTATTAAACGTCAGTTGTTAGTTCAGCGCTCTATCCTGTCTCCCTTATCTCTCCTTCCTGTCGTATTTGCGCTGTTAATTCAACAATATGATCAACCAACTAGCCCACCAGATGATCGTGATAAATTCCATCAAAACATCACCACTTCCCTGTCTAATAAGGCCGCCCCTGTCAGCACTGATCACATGACGTCACGGTGGGATGAACTAGTAGTATTCTTGAATCAGTTGGTGTTGCCTTGAACATGAAACTTTACCCGCGCTGCTGTATGAAAGGACAATACATACTTTCGTTGTAGCTGACCTCGTTGAAGACCATGCAGGTAGTTGCATTTGGAATTTTCGAGAAAAGTGGACCACCTGAAGCATTCTGAAGCACATGTGTTATCTTCTGTTACAGTTGAAAAATCGATACGGTGGCATCCCTTTTGTGACGGTCCCTCCTGCCGACTCTCCGCCTCCAACGCATGAATGGCAGTCTTCAAGTTTCGCCTAGCATCATTCAACAGAGATCTCGTGGATTGCGACCTGAGATGGCCGGCACAGGTGTGAGCTCTTCGAGAAACAGCGCGCTCTAGACGAGTCAAAAGTGTGTGAGGTCTGGGTCCGCACAGCGAGGCCATGTCTGGCCTCCTTCCTGGGTATCGGATCACTAGAGCAGCAGGTCACGTTCACGTCGGCTGACGACGTACCAGCCGTGCAATATTACAGACGCAGACGCATTCGGATATGTGTTGAACTTCACTGGTGAAAGGCGCCACCGCCCCCCCCCCCCCCTCCCCTTCCCCCTCTGTTCTTTGCTTTGACACTTGTTTTTTGTATTGCATTTTTTTTTTCTTTTGCGCATAAGTCTGCTAGGGCCTTACGCGGGTTCGCAGTTTCCCGCTCATTTTATTTCTGCAAAACCAACTCCCTGAGTGGCTCGGTATAGCTGAACGTAAAAAATAAATAAATAAATTAATAAAATATAAAGAACTTGGCCCATTCCATTCCCATTCCATTCCGGGGCAAAAGGCTTCTAATTCCATTCCCATTCTATTCCCCTGAACGTTGCCGCCATTCCATTCCCATTCCATTCCGCGGTCGCAAAAATGCGGAATGATTCCGGAATCATTCCAACTCCGGAGTGGCAACTCCGCAACACTGGTATGAGGGCCGTGAGGGCGTGATGGGTGTGAGGGGTATGAGGGTGGTGAGTGCGTGAGGGGTATGAGGGTGGTGAGTGCGTGAGGGGTGTGAGGGTCATGAGTGCGTGAGGGCGGTGAGTGGCGTGAGGGCGGTGAGTGGTGTGAGGGCGGGAGGGCCATGAGTGCGTGAGGGGTATGAGAGCTGTGAGGGTGGTGAGGGGTGTGAGGGTCATGGATGCGTGAGGGGTATGAGGGCGGTGAGTGCGTGAGGGTCATGAGTACGTGAGGGGTGTGAGTGTGTGAGTGGCATGAGGGCCGTGAGTGAGTGAGGGGCGTAAGGGTGGCGAGTGCGTGAGGTCCCCTTCATACGGAGCAACTTCCTCAGCAATTTTGGTGTCGCTGGTGAGTTGTTCCCTAGATCACCGTGCCCTAGATCGACACGAATTGCTGAGATCGGGTCCGGCTCGAAACAAGCGGGCAACTAGAAGCAATTCGAAGACGTATGAAGTGGCTGCATCCAATCAGGGACGCGATATTTTCACGTGATACCTCATGCCGCTGATGACAACAACAAAGGATTTAAGACTGTTTTGAAATTTATCGTTTTTGGAAATAAACTGTTTCAGAAAGATGCATTAGTATTCTCAACGAGATCTAAATGCATAAAAACATGTTTATAGCACGTAATAGTGTGTCCAAATAGTGCAAGAAAAATAAAATTTTATGATGACGGCAAATTGCAGCAATTGGTTGCTGCGTGCGAATGCGGGCGGCCCGTGTTGCAAAGTCAAGTTTCTGGGCGAAATTGCCCCATCTGAAGCGGGCTTGATTGGCATGAGGGCCATGAGTGCGTGAGGAACATGAGGGGTATGAGTGCGTGAGGACTGCGAGTGTGTGAGGGCCATGAGTGAGTGAGAGCGTCAGGGCGGCGAGTGGCGTGAGGGCCATGAGTGCGTGAGGGGTGCGAGTGCGTGAGGGCGGTGAGGGGCGTGAGGGCCATGAGTGCGTGAGGGCGGCGAGTGCGTGAGGGCCATGAGTGAGTAAGGCGCGTGAGGGCTGTGAGGTTCAGTGAAGGGCTGAAGATGACTGTGATTGTGAGGGTGAGTGAGGGGCTGAAGGTGAGTGCAGCTGTGAGGGTGAGTGAGGGGCTTAGGTGAGTGTGAGTGAGGGCGACCTAAAATGCCGACCTCTGGTCTGACTACAACAAAGAAAGCATGCTGGAAGTTTCAAATAAAGAAAAACTGAAATTCTTACAGAAACCGAAGGTTCACTGTGAGCAGAACTCCTTCAGTGATGAGGTGTTCAAATGCCTTAGCGTTATCGAAAACCAGGTCATCTGCAATGTCATTAAAAAGCAGTGCCAAGCAAAAATCACTAATTTCTTTCAAAATGTGCGACAAACTTGAGAGAAAAGTATCAGTAAACTCTTACTTGAGCAAACGTCGGTATAACGTATATTTCAGAATAACAAACTTTTAAAATATCCTTCGCAGTTTTACTATGCATTCTATGCAAAAATGTTGCAGTCAATTGAATTAACGAATTTGAAATAGCGAATATTTCAGTTCAACGAACTTGATCTCGATGGACCCAGGGTTATTTTTGCAATCACTTCAACAAAGTTTTGTGCTCTGCAGTGCTGGCATAGTTGATGCCCGCTGCTCCGTCGCCGCGCTCAATAGGAAAAGCGTCAGGACCACCCAGTGTCTCGTTCGCGGACGTTCAGTGCACCTGGTGCGAATCTCGAAGGCCTACAGAATGAAAGGACGAGAACATACCTGGACATGTTTGTCGCTACGCGAATGCCCAATTGCCTTCAACCAAATAGAATTCAGCTTGTCATCTTTCAGGGCGACATGGCTGCTGAAGACTCGCTGTCGCGATCACTCATCAGGCGGCACTTTACAGAACGACGACGCCTCTTTACAGGAACTGACATCTCTAAAAAGTAGTCATTTGCACGCGCGAGAAAAAAAAAAGCATGCTGAGAAAGCAAAGAAAATGCATTACGAAAGAAAAGAAAAGTAACAATCCGCGCTATGAAAGCCACAACCCCGCGTCACTTCTAATCACTAACACCTGCGACAGCTGCTAAACACACACTACTTCACTTCAGGAAGTCTCACTCAAGCGCCTGCGTCAATAGGAAACACCGATCACTTGAACGAAACGACTAGTCGAGGTAGGCGAGACAGGCGGGAGCAGAGACAGCGGTGGCCATGCTTTTGTTTCTTATGGTATGAATCCAAATGGAAGTGCCCGTCTTGTAAACTTTTAGGGGCGAAGCTCCTTAGGGTCTAGCCTTGTCCGTCCGTCTCTCCGGCCGGCGTCCGCGCTCCCATAAAAAGAAAAAATGTTTCCGCAGTCGACAGGATTCGAAACTGTGCGGGGAGACCCCAATGGATTTCTAGTCCCTCCGAGATGTGGTAGTAACTCAAGAGCTGGGGATGTCATGGATGAAACGTTGCATGTCAACGTCTATACAGGAGAGGGTGCTGTGGTCAAATGCATATATAATCGCGTTAAACTTTGCATGCATTGGCTCAACGTTTATAGACGAGAGGGCGCTGCAGTCAAATGCGTATATAACCATGTTTCATACCACACATTCTCTTTCTGACATGGACCGTTGACTTAAGCGGTGGAGATGCGTTCCCACGGCTTCTAGCGGATCCAAGCTGACCCGCTAGAAGAACCACTGGCTCTGCATTTCACCGACCATAAAGCAGTAATAACGAAATCGAAACGCAAACTGGAACTCAGCACTACCTATGAGCAATAAAAAAAAATCAACACCATCAGCACTACCTATGAACAATAAAATCAGTATCATCAGCACCACCAGAGCTTCGTCCCAATCAACATCATTCACCACGTGGAGATGCAGTAATTTTTTTTGTAAAGAATAACTCTCATTACATAGGTTATCCTTCAAACCTAAAAATATGCTGCTCAAGAGGAAATTACAACATATCACAAAGGTTTAAACGGATGCTGAACCCAACTCTGGATCCCACAAAACACGGCGGCAGAAGCGTGCAATGTGACGCTACAAAACCAAAACATCACTCATACAGCGATATCTCGAACGGATGACCATATTTTTTTTAAAAAAAAGGAGGTACATTTGATGGATATGTTGACGTTTCTCCGAGAAGAGTCAAGAAGGAGAGGAAACGGCCTCGTGTTTTCTCCACCTCGCCACCTTGAGATGGCAAAGCGAAGCGAGGAGGAAATACGACATGTTGACGTCACACGCCTGGTCGGCCTCGTTCAATCTCAACCTTTTTCCAAAAACACGGCTGTCCATTCGAGATATTGCCTTAAGAGTGGTGTTGTAAAGATTGTAGCGTCCCGCCTGCCGCTCCTGCATTATTTTCTGAAATCTAAATTTCGGTTCACCATCCCTTTAACAACCAACATCTAAGCTGTCAGTCAATTTCTTAGCCAATGAGAAGAGTTACTATCGCACGTCACTCCGTGTTGTATAACAGCCACTCCGTAACGTATAATACCAACTTTGCGGCGCGCGATTTAAAACGGACAAAATAGCCACAAACTAAAATCAGTCTCGCACAATTTCTGAAAAAAAATTTTTTCGGAAAACTTTTTTTGCGGCATGCTTGTCTCAATTAGGCTGCTTAAGAAAACACTTTTTTCTTTGCAGTTACCCTTTAAATAAAAAGCCCTACATTTTTTTTTAAACACTGGTTGGGACACACGTGTTAAAAATTAATTTTATGCGAAAAAAATAACTTATAGCAATATTGACAGCGCGAGACGCGGCTTAGTCGGCAGCCACCTTTTTCCACTTGTTTCCTTTTTCGGCATTTCGGGCACGTGAAGGAGGTGGATCGGCTTCGCCCTCACGATCGAGCAGGTCAATCCAGAATGACCTGCGACGTCATGGACTTCGCGTGCAGAATCTCAAATAAATTTCCCGCCGTCAATATTGCTCTAAAGATGTTTTTTTTTTCCCGTGTGAAATTTATTTCTTGACACGCGTGTCCCAACCACAGTGTTTAAAAACTTTTTCATTTTCTTTTCAGGGGTTCTTTAAAGGGCAACTCTGCTCAATTCCCAAAAATTCAGGATTCCATGCGATTCCATTTCACAAAGCACTACTAAACAGCTCTACGTCTTCGGACTCACGAAATGTGGAATATTATTTGTGTAATCTTAATTTAAACATCAGCCGATACCGAAACCTAAACTTTGGTTGCGTCACGCAACATTAGACTCGTGTCGTCAGAGTCATGGCCACGCCACGTCAAACCACGCGGTCTTGTGACGTTCGTGGGGGCGAGGGACAGAACGCGCAACGCGGCCAGGTGTTACGCGGGCAGGTCGCTTCGCATGGCGTGGACGGTGATGGCCCGGGGGAGAGGGGGAAGGGGAGAAGACGAAAGAGGAGAGGGAAGTGGAGAAACAAACCGATAAGCGCGCAGTGCAGCGTAAACTAGCACATCCGCGTTACAATGATCACGGGGACGCTCTTGAGCCAACACCGGGAGGAGAAACTCATGACGTCATTGTTCAATTTCGATCTGTGAAGTAAAAACAAACAAAATGTGAGAATGACATGGTCATGCCTCTGACGTAGCGACTCAGCGTTGGCGGCTCCAACTCCGTCGCATTGACTGCACCGACGATTGCGCCTCATGTAGCACGCTAGAGTTGGCAGATTTCGGCGACTTGGCTCATTTGAAAGTTTGCTGGCCAGTTTATTAAATATATAGACAGCATTAGACTGTAATATTTGACATGGGGTCTTTCTATATGATACTGAAGAGGGCTACATAGTTTTCTAAATATCAAAAATGAAACGGAGTTGCCTTTTAAAAAAGAGGAATAAAAAAGTAAGTTTTGAGCTAGCGCTGTGTCTGTGTCCCCCTTCTGCTCGTCCATGCATTTTTTTTTATTGTGCTGTTTTAATGATTCTGAGAGGCACTCTTTAGCTGTTAGTCAAGAATGGTAAGGGTTCCACAAAAATTGAAGGCTTTGAAAACACCTGCCCGAAAGAAAAGCTAAAAAAAAAATGCAAGTATGATGTTGCCATTGCCAATTTATCCTAGCGGTTTCAGATTGCACCTGAGCCAAATAGAGGCCTGACAATCGAAAAAGTCAGTGAGGTACCACTGACAGCTTCTCGGTTTAGGACAAATGGGCCATGTTAGCTTACAAATGCAACTTGATCTTTCAAGTAATAATAAAGCATTGTCAGTGTACCTCGAGCTGGTATGAAGACTTTTCATCACCATCCGATTCCTTCGATGTCCTTTGTGTCTTCGTTGGGGGCCCAGCCACTATGTTTAAAATGCTTGTGAGGCCTGCAACATAAAAAAAATTAGGGCATTAAAGACATTATTAAATTATTAAAATACATTAACTCCAACTTAACATAAAAGAGACATCAACAAAAATACAGGCTGGAGTAAACATTTTTAATCATGAATACTTCCAGCTTTTGGAACAGTTCTGTGAATATTATTGTATTTACTCGCATAATGAATGCACCCCCCCCTCTTACCCCCCCTACCCCCCCCCCCCCCCCCCCCCCCCCCCCCCCCAAAAACGGGTACTGATATTTGGACTTTGCTTTTTTCCCCTCGCATAATGAACGCACTTCCAACTTTCGGCTCTGCGAGTTTCGAATTGCGTCCAATTTAGCTAGCTACCAAGCCAATTTTCTTTTGCCGCCAAGCGGTCAGGCCAAGTCAAGCCAAGCCGCTTTCGTAATGGCTGCAAGTGCGTAGTTGCGAAAGTGATCAACCGTAAAACAGAGCGGCGCACACACTTGACGAAGCTTGGGTCGAGGAATTGCCCGGCCCCAGACATTCTTTGCCTATCGGATGCATTGATATACACAAACACGTTGCCGTCGTCTGTGGTCCGCTTTCGGACAGTTAGCGAAAGTGTTTAGGCCTAAGAATGGTTGTGTTGCTCTCCGTGTTGAGTGAGATTCGTAGGCCGCTTTTCCTTTGGCAAAAAGCATGCCAAAAGTGCCCTAAAAAGGTTCTAAATTTATAAAGTATGGTTACTGTGGCGCACCCCCGACCAGCCATGGGTGCGCCTCAATCAGTAAAGACATGCCACAGTACCTTGCCGTGTCATATTGGCACCTAGTATGACATTTGCATGAAGTGTGTAAATGAAAAAATTTTACCCTTGTAATGAACGCACTCCCCCAATATGTGCCAATTTTTCGGGAAAAAAAGTGTGTTCATTATGCGAGTAAATATGGTAAATGGAAAGGATATGAAAGAAAACACCGAATCTTCACAGCAAAGAAAGCAGTTGCAGTTGAAAGGACAAGCAAGTCTGTCTTGCAGCAATGCTTAATTTGTTCAAATGCTTGTCAGATTTAGTTATTGATATGTCTGCCACCAATCTGTTTTGTAAAGAAAACCATGAAACAACTAAATCTTGAAAGCAACACCTGCCCATATTTTAATGTTTATTAAAGTGGCCCCAGAAATGACGGCCCAACGATCGTAGCATCTATGCCCCGTCATTTTACGGGAGGCCGCGTCACAGGAAGGCTTTTATTAGCTAAGTGCGTATTATCTCCCAGATTACCAAAAGTCTCAAAATTAGTGCCTTCTGAAGCCAACAAAGAACATACCTCGGCGAAGTCACTCACGAACTCGCTCACTCACACTCACTCACGCTCACCGCGTCATGGTGAAGGGCTGTGAATGACTTCGTGAACTCGGACGAAGTCGTGATGTGAAGGGGATGTGATTTCGTGAACGCGGAAGGAGTCGTGATGTGAATGGGCGTGACTCCGTGAACGCGAAAGAACTCGTGATGTGAAGGGAATGTGACTTCGTGAACGCGGAAGGAGTCGTGATGTGAACGGGCATGACTCCGTGGACTCGGAAGAAGCTCTGATGTGAAGGGGATGTGACTTCGTGAACGCAGAACGAGTCGTGATGCGAAGGGGAGTGACTTCATGAACTCGGAAGGAGCCGTGATGTGACGGGGAGTGACCTCGTGAACTCTGACGCACCCGTGATGCAGTGGTGAAGGACTTCGTGACTCTGGTATATACGTGATGTGATGGTGAATGAATTCGTGAACTGAATTTGTGATGTGATGGGGACTGAGTTCGTGAACTAGGAGTCAGGACACAGGAGATGTCGGTATGGATTTGCTTGCGTGTGCGTACTCTTCGCGACTGATAGCCGACTTGACATTTGGCAGTGTCTGCAGCATGTTGGTGCCCTTACAGACGGAGCAGAAACTTGGAAGGAACTTCTGTTATAGCCCAGAACAAGATTCGTAGGGGTGGTCGGTAACGTTTGGGGGAAGCAACTGCAGGTGGCGTTTGCTTTGGAGGACTTTGACAGAGGATGTGACATTTTGCGTGTGCGACTGTGCGCGGCTTAAGCGCTAAATCGGAAATGGGGAGGGGACTGTGTATCGCAGACGAAGCGGCACCAGCGCTTCCCAGATGGGGTTGGGGGGGGAGGGGAGGGGGGGATGTTTGGACCGGCACAGACTCAGCGGCGACTCCAACGAGTTTCGCGGGCCTCCGCTCCTCTGCCCCGATACTGCGGGCGTGCGTACCCGCGTCGCGTAGTACATGTGCAGCTTAGCGAACGTTAGGGGGGCTTTGTCTGTGCGCGGCAGACGTTTGAGCCTCCTGCATGGCTGTGGGGTTCCGTTTACGCGGCGCGGCTTGGCGGCTCCTCCTTTCGGTGTGTGTGTCATTGTGTGTGGGGGTCCGGGGAAGGTGTCGTTTTACCACTGTGCTATTCTGCCACGGGAGGGTTTCTCTTCGCGTTGATTGCATCTGCGTGCGTCCGTGCGCCCATGTTTTTGTCTTTTGTAAGCGCGTGTGTGCGCGCACCCCTCAAGGAAACACAAATAAAACCGTCTTCCCGGAGCTTTTACGCGAGTACTGGTGGACCCTAACTGGACTATGCAATGTTTGTTTTCTCGCTCTCGCTTAATAATGCTTAGACATATTCTATGATGCTGGTAATATGCGGCATACGCTCGTTTTTATCCGTCCACACGAAAAAGCGTGCGCTGGATTTGATCTGTTTCGGCCGCTTCCGGATTTTTTCAAACGCTATTTAGCATCTAGGATCTCGGGATGGCTTGACGCTATTCTAGAAAAATCACGGAAGTTTACGGGCTTCATCCATATTCCAGAGAATTATGATAATTTTAAAAATGTGAGGAAACAGCCGATTGGCACCATGGTTTGTCGCTTACGTTTCCTAACAAGCGCGCGGACATGTCCGTTGCAATAACAGGCGGAGATGATTTTACGTCCTCTCAGGCGTTTAGGTGGGGGCTTCGCTTGCTGTTGCCGATAATAGTTTTCATCACAGTCTTGCATATTCCTGAGTTCTTGAATTCTAGGAATACGAACAGAGTTCTTCGATTTCCGTTGAACGTGAATATTGACTAAAGAGGTTTTTGTTTCTGTTTATTTGAGCAAACGTCAGCTACTGGCACCATACTTGTGTGTAAAAGCCGGACCCCATAAGAAAATATGCGACGAGCACGTGGCGAAACTCAATCCACTAAGCAGCCTATAGCCTTACTCCGTGAACAGCGTTTCGAACGCGAAGGCGGAGTACGAGTGTTCAAAGATTCTTGATAAAATGACATAACTCTTTTCCAAGGGAGGAGACAGATAGTCCGTCCCCATTTCTGAATTTACATCTTTTTTTTATGCTAGCTAGTTCTGCATACGAACCATATCGGCCACATTTTGCTGGAGTGCTTTTCCATTTGAAATCGAGACCACTCTTCTTACATAAGCGCTTAGACATTCGTCTCCTCGTTATTTTCCTGAGCAAGTGACTCATTCAAAGGTCTGTTGAGTTTTTTCAACAGCGTCGGAGCGATACGAATAATTTTCACTTCGATCGGAAGTGAGAGGCCATCACACAGGACCACAAGCAGACCGCGATTGCGTTGTCATCACCGTCATCCTGCTGTTGCAAGCAGGCTACCAATGAAAAACAAGGTGCGCGGTCGAGGTCGAAGTCAAATTCGAAGTAAGTGTTTATACGACGTGCAAGTAGAGGTACCAAAACGTGTCTTCCGCGCTTGCGAACGTTATCGTGACCCATTGAAAAGAAGTAAATACGAAGAATGGCATAACAATCAGCGGGAAACATAAAAAGCGCGCACAGAACGCGCGAAGACGAGACAAAAAAGCGCGCGCCGTCATTGGTCAAAACGAGGTGTAAATAGCGGTACGTCAGAGCGTCTGAGAGGCAAACAAACACACGAGGTGCGCAAAGAGCTGAATGAGCCTGTTATTTTTAAAACATGAAAAACTATTGAACCGGGCTTGCCGCGTTCCTTTAAACTTTTTTCATGCACGTCGCCGTGCTGTTCTGGGGCACGTATCGTCGGTTCACTCAAAGAGCTTTTACTTTCCCAGGCTCTTTAGTCCCTGGCAGTGCACCTTCTTGTCAGATGAGCCGGCGATGTCCAGTTTTTCTGACAGGCTGTGTTCCCCGTCTAGAAGTGTGGACGAGCTGTTTACCCGTTCTCCCATCTTGCATTTCCCACCAGACCTTGTTCCAAAATGACCCTTCTTTTGTAACAAAAACAAAATTAAGAACCTGCCTCTATCCATCTCAAATACTATGTTTGATGTTCACTGAAGACGTCCTCACTGCTCTGTCTGCTTGAAGAAATCACCGGTTATCAAGGGGAGCTGAAGGAGCGAAGACGACCTCTGTTTCCCTTCCCTTCGAGGATAGTTAGCTTGCTTCTCCTTGCTAACGTCGTCTTTAATTTCACTAGAAAAACGATAAACGGTAGGGAGTACTTGTAGACGGTTTTTGTGCTCGGTAACGATACCCAATAACGATACTATGCATGCACAAAGACGACAAAAGAGTATCGGGATTATTGGAACGATACACAAAATTCCCTAGTTTCTTAGACGTGTAAACAGGAAGTATAAGCACTTACTTAATTTGTCTCCAACACGCTCGTTGTGTTTCAAGCTTGGGGTAAGCTTTTGTGTTTCAAGCTTGAGGCAACCTGTAGGTACAAAGTTTGACCTTGCCAACTGTAGGGAAAAGTTCGCTGTTCGGGTTTTTCCTTTTTCGACCTTTGTCGACCCGTTGTGACCTGTTCTTTTTTGTTACGGGTTACGTGTGGAGTCTGTCGGTTTTGATTTTAAGGAGCCTTTTGGTTTTTGTTTTAAGGAGCATCTCTGTTACGCCCGACGCGCCACCACCGCGCCGTGACGTAACAGAGATGAGTTCATGTATAGGTGAATATGTCGCCGAAATTATGTTCTGGCTATACACGAATCAACGAACTCATCTCTGTTACGTCACGGCGCGGTGGTCGCGCGTCGGGCGCACTTCCGGTCTGGGGCTGAAGGCGGAAGTCCCTATGTGAGACGTGTATTCTAGCGTTGTATTAAAAAAAAAACTGACAAAAACTTGCCTTCTCGTCAAAACGCCGCGACTGGGGCTGTACCAAAAGAGTCGAGAAAGGTTGGAAGATCAGTTTTCATGTGCTCGGTTCGTTCGAGAACGTGGATATGTGCCGTGAAAATGGAAGACCAGTCGCCGTCGGACCACGATTGCTTGGGCGGGAAGCAGTTTGGGTTAAAATCACGGATACTTGTTGTCATCAGATTTATGTGTTTTGTTCCGTCATGAAAGGAATACCGTCAAGTTATTGGGACCGCCTGCATGCGGACGTTCAGTGCGTCTTCAAGATCGAACGGCCGCCTTATCGCTCGAACTGTCGTCTGCTTTTTCAAACGCTTCTGCTCGTCGTCTGCTCTTTTAGACGACACCGGCCCGTGGACCAAATGTTGGCCCGGTACTTGCGATAAGAAGTGAGTGCAGGCCTCAAAATACTTAACTTCGAAAATTTGTAAGCAGGCTCGATGTAAACAGTGGATACAAGGAGATGTTGATCGTTGTTACCAGTGACCATCAACGACTTGTTATGCCTCATTCACTTGGTCCGATTCTGCTTGCGATTTTCAGTATCGATGTTGAACATCTCAGCTACGGTTCACGCTGTTGTAACCCGAGCGACGTCATGACTGAAAATTGTGACCGAAATTTCATTGTGCG
Source organism: Ixodes scapularis (assembly GCF_016920785.2). Taxonomy (NCBI): domain Eukaryota; kingdom Metazoa; phylum Arthropoda; class Arachnida; order Ixodida; family Ixodidae; genus Ixodes; species Ixodes scapularis. The sequence goes on from NW_024609846.1 coordinate 98,573,311, forward strand.
AATCAGGCTTTAGCGTACCCTCTGCGGCGTCCACGCGGAATGAATCGCCGCATGTCACATTTTTCACGCGAAGTTTTGTGGTGTAGCGAGCCTCGGTAATTTCGCTGAGGCTGCTCAAGTAGTCAGGCATTGCCAGGAAGACGTAGAATCAACAATTCCAACGCAGAAAAGTGCACGGGGACTCACGCCGCCGCCGAGAACAACGCAATTCAATGGCTTGTTTATCGGCGATGCGGCGAGCTTCTTGCCCACACCCCATCGCGCATGCGCGGCGCCGGTGGCGTCGGTGAGGAGCGCTCCAGTTTGTTTGTAAACATGAATTGGTGTATAAAATATAGTGGAAAAAATGATGTGAAATGAGGTACCACTGAGCACCACGTTTTACATGCTCACGTCACGTCATGTGAGTACAACGTTAGAAAATTCATTTTTAAGTCTAGATACTTTAGTCCTTGTCATTCGCAGAGTTTTCTCCGTAGGTAGCAGCCGCCTGCATTACTGGTGTTCTCGCGGAAAGTGGCGCACTAGCTCCCAATCAATCGCACAGCGTGCCATCATGACTGAAAGCATTGCCATGGGGTGAAACTGGAAGACCCTGTCCTCTAATAAAACGCTTCGTAGAGATTCCCGCTTCAAGAACTTGCGTCCCATCAAGTTTCCGAGTCTATTATATTCGCGAACACCGCCCCGTCGGACTTTAGCAAATGATTGACTCTTTGTCCAACAGATGTTTAGTCGAACTGTGGTAAAGTTTGAAGGTGGGCCAGTCGGTGCATAGTTCACAGTCTTTGTAGCAAGTTCGGAGCCCTCACCGGCCTGGCCGGAGCGGCTTGGTGGGCTGTGGACTTTTGACAAAGACCGTTCATACAAGGAAAAACGGCGCAAGAGGACACAGGGAAAGCAAGTAGCGGACAGACAGCGCTGTGCACGTGTCGCTGTTCTACTTGTGTGTGTGTCCTCTTGCGCCGCGGTTCCTTTCATGTTTAGTCGAACGGAGCTTCAGATGCGTAGGAGTTTAACGAAATACGGAAACACGCCGCCCACAGGTATCGACATAGGTGTAGCGTGCCAAGTACGTTCAGCACATTGCGCTATTGTACTTATATTCAGTGACCGGTGACGACCGCAGTTCAAGGTCTGCCTGCAGCGCGAGGTTTCTAGCCTCCGGGTCACTACTGCGCATCCGACTGTTGGGGCTGGTATACGTTCTCTGTGCCTCGACTCTCGAGGCATGCGTATCCCGCGCGCCCCGGGAACTTCGTCTTTCATTGATTTTGTATGCATGTTGTTTTCGTGGACCTGCGTCACCAGAAAAGCACAAGCTTGCAAGCGCAGCGAATGCTCGGTGGAAGGGAGCGAGTGCGCGCTCGTGGCTTCGAACTGCAGTCTTAACCAAGTTAAGAATGCAGTAAGTTCCGCATTTTGCGTGAGCCCACTACAGTATAATTAGGGCTCCGCGTTTTCGAATAAACCCTATGAAATCCGAAGAACACTTGCCGTTTAAACTTTTGCCGATTCGGGTTTATCCGAAAAACCCCGAATATTTGGGGCTGCCAGAAGTAATAACGCCGACAGGTCTTCATATTTCCCCGGAATTTACAACAAGCTTTACGTTTGTCATCTCTTCTAGTTGCAACTTATGAGGTAGCTTCTCTTACGACCGCAGTCGAAGTCTCGCATATGAAAAGGCTGATTTACTAAATTCACAAACTGCTGTTTTCTAAATTTAATTCGCACCACCGAAGAAGCCGACAAACTCCGAATTTTGTATACCATTAAAGAAAGCTCCGAAAAACACCCCGAATTCATTGTAAAAATATTGCAGTGGCTTAGCTCGGCTATGCCAGGATATACGTAGTGTAAGCTTAGGTTCAGCTGGTTATTCTTAGCTTTCATGGTTGTCTAGGATTAGCTTGATTATCATGCTTAGTGCTGCTTCAATGACACAGACGGTTTACGGATTATGTGACTACTTCGGGATCCGATGAGTTAAGCTTCTCCGCTCTTCTTATTGCGGAGGAGGCGCCGTGTAACCGAGCCTTCGGTTGCACGTCAAAAGATCCCCAGATGGTCCAAATTAATCCTCCGCTGGGGCGTGCCAGATGCCCGTCGTTGGTTTGGCCAGCTGTGCGCCGTGTTATGTATCAAGCAACCAAGCTGCCGCCTAGAACAACCGGACAGCGCGAGCCATGATCTCGAGCGGGTCCATGCGCGCGGCGCGTGCATCGGGGACTGACACGTGTGACGTCACTGCTCCTCGCGCATACGCAGCACGGCTCGCCAGAAGCCACGCGAAACTGCTCAGCCTCGGCCAGTGTAGCCTACGCTACAAAATAAACTCCGAAAAACACGCTCCGTTTCTATTCAAAAATGAATTCCGAAAACACAGTACGCTACCTATAATACGAGTCTATGCGCAGCCAAACCCCGGCGTAAAACAACGAACGCGAGGCGCGCGTGAGTCGCGCGCCTCGCTTCGGTTCAAAGCTGAGAAAAGTGAAGTCGACCGCCATCATTAGTTATCTCGACTGCATTTCGCTCAAGGTAGGTTGAGCGACACGAACACGCTCAGAAGTAAACATATTGCTTTGAGGTGAATGATCCAATGAGTGGTTTAATTAATGATGAGGTGTACTCTGACCAACGGGTTTGAATAAAACACAGATTTCATTGCTTCGGCAAGCTGCAGGTCGCCTCTTTAAGAGGTTTTTCAGGGGAGGCACTTACTTTTTTTATTTATTTGTTTAACTGACATACCCTCAGGGCCATCGGCATTACAGAGGTGAGCGGGAGTAAGGAGAGAACAGAACAAAGCTGTACACTTTGGAGCTCAGTCTGAGCTGTATAGATTATTTACGGCAATTTTATATAGTAAGTGGCAATTGTGGCAACAGATGTGGGAAGGTAGTTCCAGTCCACTGAAATTTTTGGGAATGGATGACTCTTGTTTTGGAATGTCTACTTTATATATATATGATGACATCCGTGACAAAATATTAGACGGGTGATTCAGCGGTCGGTTGTGAAGTATTGCGTTATTATGGTATCTCTTATGAAAGTGACATCATCGCGCTATTTTACGACGTAAAGTAAGGTAGGCAACGATAGGCTGGTTGCCATGGATCATAATTATTAAGATAAAACACACAGAACAATTTTGTACTGATCGAACGACGGTTTAGCCAGCGAAACCTGGCCCACGACGTTTCATCGAATGACACTTTAGCGAATGGCGGCGTTCATTTGACCGAATAGATAAAATGGAGGCCGCCGCCGTCCTGTTTTCGAGCTTGCCAACCTTTGGCGATGGACGCTCGAACTTGAGTTCATATTTTTCTCCAAACTATAGCAAAGCACCCCTTGCTATCGTTCCGAACAGACCGTCTGGCGCGGTCTGTTTGGATGCCCAGTTTGCCGCCCCTACAAATGCCTATAATAAACGTCGACTCGCGTATGTGATCTCTATTCGCTAAAATGTAATTCGCTAAAACGTCTTCGTTCATATAATATGGACTCGTATTAATGTTAGTCAGATGATTCACAAAAATCGTGCACGCAGGTTCGTGTCTGTCTCTCCTTTTTGCCCCCTCGGCGAGCGGTCGTTGGCAAAAATATAAGCGCCTTCTTTAAAAAAAAAAGAAAAAAAAAAGAGAAAAACCGTGCGCAACGAAAGTAAAAAAAAAAAAAAAAAGACAGGCCAGAAGATTTTGAGGTGGGGTCCCCTCCACAATCACAACGCCTAGTGCCACTAAATAAGCTACGCTTCAGAGTAACGACACTTGGCCATATTGTGGCTTAAAATCATGGTTGCCAGTTATCTGAAGCTTTATCTGAAATCACAGGAAATGCTTTTCCGCCCTCCACAAATGTTTAAAACGTTCGCGACAGAGCAAAGCAATATTACATTACCTTCCTAACACCGAATCTAATGCTGAGGAAGTCGCACTTTTGAATCATGACGATCGGCTGTTGCGTCTGTTCTGCATACGAGCCAAAATGGCGGCGCCCACAACAATGTCGGGGAACGGAGTGCCGATACTCTAAGCGCAGCTTATTTAGTGGCTCTAACAACGCCGACAACCAGGCGAAGTCTAGGGAGCCTTCATGTGCGCTTTGCTAGGGTGATGCCACCCTTTGTAATACCGCTCGCCGACAAAACAGCAGCCATTTTGGTTCTGGGCATCCGTGGGGCTTATAACTCTCCCGGAAACAAGCACCTTATCTCACAAGTTCGGAGCAGGGAAGTCAAGAAGCCGCTCGCTCTCCACAGCATGAGCGCACGACGAAGAAAGCGCGAAACAAAACGAAAATAAAAGAAACGGGACAACAAAACTAAAAGCCAGAGGGAACTAGCTAAACAAACAAAATGACAAGAGCAGGGTGCATCGCCCGGCCCAGCCCAATACCCCCCCCCCCCACACACACACACACACACACACACACACACACACACTGACACACACTGACACACACATCTGGAGCCGTCAGCGCCGCTGTGAAAGAACTTCGAGGATGGCTGAGAGCCGGAGGCAGTGGCGGTGGCCGCGGCTGCAGTAGCCGACGCCGCTTTCCGTGACCTCGGTGACTCGGTGAATGGCTGTGACTCGGTGAACGGCTGTGACTCGTTGAAGGGCCGTGAAGTCGAACCGGTCGAACGACTTCATGAACGGGATCAGTTCACGGACGTGAGGGGAACGACTTGCTGAACTCGGTGAGCTCGTGATGGGACGGTGAGTGACTTCGTGAATTCAGAGTTGGCGGTGATGGAATGGGGAATGCTTCATGAACTCTAAAGGATTTGTGATGTGACGGTGAAGTACTTCGTGAACTTGACGGATTCGTGAAGTGACGGTGAATGACTTTGTGAGTTCAGAGATTGCGGTGACGTGATGGGGATGAGTTTGTTGTCCGGTTGAACTCCGTGATGTGAATGGCCGTGACTTTTGGATGTCGGTGTACTTTGTGATGTGAAGGGCCGTGAATATTAGACATCGGTGTACTCTGTGATGTGAAGGGCTGCGACGTTTGGACGTCGGTGTACTTTGTGATGTGAATGGCCGTGACTTTTAGACGTCGGTGTACTCTGTGATGCGAAAGGCTGTGACTTTTGGACGTCAATGTACTTTGTGATGTGAAGGGCTGTGACTTTTGGATGTTGCTGTAATTAGTGATGTGATGGTGAGTGAGTGGGTTCGGAAATGCCGACCTATGACAAAGAACAGGCTCGACATCCACCTTAGGCAGCAACAAACTCCTTTGCCCAAAAGCCGTTTTCATTTCCGTTTTGATTTTTATGATCGAACATCCCAAGGCAGAGATGAAAGAACAGAGAACCCTTGCAGTCTGCCTTTTCGAAAAAGACGATCATGCACACATGCAGCACCCACAACTTGTGTATGCAAATGCATCAATCTGTGAACAATCAGTTAATGTATACAGTAATGACAGTGTGTATTGAATCCTACACGCATATTCACCAAGTTCGAAAAAACCAAATCTGGGGCTTAGAAAATCTCCCAGACAATGAATTCCCATGAAGACAAGTTCATTGCATTTTTATTGCATTGCTCAAACTAGCAAGATACGGTTGGGCCTTACTATCATTGCTGCTGTCTGTTATCACAGGCAGGATTAGCTATTTCGCCAACAATGGCGGCTGTCTTCGACCTGGCAGAAGCATAAATCTTTTTGCAATATCTGAAGTAGGAAATATCTTGTGGAGCAGGGGACTGCCGTGGTCAGTGGTGTCCAACGAAAGGTTGTGTTCTAGTAAAAATACAGTAAACAAGCACTCTGCACGAACGTCATTGTCACTGTCTTGTTTGCGAAAGAATTGTCTTATTTCTCTTGCTTCTGTGATTGGACGTCGGCGACAACATCATTCTTGCCTACATGGGAAACGCCTATATGGCAACTACAAACGATGCAGAACGCGTGATGTTTGCCCTCAGTGCAACTGAATTCAGTTATGTAATTCTTTAAAAATAATTGCAGATACCTTTTGCTTTCACACTTTTTGCTTAAAGCCGTGATTGGTAGGCCAAATAATGTCGAAGTGGCTGATGCTGAGGCATGCACTAGAGACAGAGAGAATAAAAGAGACAAAGAGAATCCATTCCAAGTCAAACTAGCCTGGATTGAATAAAGTCCCTAGATAAGATAGGATTAGATTTAATGCCGATATGGCCAGACAGAGAGCAGGGCTCGAATAAGAACATAGAGGCCCACTGAATTTTTTTCAGGCAGGCAAGTTTGTGCAGGGTACAGCCGGAAGCCAGTGCAGGGAACAGACTGGATACAACCGCTGCGTCAGCAATCGAATGGCACCCGTGTTCGATCGGGGAGGACCCGAGTTCCAGAGAAATGTTGTTGCGGCACTTGTATGAGTTTTCCCCATTACAGTAGAGCGTTACAGGGACTAGGAGCCGGCTAAAGCCAAATTTGGGGGTTTTATGTGCCAAACCAACAAGGGGGCATTTGGCCTGCCTTGATGGAGGGGATCTTTCGACGTGTAACCAAAGTCTTGGATAAACGGCGCCGTTTTCGTGAGAAGCCTCTGTCAGATTGCAGCCACCTCGATCAAGATTCGAATTTGCCAACTGGGGATCGGTACGCCAGCGCTTTACCTCTGAGCCAACCATATGATACACTCGGTGCTAAGACTATTGCTGAACGTTTACCGTACCTCTCTTCCGAGACTCTGCCTGGGCACAGACAGCGGTGTTGGCAGAAGCAGTACTGTCACCAGGGGCAGATGTTGTCGTTGCTTCTACCGACAAGTCGGGCACCCCGGTTGGAACATCTAACTTCAAGCGGGCTTTGTCCTCATTGCGACGGTCCCTGGTCGGGCAGGCGCAGACTTTGACGTCCATTGACAGGCGTCCCAACACGACGTCCCTGTAAATAAAAAAACACACCAAAACTATTAACGAGCTGCATGAGCCACTTTCGATTGCACGGTCATGACTAGGGTTACGTGTTTTCAAATAAATCTAAAAAAAACAAACAAAAAAAAACTAGCTGGTAAATTTTCCATCAATTTAAATTTATCCAGAAAATTCAAAATTTCGAGGTCACAGTGACAAAATAAACAAAAAAGACAAAGTTTTACAACTGAACTTTATAAGAGCACAAGGTCAGTGGTCCCGAGGAGATTCCACTTCAGTTTCCTTTGAATTCTAGAACTACCGACAAAAGGGGTTTGCCTTTTAGCACGTCGAGGTTCCTTCTGGACAAAGGGGGATGGTAACTGCACCTTACTTATATTGTTTTTAAATTTTTTTTTTTTTTTACATTTTACGCAGCAAAATAAACTCTGAATTTCAAAGAATTGGGAATCTAACAGAAATAAACTCCGGAAAACACCCTTTGAATTTCACGAGAAATAAACTCAGAAAACACGGAATCCTAGTTATAACAAACCCGGCATCTCGCAGATATGGGGGGCAGAAGCCGAAACTATTTTGAAGATAAATAAATTAAGGCATCTGTGGAGCGGCAGATTGTAAGGTAAAAAAAGTGGCGATGTTAGGAAGTTCCCACAATTGTTTTAATATTTCTGAAAGTTTTGAAGACTACTTTCGAGCACATATCCAGAAAGTTAAATTGATCAATCTATTTATTGACCATGCATGCTGTTCAGATTTAAAAGAAAGTCAACATTCTTGAACTCGCTGGTCGACGCAGGACACTGTCAAACTTGTCAGATCTTCCGCGGTTCCACCTGGCAGCACGAGACGGAACCTGTCGATGTGCTATGCTAATACCGGCACACCATTGTCCTATAGATAACATGTCTATACATATTCGGCCGAGATACATGAACAAAACTTTTCTGCATCGCTAACTGATGTTCCAGCTTTCTAATCAAATTATTTTTATTCGCTGGGCTACACATTGTAAAAGGCTACCGTTCCATAGAAGAATTTTTCAGGCGAGATGCACGAACAGACCTTTTCTGGAACGCTAATTGCTGTCTTGGCTTTGAAATCAAATAGTTCATACCTGCTAGATTAAGCACTATTCAACTGAAAAGGGGCCGCAGTTCACTCTGCCCTTTGTCTTGACAACGTTTCTGGTCAGCGCAGCCATCTTGTTTCATGACGTCACAAAGTGTGAAGAAGTAGCTCACGTTCCGAGATATAATCGGTGCATGAAGAACGCACTCGAGTGTCAGTCTCCGGCGGCGCTCCTGTCCGTCTAGTGGACAGGGTGCTAAAGCCTCGCGCTCCGGTGCACGGACTTAAAGCATCCATTGAGACAACTATCATGGCTGGTGGACAAATGGGACTGCATTCCGTTTTGACGCTCGGAGCCAAGACGGGCTGCCTGCCACCTACCCGTGTTCCAGGGTGAAGACGGCCTTGATTGGGCGCCTGTTCATCCCGTCCCCTCCGGTGCATGAGTTGAGGCACATGAACCTCAGGTGGATGGTGCTGCAGGTTGTGCCAGCTGCGAGACGGGCATGAACGAATACTACCTTAATCCGGGAGTTCTCAAACTTTTTTATCTCGAGTGATCCTTATGTGGCTTGATCAGCAGCTAAAAAACCCATCCCCGTCTCGGCATTGGCGCAGTACAGCAGTCCAGAAGCCTACGAACCTTCAAAACAATGCACATTCTAGGGAGTCTAGCTCATAGTTATGCACAGCGCATGGCCCAGATCTTTGAATAGGGTTTAAACCTGAAAAATACATTACTTAGGTGTGGGGATGGTCGAAAAAAGCATGGAGATTGGGGCAGCCAGTTTGAGAATCCATGCGTTAATCCAAGATTAACATACTCAATAACCAATACCATAATCCTACAATGACGCACACTTTTGTGATGGGAATTAGCACAATGCACACACGTCGACTACGGCGGCGGAAGGAAGGGGCAAGAGGGGGTGCATGTTCGCCCTCCTATGTTTTTAGTAAATATTCTTGTCACCTCATCGTCTCCCCAACACTATGAATGCCCTGCGTTTCGATGATACCTGCTCTGTTGTGAAACTGGCGGCACCAACACAACCTTGCGGCACCAAAACCACACCAAATTTGTTGCTCATGTTTATACAGCATAAGGCAGGTCTGCCTTTGAGGTGCGGCAACACTCGTTTACGGTGCAGATGAATCGCCGGCGTCATCACTGCAGGCGGACATGTTTTCGAAAGCCCGCCGAAGCTAAGTATCGTACCGTATTTGCACGAATATAACGCAACCACGAATATAACGCGAGGGCAGGTTTTGATGCCCTCAAAAAGAAAAAAAATATATTATTACTATTATAACGCGAACCGAGGCCGCGTCAATTTTTCGCACTCGGGGGCATAGCAGATGTGAAAAGTCAATGGAAATAGAAGAAATATCAGTTTATGTTTTGACTGCACTCATCCTCACAGCTCAGGTCCTTCCGTTTACAATCCACTTGGTGACTACGCAGATAAGCAGCAGCACGGCACCTGCTTGTCTGGTAGTTCCTTTTTCTTCCGTGCGAGCTCCTCGGCAGCCCACAATCCAAACAAGGCAGGAAGCAGAAGCACCAACACACAAACACCAGATCACTCTGGATCAGAAACTAAACAATGCGCAGCAGAAAAAAAAGACTGCTGAATCCGATACACGATCATACTTCTTGTTCTGGTCCCTCTGCATAAACAAATGCCTCGTGTTGCACGATTGCGTAAACCTTGGCGTAAACGCGGTTAGTGGTCTTGGCTTGGCTTGTGTTGACTTGACTTGGCCCGGCTGGGCTTGGCTCGAATTGGCCGGTGCTTGCATTCCCGCATGGTGTGTGCGCGCGCGCGCGCGCTAAGTTTCTTCGGCGTGCGCGCGTTGTACAAACACAAAAATGTTAAAATTTTTTATGTTTTCTATTCGTCCCTTCACGTCTCCCAATAGCTAATAAATGCCCCTCCACACCCCTACTTCTTTTCCCACCAAATATTTTGCATTGAGCCGGAGGGATGGCTTTCTCCTCTGGCTTTCTCCAGACTCGCGCGCCTCATGGCTGAACTCGATTTCGAATATAACGCGAGATGCGTTTTGGAGCACGTAATTTCGGAAAAAAACTCGTTATATTCGTGCAAATACGGTATTTCTTGCATAATGAATACACTTTTTTTTAAAAAAAATTGACGGATATTTGGGGGGAAGGGGGGGGGGGGAGGGGACGGGGGCGTTTATTACATGGGGTAAAATGTTTTTCAATTTACACACTTTGTGCAAATGTCATATTAGGTGCCAATATAACACGCCAAGGTACTGTGGCACGTCTCCAGTGATGGAGGCGCACCACAGTAACCATGCTTTACAAATTGCAAACCTTTTTAGGGCGCTTTCGGGGTGCCTGAAGAACAGAGTAGAAGGAGACAAACACGGTGAACAAGACAGGGCTGTTGGCAAGGGGCTCGACTGAAGCGGGGCCAAGTAAGGAAAAGAGGGTCCCTGTAACGGGAAGTTCAAACAAGAACATGTGCAACACAGGTTTACTTAAAAGCAGAGGAAGATGAGAGGGTCATTGTGCAAGTGTGCCCAGGTGCCTGCATCGGAAAAGGTATGGAGGGGGCGAAGAACCACTTATGGGACAGCATGGATGGGCAGACCTGGTAGTGGTACATGCTGGACTGAAAGACGTTTTGCAGGGAAGAGAGCAGAACCTCTTGCCAACTTGTATTTCAAAGGTGACCTTTCCATCGCTTTTTGTGAACACCTCTTCACGAAGGATATACAGTCTTTTTTGAAGCTGAGCACAATCAGTTGCAATGGTTTCTGGATCTTGCGAAGCTCATTCTTGGCAGCAAACCCAATGTTGAATGCAGCAGCTGCAATGACGTTGTCAGGCTTCTCCAAGTCGATCCTAAGCAGCTTGGAAGATGTGTTGGCAGCTTGTAGGATATCTTTCCTGACTCTAGCCAGCAGTGACTGTAAGAGGTGATACGAAGCAGATGCAAGGAAGGGAAGCATGGGCTTCCCTGTCTAGAATTCAGCCAGAAATGGCTAGAGTTCTTCAGAAATCGAGAAAATAAAGGCCAATTTCACTGGCAGCATCTGGCCACCTACTGCCTTTTCAACAGTGCTGTAGCTAGCACGTGTTGACTGTTTTTTTGCTTTCTTTGCGCATTTTACAAACTTAACCAAGTTTGGAATAACATCAAGCGTTCTCAAGATCACCTTGCTACAGTATAGACCACTTACAACGTAACCGCTAATAGTGCAGGACCGGGTATAACGCGGCTTTTTTAAACCACCGGTTCGCCTCCCATAGAACTCCATGTAATTACATACCGCTTAAAATGCAGGCGCGCGAAGGGAAATACCGGTTATAGTGCGGTTTCTGAAACAGCTCGCCGACCGGCGCAGCGAGCACGCTTTCCTGTGCGACACTAGATAACGGCGCCTGACGGCGCCACGGCGATGGCTGCAAGCGGCACTCGCGGTGCAAGGAGCGAAGAGAAAGGCTTAGTTGCCATAGCGACGGAGGGACGCACGCACGTGTCGTTCACGTGCGTGCGTCCCTCCGCTGCGCTGGAAACCACGACCAGAGTTGGTCGTGTTGGAAACAGGAGGTCGTGGTTGGAAACAACCGCAACGACAGACCAATCGCAGGTCGAGGAGAAGTGTTCGCGCGCGTTGCATGCCGGTCGCGGGCCGGCTTCTATCCGCAAACATGGCGTCGGTTGTGATCGTCGACGTAGACGGCGTTCGTTCCGCGTAAAAGCGCTATCCTTGACTGTGAATTTTCGTTGCGTGTCGCTATGATAACCCAGCACGTACTAGAAGGGAAGATCCACCTACTCGTGCGGCGATCTCGTGGTGGCACTCTCAAGACGGCAGAAACGCCCGTGTCGTCGTGTTTGTTTACCTCAACTACAGTGGTGCTTTCTAAGCATTTGTGCTTTCGAACATCGCCCGGATTTCTTATTTGGAGCATTTCATGCCTGTGCTCAAGCTGAAGGTATTACTGGCACGTACCATATAAAGGATGCGAATTTTCACGCGTTTTCATCACCGGAGAAAAGTGATTAGGGTTAGCAATCCTGAACACTCGCAACGTCCGTCCGCAACCCGCGACGCCGTTAAAAGGCTGCGCTAGGCAAAAGTCGCTCATTTCTTTCAAAATGTGTGACACACTTGAGAGAGAAGTGTACTAGTCTGGTGAAATAAAGACTTTCCTCAAACTAAGCTTTATTTTTCATCTAACATTAAATAAATTCTTTTACAATGGTTAAGTTGTCTCATGGCACGTATTTTGGCCTGAAAAATTGATGTTTTGGTTATATCGCGGTACCGCTTACAGTGCAGATTTTCGCGACTCCCGCGACATACGTTATATGCAGTCTACACTGTATCCTTTAGCCACCTTACTGAGCAGAACTTCACGGAAACAGAACACTTCCGGTGAAGTGGATATAGTCTGCTCGACGTGCTGGCACACATTTGAACAGGTTATAGCTCCCCCGAGGGAACACAACCAGATCCCAGTGCGTCGTAGGGTGACTTGTCGTAAGGGGGGAAGCGGCGCTTAACCCCTAAGGGGGAACACTGCTTCTTGAGCTTTTTTTTTATTTATGGTCCAATCCAAATGAAATTTATAGAGCATAATCATCTTCCCATTCTGATGACAAATATGTACTTTGTTTTAAAATAGCTTGGTTGGTTTTGATAAAATAAACTATTTTATTTGAACATTTTATGGGCGAGATTCCAAAAAATTATGAAGACAAAACTCAAAAAGGAATATATCTCTGTAAACTAGAAGGTCTACAGAATCCAATAGGGTATAAATGAAGGCTCCATAATTATTTATAACAATTTTAACGGCATTTCGAAATTTTCAGTTTATAAATTAATTTTCACAATCTATATTGGAGGTGCTAACAAAAAACACTGATGCCTAGGTTGATGCAATTAGAACCGTTATTGGATACCCCACTTATACACCTACCAAAGAAAGAAAGAATTAGGAAGATTGGTAGTGTACAGGCCGAGATACGGCTTCCGCAAAATAGCAAACTGCGCAAAAAAACGTTCACGGACAGATTTTTACTGATACCCGCGGCGTACTACACTCGGATGCGACATCCCCGCAGATCTTGCAACATAGCTTGAGTTTTACTGCAAGTCCATACTCGCGATCGCATTTTATGAGTTCGACATCGCCGCAACAAGCTTTACACTTTGCGAGTTGAAGAAGCGAGTTCACGACGTCGAGGCTTACGACAATGAAACTCTCTGTACTCTCAGGAGCTTCTAGATCGGCGCCCGAGACGCCGGCCATCAGGGCAGCTTCCCGCGTCGTAGCGGACGTTCAGTTTTTCCTCGGCTTTTTTTTCTTTCTCGTCGATCTCGGAAGCGCTGAGCATCCCCGTGTCGAGCCGCACTCGCTCGGTTGAAGTCACGGATGTCGACGGCGCCGTCAATGCGACATCTTCGTGTTCGGGCTCCCGCACCTCGTCATCGACGTTCAGACTCGCGGGAAGTTGAACTGCACCATGGATTAGCTTCCTCGGGCCCTTTTTTCGTTTTTTTCCGAACTTGTGGGCCGTGTGAAACTTTTTCCATGGAGTTGTTGTGATCGGCATTGTCAGAGACGCGCACGAGAATCAAACAAGATGGCGGATCGGAAACAACGAGCAGACGCTGCGTAACCCTACGGCCAATGAGAAAGCGCCATTTGCACATGTGATCCGAAACAGCCAACCGCCTGGCAAAATTTAGTTTCTTATTTGTGCTTCGTTCTCGGCGGCCAATCGCCGTCTAGCATCGTGAACGGCGGGAGAAGAAAGAGCGGGAGCGGAGCTTTCAAATGAGACCAAGATGCCCCCCTTCTATCGCGTTGTTCTCGAGCTACCGGTGGTCAAATTGTACCTTTTTTTTTTGCTTTTTTCGGAGGATGCATCTCCGTTTAGATACTTCAAATCAATACCCCAAAATAAATAGGGCGTATTTTTGTGATAATACTTTGAGAAAAGATGTGAAAATACCTGTAGATATTAAAAAAACAATTTCAAAAATGTGACTTTTTTGTCAATTTTTTGTTTCAAGGAGCCGTGTCCCCCCTTAAGTGCCAAATTTTTCTTTTTTCCAAGAGTAAGCTAAAAGTGCCAGATTTTTTTTTATTTTGAATTGTTACTCCTCTAGTATTACACATAAAATTTGAAAAGTTTATTATGCAAAAGTCAGCGGAGGCGAAAAAAATATTTGCCAACTAATACGAGTGCTGCCATCTACGATCAGCGCCGCAAAACTACTTGGACGAGCCGAGCTCGTCCTTGGAATTTAGGGCAACCGAAAAAACCACTGGACGAACTGTGCTCGTCCACGGCATTTTCAGCTAGGAAGTGGCCGACGAGCTCCTCCAAGGCACTTAAGGGGTTAAAGTCGCGAAAAAGTTAATTTTTCAAAAACCCAATATTTGGGTTCTTCATACATCTGAGCACCTCTGTGCAAAATCTCACGGCGTAATTCGATCTCAAAATATAAAAAATTCGATCATTTCCGTGCAAAAAATGCACCAAGAAGCAGTCCAAAAGAGAAAACAAGACGCCAAAACTCACGCGCTTAGCGTTCCATCATTGCACGGTGGAAAGTTGTTTTCTTTGTCTACAATTCGGCACCATCTAAAATGGCATCGGCCTTCGGAACCAGAGATATTGCGGTTTTCCCCGGGGAAAAAACTGCGCTCCCGATTGGTTACGCGGGCCACGAAGAGGGCTGCTGCTATTGGCCGGAACGAGTGCCTCCTCTCCAAAACTTTGTGGCCTTCCGTTTCCCCCCCCCCCCCCCTTTTCCGGGAAATCTATCAGCCCTATGATATGCATTTTGACCTCCCCTTCTGCACCCTCTCCCTTTCCCCTTAAAAAAAGAGAAGAAATATTCCTGGCTACTATGCTGGCAAGGTTAAAAGAGGAAAGGGCCAGGCATTGTCATCTATGTGGCTCTGGTCTTGTCCATCCAAAACATACCTTCAGGGCTGGTGTAATCCATCACAACACTGAGGTGGCCTGTGGAAGGGTCCTCCTTGTAGGCTGCATGCAAACTCTCACACCGAATTATGTGGGATGGGAATGGGTGACCTGCCAAGAGAGAAACAACAACGGATCATTCATCACACACACAGCGCCAAGATGCCGACCTGTCTACTGTTCTTTACGGTTTTCTACGAAGCTTGACAGTACACACAACCCACACAACCTGTTCCATGAAGGAACGAAAGCAGGCGGAGTCAAGGCCGGTTTACAAGTGCTGCAGTGCCTCGAATGTAACTTAGTGCTGTATCTCTAATACAGCACTCAATTAACACCGCATCAGTAAGGACAGCGTATATTTAGCACCGAGTACAGTCAAACCCGCATATATCGAACTCGCAAAATAATGGGAATTAGTTCGATATATGATGTAATTCGATATAACAGTTTTAATGAATTTAACTCTGAAAAATCCACTTTCTGCTGACATATTACACAATAAAATAGTCTTGCATCTCCTGTTTTAACCTGGGGAAGTTTACCAAATTTTGCCATATTGCTCATTAATAGTTGGAGGTGCCAAAACTGCAACATTTAAAAAACAAATTTTTTGCTGAAAAATGGGCATTTTAGGGCCGTATTCCCCCTAATGTACCACATAAGGGAAAAAGACACGAGCAATCTCCCATTCCCGTGAATTCTATCAAGAGAAATAGTAAGACCCCGGAAGTCTTATTCGTGCACCCCATCAGAACTATGGGCATAACGTAAAATCCCATACAAATGCCCCCTTCCCCCACCCCCCTGAGGTCGCCAATCACATCAACCGTGTGATCTGCGGTACTGGTAGTATGTGTGACAAGTGCGTCAGCAGCGAGTTCCCTTGTGTTCGTGGCACTGTGCCACGCAAATCTGCTGCATCCACAGTCTGCGATATCCTTCACCGTGACACGCGAGTTCGTAGCAGATTCCCGCAAATTTTGTCCGCGATGTCAGTTTCCAAGAAACCTGCTGCATTCTGAGGCATCCGTTGCTGCGGCAGGAAAGCTCGTAGCGAATTCCTGTGCATAAATTGCGCCGTAGAGCGCGAGTTCGCCGTGTCCGTGATATCAATTCCCGTTTTACACTGTTTGTGACGGGTGTCCCCGCATTTATAACTAATTTTTTATAAGAATTTGCTGTGGCATCCCCAAAGATTGCCCACCCCACATTTGTCACCATTTATGTCTTCGTTTCGGGTGGGCGTTTTTACGGAATTTACGGTAGCGCTACCGGCCGACTTCACAATGCCGAAAACCCCCGCAACAGTTGCACGGGGCACAAAGGGCCTCGTCAAAGAAAACGTGTGCACCCACTCTGGTTGGTTGCGTCGGTCAGGTCCATGTGCCTGATGCAGCGCTTCACCGGTTTCATCGCGTCGTTGGGCTGGGAGAAGACGGCCATGACACGCACGGTGGTGCCAATGGGAGGCTCGCGCTTCAGGTGCACACGGAAAGGGCACGCCATGTCCAGTTTGACAAAGAGTTTCTTCAGACTCTCATCGTACTGCAAGAAGTGTGTTGTGGTCAGGATAAAGCCATTGTTCCAGGACCAACCCTAGACTCGACTAGAACAAGTGGCAACATTTTAAATGCGATAGCACATCTAGGGCCATTAATCCGCGAGATTGTGTGCGTCTATCCGTAAGCACCTCATTAGCTAAATTTAGGGCGAGAGCCGGAATTGGCGTGTGCTTCCCCCAAGCCATCTACGACGTTTTATGTTTATTGGATGTTTTAAACCATTTAATAAGTGATTCACACATACACACACACAAAAAAAACTTGAAAAAAAAAAAAATTGACGTTGAAATTAATGTTTTTAGAGCCTTCTCATATTCAAAGGCCTTTATCTGTAAGATAGCCTTACCCGACTATAAAGATATTATACTTGCTAAATAGGCATTTGTTTAAGCTTTCATTTGATATATAATTTATGCTATGAAACTGAGTGTAACAAAGGTAATTATCGTCCGAACCAGATAAGGTATTGTCAAAGAAACCAGGTTCTGGATTTTTTACAAAAATAAATGAAAAGCAAAGCAAGACTTCATGGACATTTGGCACTATTACTGCAGTTTAAAAAGACATAAAGGCAGTTTCATTGTCGTGCAGAAGGTATCTGAGCCTGACGAAGCTCCCAGGTACGCAACCTGCGACATTACCAAAATCCCAAAATTCGCCTTTCGCCCTTTAGAAGTAAAATGCTCAAGAACTAAAAATATGACACAAAAACGGTTTTCAATACCGTTGTAGACAGGAATTCACCTAGCATATATATATATATATTTCTTGTCCATAAGCTTTAGACATATGCCCCTTTTTACTGCACAATTTGAAATGAGATAGCTCTATTACGTAATGGAAACCTTCAGGGCCCCTAAACTCGTCAAACACAAAGTTGGGGCCGAAGTTGAAGGAGCGCACTGATTGGCTCAGCACGACGATGACTTCGTGCTTCTTTCGCCGACGTCCAATGAGTGCGCTCCGCGAACTTTGGGCTCCAACTTTGTCTTTGACGAGTTTAGGGCCCCAGGTAATTCAGTCGAGAAAAAAAAAAATTGGGCATTAAATTTTCAATATAGCAATGATTACCATACTTTAAGCACGGCCAAAAAAAGATAAATTTTTTCCTTGCATAGTTTGTGCCCTAAGCAGAGTGAACACCTAGTCCATACTGCACACATAAAACATTATCCTACACAAGACACTTCGAAAAATACTTGCTTTATTTGAGTACAGAGAAGCTTGTATTTTACAAGAACTATTAACACATTCTGTCATTCACAAAATCCTTTACACCTTGTCATAAAGAACTATCGTGGAAAAACAAAGCCGTAGTCTTCACTTCTAGATAAATCTGCACCCCATAAAATTTTAACTTTCAAACACGTATAGTCCGTAAAAAATAGTACGGAAAATATGGTGACGACAAGTGTGAATTAAACGCAAGACTTTTTAATACAATACAGCAATATGCTACTCCAGCTTAACGACACGAAAGCTTGAAACCTCACCGTGTAGCCTGCTCCTTTTGTTGACCTCTGTTGCTGAGGGCAGTCGACATAAAACCCATAGTCCCCTTCGTAAGCTGTTCTGCAAAAAGATATGCTTAAAGTCAATAAAAATCTTTAAAGCAAGCATATAAGAATTGATCCTTTTGTCTACCATACACCAAGCTCCTTCCCTCCAAAGAATGGCACTTTAGAACACTTAAGCACCTCCAAAACCATGTTACGTACGTGACTGGGCAGTGACGACCGCCCACAGGCTGAGGAAGCTCCACAATGGGTGGCACTGCAGGCGTTGGTTGAAACGGTAATGCAAGGCTCTAAAACAAATAAAAAAATTTTTATTTTACAATTTTTTGGGGCAAACATTTTGTCTCACAATGAGAAAATGCACAACAGACAAAACGTGCACGCGGAAAGTTCAGAGGTTTCCTTAGGTGTAGAATGCAATAACCGGCTTGTATCTGTTACAACATGTTCTAGTAATGAATATACTAAAAACCATTCCAACATACGCCATTCAAACATGTGACGGCGAACCCAAGGAGTTGTTCTGTTTGGTTGGGATCTCCGTCACGCAATTTCTAGATGCTCAACAATAGCCAGTCGTTTCGCATGCAATTTCGAACACCAGGAGAAGCATGCTCTTCCTATGACGACCTGCGAAATCACTGTCGCAAATTGCAATTTTAGAAGGGGAAATGTTTGTCGCTCGCAGTTTTCTTACTTAGCAATGTTGATCGAGCTGGAGAGATTGCCAAGTCCAATTGGGAATGTTCCCGACGAACACGTGTCACTTGTGTCGCAGCGATGGACAAACAATCCACAATTCTAGGCTTTTCCTATCCTGAAGACCACCTGGCAGCAATATCAGGAAACTGACCCTTCTTCTGACAGGAGTCTGCTGCATTGACCTGTAGGAGCGAACCCGACCATTTCTTCAGTGCACCGCCGTGCACCACGAATGGAAGTTGTTGAGTGTGCTTGCCAACGCAGCGCGCGGAGCGTGAGGATGCGACAGCTATCCGTTGCGCACAGAGTGTATCCGTGGAAACAATAAAAGGTACCAGAAGTTCGAGGGTATGAAAGACAACACTGATTAGCGAGATTGCCACGATTAGTAGGGCAATCACAGAAAAAAGTGAGTATGGGTAACTTTGGTTATAACTGAGACCGTGTTAAAAAAGCCAATTTTGTATGAAATTTGGAGGGCGTTTTTCGGACTTTATTGGTGTTTATCGGAGTTTATTTTTGTAAGATTCCACAGTCTCCGAGATTCTGACTTAAATTCAACTGTGTTCCAATTTTTTTTTTTTTTTTTTTTCAAAAATGTTGAATAAAATAATTTTTAAAAAGTTCAGACACAGACATACCCTAAATTCATCTAAACTCCCCTGAATCGCTAGATATTTTAGCAGCTGCATCTGGCATCGCTGCTTTGCCATTGGCAACAAAACTATCCACGACAATTATTGCAAAGAAGTGTTGCCTCAATACAGGGTTAAGTTAAATTACATAATTTAAAAAAATATTTAAAGTGAAGTACAAAGTAACTGAGAGCTTATGCACGTCAAGTAAAGTACTGAGTGCACTGGATGCAATGTTTTTAAAGTAAAGTACTATAAATACAATGTACTTTCAAAGTAAAATATGGGTACATTTTAACACGACCTTTCATTCCTCAGTACAATTTTTTTTTTAACTGCTATGCAGTGTTTTAGGGGTAAAAAGGGGTGCATCACTTATTTTCTGAAATGGCGGCGAAGATTGGATGAAGTCGAATGTCCACAGAGCGGTTATTTTCAAAAATGGCGCCAAATTCAGAAGTCCCTTTGACCTCTGAATTTGGTGCCGCTTGCATTGGCTTGCACCCAAGGGGGTTAAACGTACAAACTTCCGCAAGCGATCCTCTGGTGGAGGAGTGTCCTATCTTGACGTTTTTAAGCTCATTGCTCACGCTGACTGAGCAAGAAGTAGCGAGAAAATATAGTAAGGGTGCAGGCAAGCTAGTGAATATTAACCATGTTGAATTAATCTGAGACTGGGGAAGAAGAGGAACATCAAAACATACAATGAACGGAAAATAGACAAAACAATATCTTAAGCAGCAACAGTTTGAAATGCTGAAGAAAAGCCCCCCCCCCTCCGGAAAGAGTAGATTGCAATACACCAGACTTTGCCGAAATCAAGCATGAGCTGCTATGGTAATTCCTGGAATCAGCAACATCGTCTTTGTAAAATATTTTGTGTAAAGTGAGGAGCGCGCATGTGCCCACATATCTAGGGTCACTGAAAAGGAGCGGTTTAAAGGGCCCATGAAACAAATTTTGGGCTGGAGTAAATCAATTTATATTGGGATTTTACTAATAGCCTGGCGTTTGGTATGAAAATTTGAAAACATGGCGGACTATTTCGTACCTCCTTCCCTTCGTAAGCTCTCTGCCTTTTCACTGTGATACATCCACGGTCCCCACAGCACGTCGCCGGGCCCAAACGCACGTCACACGACACCGGACCTCACTTAATCCCTTCACCCCTAAGCTGACATTGTGGTGGAAGCTACGCACTTGCCGGACCAATCAGCCGCCTCCCTTTCATCATTTGACTTCATTCTCTGCGCGTAAGTATGCGCGAGAGGGCGTGATCACGTGGCAAAAGTGTGGCTGGCCCAATGAGCACGTAGCTTCCACAGCACTGTCAGCTTCGTGGTGAACTGGGCGGGGAAAGCAACTTTTGTTTGAATTTCGAGCGACGGGCTGATCTTCTAGAGGGAGAATGGCTGTGCCCGGGTACACAAACGAGATTACGAGCAAGAGGGGACTCCCCCCTTTCCGTCTTCTTGAGTGTAAGTTGAGGAGAAAAGCTAAACAGGAAAAAGTAGGAAAAGCATTTCATGACTCCTTTAAAACTCGCTTTCAGTAACATAAACAAAAAAAACCCATCCAGAGACCAATGAAGATCCTCCAATGTAGTTTATTCCAGTCATATGCGTGTGTGAAGCTTGTATGTGCAGTTCCTTGCTCCCCAAAAGTGATTAACAAAGCAGGATATTTCGCTTGTCGCCGTTACTCTTCTTCACACCTCTCTGCAGGGGCGGGAACGCAAATACACGAAACACTGCCGGCATACTAACAGTGGTTGATAGCGGCCAGCCACAAAGCCCGTGCATAGTTAGGAAATGCCAGATGGCGCAAAACATCTAAAAAAGCCTATTGATGACCTTCGCCAATTAAAACTTTCAGTCAATATTGCCAAGGTCACAGCTCAATAACTACTTTTTTTTATTTAGAGCTGCATGGAAAAGACAGGATACTTCACATACCCTGAAGGGAGTGTGCATAGGCATGAAGGCCTCGGCAGCAACTTCGTTTGCAAAATACTCGCTGATTTCGATGGTTGAGGACAGGTCCGGGCAGCTGAAAGCAGACACAAGAAGGACGGCCAACACACAAAACATTAAACACATTTTTTTTTTTTAAAGGGACACTGACACCCCCCAAATTTTTTTTTTAATTTTTTGCCAGGCGCTTTATTATGGTGTCGGAGGACTACCCAATTAATATTTTGCAACAGAGTAGCGTATTTTTTTAATAAAGCCAAAAGACGCAACTGCTCGAAACCGAAACCGAAACCCGACGGAGGTCGGAGAAGTGGAGAGAAGAGAGTGAGTGGCGGAAGTCACGTGGCTACACCCGACCGTGCATTTTTTCTGTTTTTTTTTCTCCTCTCGTACCAGACGACACAACAGGTGGCGTACGAGAACTGTTCGCCGTGCGATTCTTTTGCAGTTATGTTTGTTCCGCTCGTTGTTCTGTACTCCAAGATGAGTTGTTTTGTACATTGAGGAGTTGGAGATGAGTAGTGAGTGCCGGTGGTGAATTTCCATGATCAGCTCCGAAAAGAATACACCCAAGATGTTGCGCGAAGAGCTGGCTCACATGTCCTGCGTCCGAAAAAAAAAGGGACATTGTGCGAAAGAGTTTTCAAAAGATCAACGGGATCGGGACCAATGGCTGGCTGCAATTCCTGTAGAACATATACGGGCACCTTGGAAAGCGGACGCTACCCGATTTATATGCTCCTTGCATTTGGTGGAAAGTGATTACATTGAGTTCGCAGGTGTCAAAAGGAAATCCCATACCATTTAATTCAGCGAAGTGTCGTCCACAACATTTGTTTGTTATTTTTTGTTTGTTTCTTCAGTGATAATTGTACAAAAAAAAGATATGTAAACATCAAAAAATGTTTGAAGAAAAAAAAAAAAAAAAAAGGTTTTACGGGGGATCGAACCCGGTCCTACCGCGTGTGAAGCGGGCGTCTCTCCCACTAAGCTACTGGGGCATCTCTTTACTGGTAAATCTCTTTCCTTAGTAATATTGCAGCCGGTAAACTAAGTTGGAAAGTTTGCTGCCGATTTTCCTCTAGCAAAAGCACTCCCGGGTCGAAGTCGGGAAGCACCACGCATTGGCGACATTCGCCACGCATTGGCGACATTCGACATTCGCGGGGGAGCGGGGGGGGGGGGTAGGGGAGAGAGCCGCGAGCCGCACTTTAACACGCGAAGAGCCTGTCACGAATTCCAGGTTTTCCTGTTTATTTTTTTTCTTTAACTTTCCGCCGATAGATTCGTTTATCGTCTGTGTAGCGGCGTCCGAACGTCGCCGAGTTCGGGGCCGCGCCTTTCTTCCCTTTCGGGTTGGAGATCAGTGGCATCCGCGGGAGAGAGGAGAAGTTGCCTGTTGGACCGGGCGCTCAAGGTCGCTTGGCCGGCGCGTCTGTCGGGCGCTCTGGGAACAATTATTGTTTGTCTGTCGGGTGCTCTGGGAACAATTACCGATAGAATCTCACGATACTTCCAACGGTGAGTTAGATCGTTGGCTGATGACAACACAGGTTCTCCTTGAGTTGGCAAGGAAATCAGTTGTTTACCGACAAAGAAATGTGCGGGTGTCAATGGCTCTGGTTCGTCCGGTCTGAGGAGATGGAGGTCAAAGGCCGAGAATTGATAACAGCCTCTATCTCCATCAATACGATGCCCAGCTCTTCATAGGTTACGTAACTGCACCCCAGAACCTTTTTTAATTTCCAGTTGATGCCTCGACTGGACAGGTAGTTGAGTGACTCCTGTTCTCTCATTATTTTCCATATCTTTCTGAATTCAGCAGACGCTCGGTGGAAAGTCTGTGCATTATCACAGTAGCTCGTGTGGCAGAGTCCGCGCCGGGCCACAAAGCGACGAAATGCCAAAAGGAAACTACCAGTAGACAAGTCGATCACCACCCCTAGATGTATTGCTCTAGTGACTGCGCAGGTCAGCAGCAGAATGTACAATTCTTTTACCTTGCCTTCGTCCTTGGTGAGGACAGGTCCGGCGAAGTCAAGTCCCATGACCGCAAAAGGGTCCGCCTTCAACACTCGGTCTCGTTGCAGCGGCGCGACTGGTTCGGTCGCACTTTTGCGGCTCATCCTTCCGCAGACAAGACAACGGCTCAAGGCCCTCTTGATTACTTGTCAAGCTCATATAATCCAGAACATCTCGCGCAGCTGAGTTAGAGTGTCCATGCACCCTGCATGTAGCAGCCGTCGATGTGTGCTAAAGATCAGCAGTTCCACAAAGTGGTGTGTCAAAGGCAAAACGACAGGATATGCAGCCTCATAACCGAGGTCTGAATGTTGTAGGCGTCCTCTCAGTCGTAGCAACCCTCTGTCATCTATATATACATTCAGAGTGCGCAGATCTGACGAGCCACTGCAGTGTTCACCTCGTTCTAGTTGGTTTAGTTCATCCACAAAGGCTTCTCTTTGAACTTGACAAAGCAACTTAAGACGTGCCTCCCCTATCTCTTGAGTTTTGAGTGGACCCTGGAGATTCTTTTTGGAGTGTCTACAATTGACAAAACGTAGCAGCCAAGCAGTGACCCGTTGTATGTGCTTCAGCTCCCCAACCTTTCCAAGGTTTACCGCAGGCATACAGGAGCTCGTAGCAGTATGGCTCACCGTTAGTTCTGAAGTTCTTCCTTGGCTGCAGTATCTAGGGTACCAGTGCGCATAGTAGGCCAACATGTGGGTGACTCTGCCAGCCCCTTTGGTCTTTTCCACCATAGGTCACACTTCTGTACAGTCCGGAGGGACACCCCAGGTTAGTAAATCCGCCGGGTTCTCAGCTCCAGGGCAGCGTTTCCAGTTGCTGGGTTCTGTCCTCTGTTGAATCTCCATAACTCGGTTTGCCACAAATGGTTTCCACTGAGTAGCCAGGCCCTTTATTCAGTGTAGAGCAATCATCGAGTCTGTCCACAGCATCACTTCTGAGAGGTCCAACTTAAAAACTCCCTTAAAGTAGGCACATAGTCGAGCGCCCAGTAACGCTCCCATCAGTTGCAGTCTTGGTAAAGTCAAGGTCTTTACTGGCGCAACGCGCGTCTTGGCCATAATGAGGGTCACAGTCGCCTGGTTATCACTGTCACTATGCAAATACGCGACTGTCCCATAAGCCTGGGGGCTAGCGTCCGTGAAGACATGCAGCTCAGTTCGACCCCTGTATGCAGCAAAGCGACGAGGAATCGAAATGTCCTCGAGATGATGCACAGCCTTTATTTAGTTATTCATCTCAGACTTGCGCTTGGAGGTAGCGGAGTGTCCCAGTCCGCCCAAGGGCCCTAAGTTCTTGAAATAACATCTTGGCTGTTACCGTCACTGGGCTGAGGAGGCCGAGCGGATTGAAAATTCTCGCTGATGCTTGCAATACAAAGCGTTTTGTGCCACAGTTGATTGTCAGAAGCTCCAATGTGCTTTGCAAAGAGTACTTGAGCTCGTCCCTCTCTCTATTCCACTAAGTTCCAAAACCCGCATCACACCTGACCTCGGTGTGGAAGTATCACAAGAGAGGTTTCCAACCCCATCTTCGTCAAATCGTTGTTGCAATGACTCGCTGTTGGAACTCCACTTCCTCAGCTTCATTCCTGTACAGCTCAATATTTGCTGGGCTTCCCTGTAGAAGTTTGTTACTGCTTCCAGCGTTTCAATGCCAGCAATCAAGTCGTCAACGTAAAGGCAATCGTCCAGTACTTTTGCAGTCTCGGACAAGCCTTCTGAGACGTTGGCTAGGTGGTGCTTGATAGTCGCTGCCAGCATAAAAAGGCTGCTCGTTGCACCAAATGGGTTGCATGTCATGCGCCACGCTTCAGTCTCCCGACTTGTGGAGTCTTCCGTAGGAAAATGTGTGTACCACGGAAAGCGAAGGGCATCATGATCCTCCTGCTTGATCAGAATCTGTAAGAAGGCCTTCCCAATATCTGCGGTGAAGGCAATCGCATGACGTCAGAAGTTGATGATAAGCTGTAACATGTCCGGATTGAGGCTTTGGCTCGTAGACAATGCATCGTTGAGGAACAGACAGCCCGGTGCCTTTGGAGACGCATCAAGCACAGTGCGTACCTTAGTCGTAGAACTGTCAGGTCTAAAAATAGCACGATGAGGCATGTAGTAAACTCGTTTTCAAGTGGTGCCAACCTCGCCTTCTGGCACTCTTTCAGCAAAACCTTCTTTCAGGTAGCTACAGGCACGCAGCCAGGGGGGAGGCCCATGGGGCCCAGGCCCCCCCCCCCTTGAAATGTTCCATTTTGAATGGGTCCTCCTCTCCCCCCTCCCCCTCATACAGCATTTTGTCATGGGTGGGCCCCCCCCGAAACAAAATCCTGACTACGTGCCTGGGTAGCTACGGATCGCCGAGTCGTACTGCGTCAGTCTTTCGGTGTTGCCTCTTAAACGCCGAATCAACTTGTCCAGACGCTGTACTGCAACGGCTTCGTTGTTCTTTGGGGGGCCATGACCAAGGGTAGTGAGGGAATGTAATCTTCTTTTTTCCGCGCAGAGAGTCGTTCACGGAAATCCCGAGGCTTTCAGACTACCAGAAGGCTCGAAGTCCATTTGAGAGGCTCAAGGTCAGTTTCGCGACGCCAGTGTTCAGGACGGCCACAGTAGTGGAGGACAGCACAGAAGCAACCTGAGGAACTGGGCCCCGCAGTGTCCAGCGAAAGTCCGTCTTCAGCGCGACCAAGGATCTTTGTATCTTGCGGACTTTCCGCTCACCATATTCCAATAGTGACCTGCCCCTACTAGGATTTCAATGCTCCGTGTGGAATTAAGGAAGGGTGAAAGGGTTACATAGGCTAATTCAAGCTCCCACGCCAGCAAGGTCAACCACGTTGTCGGTAAGGGCCAACTGGTCAAAACAGATGTTTTCTCTTTGAAGGGCTTTCAAGCAGTGTTCTTTGCGGCTGTATTGGCTTCACAACCACAATCAAACTAGCCGACGTTTCCTCGTAGTTCCACCAGCTGTTCTGCCAAACGAATAAATGGTCACTTCCTCCTCGCCAATCACTTCCAAACCCAGCTCTTGCAAGAGCTGCTCGGTGAGGAATGAACGTTGGCTGCCTCCATCAAACAGACAGCGAGCAAGACACTTCCGGTCTCGTCCGTCTACCCATACTTGAGCAGTTAGTGACATTACAGCGTTCTTGTTGATGGCATTCAAAGACGCCACAAAATGGAGCTCGGTACCGCCGGTCGCTCCATGATGAGACGGAGGTGACATACCACAAAGTGGAGCGATGTGGCGTCGGCCACATTTTGCACAGTGAAGGTACCGATTTCGACATTCTTTTGAGGTGTGTCCTCGCTTCGCACATCTGTAACACCTCCCTTCACTCCTTAGCCATCTCTTCTTTTCTTCAATCAGAATTGCAGAGTGACATTGCGGCGCTTCATGTAATTTGGAGGAACAAAGAGGGCACCAGTTGCTTCAGGGCTTGGCACCAACTGCGAAAAAAGCGGCAGACCCCTTTCCTCAAAGGTTGTTGCTTGATCGATCACTTTCACTGAGTATTTTCAGTCATAATGAATGGGTTAAAACAGCGCGAAAAGACGAAGGACCAGTAAAAGGAAACACAAAGACACAGCGCAGACTTACAACTGAATTTTTACCGTACTTCTGCGCCATTCAGCAAGTAAATTTGAAACGAGATAAACATACAAGCAATCGACCCGATAACACATCGTCCCATAAGGCCGATGCCTTTTTGCGCTGCTTTAACCCATTCGATATGACCATCAACCAACTCGCCCAACTTTACACCTTGTTATTTTCAGAGGTAGCGGTTGGTCCCGTATACTGCTGTCGTATACCTTCCCTCTGCTA
Source organism: Ixodes scapularis (assembly GCF_016920785.2). Lineage (NCBI taxonomy): Eukaryota > Metazoa > Arthropoda > Arachnida > Ixodida > Ixodidae > Ixodes > Ixodes scapularis. The sequence goes on from NW_024609846.1 coordinate 98,600,506, forward strand.
TCCAGCTCTACACGCATCGATTGCAGGACAGCCTCAAGATTTTAGCTTTCTGGTGTCTCATTACTAGTACTCTGACTCTTGTAGAAGTCTACGGCCCAGTCAGCAGGCAGGACGCAGAACAGTGCAGCACACAGCATCGCCCCGCAGCTGTCAGAGTCGATGCCCAAAGTCCTCAGCAAAGCGATGTTGCAATGAATGTGATCGTGTAGACGACGGAGGGCTCCAATGTCACTCAGCGCCTTCACCTTTGGCAGGTTCAGCAACTCATGAGGTGTTCTTGAAAAAGGATGTCTTTCTTGCCGAACCTCTCCTTCAGAAGCTCCACAGCATAAGCGTAGCTGTTCTCTGTTGCTTGAATGCCGCTTACCACCGCCGCCGTTTTGCCCGTCAGCACTGTCCGCAGGTATAAACTGCTCCACGCCGGAAAGCTTGATGTTGTCGTGGATCGCCTGTCGAAACTGCTTGCAGAAGGGAAGCCAATTCAACTTCTCTCCATCAAACCGTTGGAGTTCGAGCTTTGGAAGTTAGAGCTGTCCAGCTCGGCTCTGGGTTTAAGTGGTCGATCGTTCTGTGGTCTCGCGACCCTGCTCTCGATAGATGACGATGACCTTGTTTCTAGGTGTCCAAGACGTGTCCGCATTCAGATGATGGCACTTTGTGTCTCTCCGATGGCCGTGTTCTTCGGCGAGGCTCTCGTTCTTTACGTGGACCTCGATGAGCGCATCTTGCTCCTTAAGCTACCTTGCCAGGGCATCCAACTTGTCTGTTATTTCTGCGAGGCGTTTTTCGTGATGAGGCCTGAAGTCCTCAATTGACACCGCTGCTTGGATCTCCTCGCTTAGACGTTCAATTTCGGCTCGCGTCAAAAACCTTTTCGTCTGGAGCCGCTCCCTGTTCGTTGTTCGCCGATCTCGTATTGTCGCTGAAGTCCAGGGTTTAAGCACCAAAATGGTCAATAATTTAGATTACACCGGTTTACAAAAGAGGTATACAACGTATTTACAATTTAGACATGGGGAGGGCTCTTGAAGGTTGATGTTGTACCGACCAACGGTTCCAACTAGGCTCTGCTCGTGCCAGTAGCCCTTTTTCTTCTTCTGTTCTTAGCACATGCTCCTTGGTCTCTTTTCTTGTGAGGTGTGTAATTGGGCATGTATCCACATTTAGGAAGAAATGCCCTCAATATTTTGATACACATCACTCTGCACTGGCAAATATTGAAGCACATCCGGGACACTCGTCTCATTTAATTGTCTGACCAACTTTGCGCAGCCTAAATATCGCACCCAAACTTTTCTAAACCTGATTTCGTGAAAACCAGCGAGACATGAAAACATTATCCGAAACTGAAACTGTGGAGGAACATGAAAACCGGACTTCGAACTTTACAAACTTGAACTTAAAAAAATTCAAAATCTTTAATTTTTTTTTTTTTTTTTTATTTTAGCTTTAAAAGATGATTGAAACCTTCTAACTTCATGTAGCTAGAAATTCCAAATTTAAAATTTTTTCCAACTTCATGGCTATAAAAATTCGAAACTTTCAATTTTTTTTTTAACTTCAAATTTAAAGAATTTTGAAATCTTCGAACTTTATATTTAAAGAAATTTGAAACCTTCGAATTTTTCAAACTTCAGATCTCAAGATATTCAGAATTTTCGAATCTCTACAATTTCAGATTAGGAAAGTTCGAAATCTTCCAATTTCTCGAACCTCAATTAAAATAATATTCAAAATATTTGAACCCAAACTTTTATAAACCGTGAAAGCTTCAAACTTTTCTAATTTGAAACTCCACGGTGTTCGAAAATTGCAAACTTTTCGATTTCAAACCTTGGTACGGTTTGAAAATATAGAAATCTTTTGAATTCAAACCTCAGTTCGGTTAGAAAATATTGAAACCTTTAAAATTCAAACCAAGGGTGGTTCGCGACATCCCTAATAAATACCCTGTCAATGTCTCTTTAAGACTGTCATATGTCTCTTTAAAGGGGTCATGAAACGCTTTTCCAACCTTTTCCTGTTTAGCTTTCCTCAACTCATAAATCGCCCATTCCACCAAACAGTTAAAGAAGACGAAAAGAAGGGGGCCCCTCTCGCTCCGAATCTGGTTTGTGTAGCCGGACAGAGCCATTGTCCCCCTAGAAAATTAGCCCGTTGCTCAAAATTCAGACAAAAGTTGCTTTCCCCACCCCGTTCATCCCGAAGCTGACAGTGCTGTTGAAGCCACGTGCTCGTTGGGCCAGCCACACTTGCCACGTGAGCGTGGCAAATGTGGCTGCAGAGAATTAAGTCAGGTGATGAAAGAAAGGCGGCTGATTGGTCCGGCAAGCGCGTAGCTTCCACCACAATGTCAGCTTAGGGGTGAAGGGAATAAGTGAGGTCCGGTTGTGTGTGACGTCAGTTTGGACCCGATGACGCGCTTTTGGGACTGCGGACGTATCACAGTGAAAAGGCAGAGAGGTTGCGAAGGGGAGGAGGTACGAAATAGTCCGCTCCGTTTTCAAAATTTCGCACTGAAAGTCGGGCTTTTGACTTTCTACCTTTTTTTTCTTTTGGTCCACTGATTGATGTGCTATTAGTAAAATCCCAATCTAAAATGATTTATCCCAACCCAAAAATCGTTTCATGGGCCCTTTAAAGGGGTTATGACACGCCAAAAATAAAATATGACATAACTATACTGCTAGGACCCATTGTATATTCCTATAATCCTGCTAAATTTGTTTTGAAAAAGGCGCGATAATTTCGTGGATAAATCGATTTATATGCGGGCCCCTCGGAGGGGCAGATCCGGGCGGACCTGGAGGCTGATGACGTAACCAGCCTCCAGCGCGGTGTCTACTTGCACGCACTCACAGACTCGGCTCTCTTGGCATATCAACTCTCAGCTTCCTCGTTTACCTTCCACGTTTCCAGCACCCGGTCTGTGACGATTACGTCTACGGCATTGATCGCCTTGTCGAAGTGTTCGACATTGATCGCAGCAGCGATGAGAGTAATTGCTATCAAGAGATGTTGGAAGCTGTTCATTTTGACTGCGACCCGCTGGCGACGAGCTCCAGCGACGACGAGTTCGCCGTGGTCACCGTCGTCCGGGAATATCTCGCAGGCGCATGCAGGGTGGAAGGTCAACCGGCCGGGGGCGAGAGCGAGAATAGCTTTCAGTTTACCGAGCTGTTTGAGCGGTTTTGTTTGTACCGCGACGAGAAGAGCTTGGGCGATCATGGGGGCGCCTTGAATGAGAGAGTGTTCATGGTCACGTGGTTTATGGGCACCATGGTGTGACTAACTTCAGCAGTGTTGCCTGGTCGCCAAATGAAAATGATAAAAATTCGTAAATTGAATATTGCAATTATCAGAGCTCTAAAAATTGCGTAACTTGGTGTATATACTAAGTAGCCTATGAGCATTCCATTTCAAGAATAATCTATCCGTTTAATTTTCGTGTCATAACCCCTTTAAGACTGTCATATAAAATGCACTTTAGTAACAAACAGGATATGGTTTCCATCAGATTTATTTATTTATTTACAAGTACAGCAGTTCTAGTCTTTCCCTGCCCAAGCAGGGAAGGATTAGAACAGGTATGTGCTATAACAGGAGATCGTAGAGTGATCCCCAAACACGTGCAAGGAAAGGCAGACTCACCTTCCCCAGGTTTCCTCCTGCCACACGTTGAAGTCGAACAGCGACACATCTGGTGGGCTTGTCTCTTCATTCTCGGCCTAAATGTCATAAATACAAAGTGGCCACCAATTTACCTTTTGAGCGGCTGGTCACAATTTTGTTTTCTTAGAGGGATTGTTCGGCCAACTTTTGAGTTCAAGAAAACAATTAAATATCATTGTTGATGCCTCAAAATGCATTGTCCGTGCAATATCTGATTTCTATATGCCCCTTTGCATGAGTAATTGAATTTTAAACTGCTCCAATCGCATCCTGGCATAAACGGTGCTTTTGTAGGCAACATTGAAGCTCCGATGTCCCATAACGCAATGCGAGCATTTCCGCATCGTTGACTGCGAGTGAATGCTGCAGCATGCTTAGTTTTTGTTGTTGTGCTCGACTTGTTTCGCGGATAGACGAGACTTTTGTTGAGAGGTTAAGTGCCACAACTACTGGGCAGCACCTGTGATCCACGAGAAGTGTAGCGACGACCCGTGCGTAGGAAGCAATGGGTTCCTGTCAAGAATGAGACCCCGCTTATGCAGCAATCGTTTCACAGAAGGAAACTTCCAGCTGAGCTCTAAGTGGACAGAAGGCTCGTAAGCCGATGTATGATGCCGTGCCAATGATATTAAACTACGTCCACCCACTCATTGGATTAAACGGTTTGATTAGGCAGCAAAACCAGAACCAACAGCTAGGTCATCTTGAAACAATGCCAAAAGTTATATTTAACACATGCGCAGCCAGATTCACCAGGCTCATCCGAGTCGGGTGAGGACCTAGAAAGGTTACATGCATTTTGAACGATTCGTTGTTTGCCTTCGACAGGCAGTCATCGCCTCAGAGGGAACGACCCGCCGCCGCATCACCGATCCATCAATATGTGGGGCCAGATGTCGCTTCGTAGACCCAAATGCTGCTGCAGAGGCAAAATCTGCATCCTTTTCTTTGCAAGCGCTCTTTATCTGATTGGTGGCCGTCGCAGTTGTGCATGCGTAAAACGGTACATGTTTGCTCGCTAATGGCCGTATTTGAGTAATATCCTGCTAAAAGGTGCAACTTTTTTGCACACGCTTGGGACCTGCATTACAAGAATCATATCTCAGTAGGGTAAAACCTAGGAGACTGTATAATTTTAAACAAAATACGAGAAATCCATCGACCGATGCTTGTTATCCCTACCAATCGACGATCCTCTGCGTTATGTGGCGTCGCGCAGCAGCTATACGGATGTCAGCCACTCACACTGGCACAATTCAGGGTATAACTTCGTACATGCACTCATGAAAAGTTTAATTAATATTGGGCCATCATATATCAAAATAAAAATGACGTTTGTCTATTTGAAGGCTTCCTCGACGTAACAAGCACAAGAACTTAAGTACTTTCAGTTTCAACCGGACAATCCCTTTAAGTAAACTGCCCTAGTACAGTTGGATGAATTTACTGTAAAAAAATTTGTGACCGTTACATGGGCCAAGTATTTATAGGTGGAAGCTACCATTCCCTCGAAGTGACCCCACAAAATACCCTGCCATTCAAAAACGGCATGGAATATGCTGATGAGGAGATCCCGGGAACCATATGAAGACACCGAAAAGTTTTTCTGCACGAAGTGGGATTGTTAATTCGAATATTCTAATGAAACAATCTATTGAAGTGACAGCCACGAGGCGTGACAATTTGAAATTGGCAACTGAGTGAGGCTGTGACATGGATGACAATCATGGGTGGTGATAACAGCATCCAAGTAATTTTGAAAATGCACTAGATGCATATATCTAGTGCATGGGGGTGACAACTATGGCTTGCCGAGTGTGCGGTCATGTATCACTACTGCATGGTGCATAGGAGGCTAGCGGTTGTACTGCACTCGCTAAATTGCTCATCTACAATTGAGATACCAAACGCCCACTGGGGCTGACTAACTTCCGGTTGTATAAACATACTGTAACGTTGCAAACGAAACTAAAATAAATGGTTGACTGACGGGCCGACAGATGGAGCCAGAAGGTTATCTAATCTATGCGCGCGCTCTCTCCCTCTCTCACGAGGAAAAGCGGGACGCGTCTTCCCCAAAAACTTCTGGCCTTGGAAGGATATAAAAAGAGCCGCCCAGGCATACTCGGGGGGGGTTGTTCGTTCCTCGCGACAGCCGGAGATTGCGTCTTGACCCAAACCTGACCTCTCCCGGCTGAAGCGTTCGGCAAGCTCTGTCGGCCCGCGCTAGAGCAGCCTTAAAAGTTACTCCTCGTCTGCTGTCGTTAATTTTGCGTGCGACAAATTGGTGGAGGTGCGGGGTACTCGTCAAGATGCAAGACGACTCACGCCGATCCCGAGGACGTCAACGTCGCGATCGCTGAGCACGCCTGCAGAAACAGCAATCCGCCAGGTCAAGCGAAGAAGGAGGCCGCATCGACCCGAACAAGAAATGGCAGGACGAGGATGAGCAAGTAGCTCGGAACATCCATCAAAGGTTCGCGAGGCTCTTCGAACTTGCCAAGCGCTGCTGAAAGGATAGGGAGGAAGGCGACGTTCGCGAGTAACTACTCTCTACGGAGTAGGCTCGTATCCGACAACATGAGCACCGAGGACCAGCAGCCACAGGTGGAGAGGTTCATGCGGCCATACGGTCCCCCGCCGCATTTCAAGGGGAGACCGGACGAGGACTTGGAAGATTGGATGCTGCTGTACGAACGCTACGCCACAGCATTGTCATGGACAGAGGCGCAAAAAGCAAACAACCTGGTCTTTGCGCTGGAGGACGAGGCTCGGCACTGGTTCTCCACGGCTCTCCGAGAAGCGACAGCTGAGGCCCCTCTGACAACCTGGGAGCAGTGACAGCAAGCCCTCCGTCGGGACTTCACCGGAGAGCACGTGAGAGAGTGGGCCTTCATGCAACTGCAAGAGCGTCGCCAACAGCTGAACGAGACACTTCAGCACTACGTTTCAAGCATACTTCAGCTGTGCGCACGGGCAAGCCCGACGATGGCTGACACAGAAAAAGTTTGGTGTCTCCTGCGTGGACCGAGACCGGAAATTATGGAGAGGGTTGCAATCTCCAATCCGCACACCCCGGCCGACTTCCTGCAACATCTCCAAAGACTCACCCACGTCGGTGCAATGGCACGCCAAGCGCTGTTGACGATGCCAACACACGAACTTCCCGGGTTTGCGGCGCCTTCTCCATTCTCCTGTCCACGGCCCACAACGCAGGCGAGTACACCCGCGGCGGACGCCGGACTTCGCCCGAACCCCTCTGACGCCTTCCACGTCCAGGGACCAGGGGCACCGCAGATAAGTGAGAACACTACGGCCATTCTCGGCGCTCTTCAAGACAGTGTCCGTGCTCTCACGATGGCCGTAGAGCAACTCGGACGAACACGCCAGCGCTTCCCGCCGCGTCTCTTAAGAAACCAGAGCGGTAACGTCGTTTGCTTCAAGTGCCACCGCCCTGGCCACATCCAGCGCCAGTGTCCTGAGATCGTACCTCGACCGACTGAGAACAGCAGGGATAATTTCGACCGCGACTCTGCCACTGCCCGACTCAACAGTTTCTCAGCCCAGCAGGGAAACTGAGAAGTAGGGGTCCAAAAGCCTCACCCCTAAACCACCAAGGAGGCTCCATATGTGCAGCATACTCGGCATCACACCTCATCACACTACCGGCGACGATCGACGGCGGAGACGTCGAGGTGATTGTGGACACCGGAGCCATGGCAAACATTGTGTCCGGAAAGTTTGCAGCTCGCCTGAAAAAGGCGACCCAGCCAACCAAGTCGACGCTAAGAAGTGTGAGTGGAGAGCTGTTGAGTAGCTGTGGTGAAATGGTGTTGGAGATCGTGATAGGACCAGTGCACGTCCGCACCGAGTTTGTTGTGCTCGAGGAGTTTCCATACGACATCCTGTGCAAACTTCCGTTTTGTGCGACCGCACAAATGGTGATAGATGTCCCGGGGAAGAACATCGTACTCCAGGGACATGCACTCCGGCTGAACCTTGAAAGCCCGCTCGTCGCCGCCCCACCGTCTGCACATCGGGCCTACTGCATGGAGACGACCACTATACCAGCCTGCAGCGAGGTCTTGCTGCCGGTTACCATCACCGGCCAAGGGGCGTTTCTCATCGAGCCACTCCCGGAGACGTCCCTGACCCGGCCAAGCGCTGCAAGAACATTAACTGAGGTCAGTGCCAATGTTGGATATGCACGTGTTGCCAACCCGTCTTCGTCACCCATAACGATAACCAGGAGAACTGCGGTGGGGCGCACAACGTCCCTATTCGCCGTACAGCTTGCCACGACCCCTCCACAAAATAGCTGACGGCAGTATATCCGAAGTTGATGTGGCGGCTAATTTGGGTTGCGCGGAGAGGAATCGAGTCCACTCACTGTTGAATGAGTACGCACATCTGTTCTCAGAAAAGGGGTGTCTGGGTCGCACTCATCTAGTCGAGCATGAAATTGATACGGAAAACGCGAGACCTGTGCGCCAGAATCCGTACCGAAACTCGACGTACGAGCGACAGGTCTTTCGCGAGCAAGTCAGCGACATGCTACAAAGGGACGTGATTCGAGAGTCGACCGGCCCGTGGTCGTCGCCAGTTGTCCTGGTGCGCAAGCGTGACGGGTCCTGGCGATTCTGTGTGGACTACCGGAAAGTAAATGCGGTAACCAAGAGGGATGTGCACCGAATCCCGCGTGTGGATGACATTTTGGACATGCTTCAGGGGTCACGGTTCTTCACGACATTGGACTTGGCGTCCGGGTATTGGCAAATCCCTGTTCGAGAGAAAGACAAGGAGAAAACGGCGTTCACCATGGGGGCTGGCTTGTATGAGTTTAACGTCTTACCATTCGGTATGTGCAACGCACCCGCAACCTTCCAGCGCATGATTAATAAGGTGCTTGCCAGCCAGCTATGGAAGGTGTGCTTGGCTTACTTGGACGACATAATCGTGTTTTCTCGGACTGTAGACGACCACCTGCAAGACCTCAGGGGCATCTTCGAGGCGCTCAGCAAGGCGGGCCTGCGACTTCAGCCCAAGAAATGCAAAGTCGCCGCCAGCAGCGTCCTCTACCTGGGACACGTGATTGACGGCAAAAGCGTACGACCGGACCCGGACAACATCCGTGCCGTAACTTCCCACGTCCTTGAAACGTTAAAGAAGTCCGCAGCTTCCTGGGAATTTGCAACTACTATCGGCGATTTGTGAAAGACTTTGCCCGAATCTCCCGTCCCTTGAACGACCTTACCAGGTGTGACGTCAAGTGGTCCTGGAATCGAAAGTGCGAAAATGCTTTTGATGAGCTAAAACAGCACCTGACCGGGGAGCCCGTGTTAAGACTCTTTGACCCCTCTCTTCCCACTGAGGTTCACACAGACGCGTGTGGGTATGGAATCGGGGCGGTGTTGGTCCAGAGGGACGGTACGCAGGAATATGCGGTAGGTTATGCCAGTCGCCATCTCAATGCCGCCGAAGCAAATTACAGTACAACAGAGCAAGAGTGCCTCGCGGTCGTCTACGCTACCAGACAGTTCCGTCCGTATCTATTTGGGGTTCCGTTCATGGTGGTGACGGACCAGTCTAGCCTCACCTGGCTAATGACGGTCAAAAACCCAAACGGCCGCCTCATCCGATGGAGCCTGCTCCTACAGGAATTCAACATAGCTCTGAAACACCGACCAGGAAAGAAGAACGGCAACGCCGATGCGCTGTCCCGACTCCCTTGCGACCCTACGACCCAGGAGGAAGAAGAGCTACCGCTTCTTTTGGTGGAAGGAGGGAACATTGTCCAAAATCAACGCGCCGACCCGTTCCTTGGACCAATCGTTGGACACCTAGAGAGACCACAAGACCCCGTCGTAAGGAAAGTCAAACGGGCTGCGCGGGCCTTCAGTCTTGTCAATGGAATCCTCTTCCGCAGAGCCAAGGGGTACGAGGCAGAAAGGATGGCGCTGGCGGTGCCTAGGACACTGCGGCAGGAAATTCTAGTTTCTTGTCATGATGACGTTACGGCAGGCCACCTGGGAATCAAGCGGACGATAGACAAAATTCGGCAAAGATACTTTTGGCCAAGGATGTTCGCTGATATCACCAGGTATGTGATGTCTTGCCCAGACTGCCAAACGCGGAAAACGCCCCCGTTGAGGCCGGCAGGCCTACTGCAGCCCTTACCTCCAGCACAGAGGCCGTTCCAGCGAGTGGCAATGGATTTCCTGGGTCCCCTTACTTCGTCGCAAGATGGAAACAAATATGTCGTGGTCATAATCGACTATCACACGAAGTGGGTTGAGACAGTGGCCACCCCTGACGCAACTGCGGCCTCCGCTGCCAAGGCCTTTATGCAAGCAGTGGTTCTTCGCCATGGAGCACCGGAGACCGTTTTAACCGACAGGGGTCGCCACTTCGTTTCCGAGATGATGGAGGAACTCTTTCGTCTTCTGGACACCAACCACGCCCGAACCACGGCTTACCATCCCCAAACGAACGGACTGTGCGAGAGATTCAATCGAACCTTGGCTGATATGATCAGCAAATACGTCTCCTCCAGTCATCAAGATTGGGATCAGTTTCTACCGTACGCAATGTTCGCGTATAACTCCTCGGTGCACGACACTACCGGTTATTCGCCGTTCTTTCTTCTCTACGGGCATGAGCCCACACTTCCCATCGACGCCATGCTCCATCTGCAGCTTGAACACGTCAAGACTCCGTCGAACGAAGAGGTCATGAGGAAGTGGGAAAGCGCGAAGCAGATCGTCGCGGAACGTGAGCGACGGGCCCAGAAGAACAACAAGGAGAGGTACGACCAGCACCGACGCACAGCGCGCTTCAAGCCCGGGGACCTTGTGTACATACGTATGCCTACTTCAAAGCGAGGGAGGACAACTAAGTTCCTACATGCCTATCACGGGCCCTTCATGGTGGTCCGACAGACAGCCGAAAATGATTGGGAGGTTGAGAATCGCAGAGGAAAGCTGGACGTGGTGAATGTGAATCGCATGAAGCCCTTCGTGGTGCGTGACGAGAACAGCGAACGAGTTAGCAGCGACGACTCCACGGAAACATACACACCCGAAGGTCCGACAGGGGACCACCGTGACATTCCCGAGGAATTCCACGATGCTCAAGACACCCTCACTCAGGACCAAGCGTGTGGGGAACCTCGGCGTTCCCAAGTGAGCGACACCGTAGCGGTGCCAGTGCCGGCATCAGTGCTGGAACCTGTGTCAGTGCCAGTGCTTAGGTCAGCTCGTGAGCTACAGACAGGCTCTAATCAGGAGACGAACGAACGAAACCGCCGAGCTTCCACCCGATTGCAGTGGAGCGACTTTTTGTATTACTAGTTTTTCTCAGACTTTCATTGTCTGGATCAACTGTTGCAACGGACTGATTTTGTGTATTACTAGTTTTTCGCACAGACTTTCATTTTCTGGATCAACTGTTGCAACGGACTGATTTTGTGTGTTACTGATTTTTCTCACAGATAATTTGATGTCTCGTTCACAGTGGACAAACGTTTGTGTAACACTGATTTCTCTTCACGGGTTTTGTTCCGTATGTCTGAGTGAGGGCACTCAGCCCTTTTTGGCGGGGGATATTTGTAACGTTGAAAATGAAACTAAAATAAATGGTTGACTGACGGGCCAACAGATGGAGCCAGAAGGTTATCTAATCTACGCGCGCGCTCTCTCCCTCTCTCACGAGGGAAAGCGGGACGCGTCTTCCCCAAAAACTTCTGGCCTCGGAAGGATACAAAAAGAGCCGCCCAGGCGTACTCGGGGGGGTTGTCCGTTCCTCGCGACAGCCGGAGATTGCGTCTTGACCCAAACCTGACCTCTCCCGGCTGAAGCGTTCGGCGAGCTCAGTCGGCCCGTGCTAGAGCAGCCTTAAAAGTTACTCCTCGTCTGCTGTCGTTAATTTTGCGTGCGACAATACTAAAGATGTCACTTCGACACTGGCCAGCCCTGATGCATCCTCAAGAACTTTCGCAGCATTAGGCTTACAATGAAGCTAGGTAGTTACGATGAAGTGGTGCACGAAATAATGCAATCTCGAAACTCCAGTCTCAAAACCCACGCCGTGTTATCTCCCCCGCCTCCAAGTCCCCGGCTGTCAAAACTTATGCACAAGCACCCCCGTATCAATTCCCCGTGGTGTACCTGACATCCTTGTTATCCCTTGACCATACCGGGCCAAGATCAGTTGACAGGGTCGGTCTAGGTCAGAGGGTCAAACACATGACTTCAGCTTTGTCTTGAAGGTCAGGCTAAATTTTTATTTAAGAAGTTTTCAACAGGGAATGCCTTTAAGACGTAATTCGGCTGCTGGAGATGGAGCCTAAATACTTGCAGACACAGAAAGGAAAGAGCTCAGCGGTCATCAACGGGTGAAAGCATACTGCTTTCAGCACAAACACCAAAATGACAGGATTGCCCGGCGGTGTGCAAAATACTGGTCGCGGAACTGCAAAGCAGCGGTGTTTATGAAAGGAAGAAGGGTATTCAAAAATCACAAGGTAAATATATTTCCCTCTTTTTCGTTAAGCTCTTTAGAGACTATAACTTCCACAGCTCAGGCAAGGCTTGTTTCGATACGTCCCTTGGTGAAGCAATTGATTATGTCGATACACGTTGCGGCGCACACTCATCCAGCCGATGACAGCAAACTCTGCGAAGCGCGATTGAAGAATGCTTTGACAAAGAAGGTCTGACCGGAGCCACATGTGCCAGTTAGAAGTATACTGCGAAGAGAGCATGGGCTTAGTGGGCCAGGAAAGTATACCGTAAAATACCGGCGGAGCACCCACCCCATTTTCACTGAAAACCGGATTAATCTAAACATGGGCACTTGTCTAGTCAAATTGGAGAGTTAAAGGGATGGTGAATCAAAAATTTAGATTTCAGAAAACAATGCAGGAGCTGCAGGCGGGACGCTACAACCCCTACAACACTACTCGCAAGGCAATATCTCAAATGGACGGCTGTATTTTTGGAAAAAGAGGTAGAGATTGAACAAGGCCGACGAGGCGTGCGACGCCCAAATATCTCGATTTCTCCTCTCTTCGCTTCGCCCCCTCAATGCGGTGAGGCGGAGAAGACGCGAGGCTGTTCCCTCTCCTTCTCTACTCTTCTTGGAGGAACAAGACAACAACATATCTGTAAAATGCGCCTCCTTTTTTCTTAGAAAATACGATCATCCATACAAGATATCGCTGTATGAGTGATGTTTTGGTGTTTGTAGCATCCCGTCGCACGCTTTTGCTGCCGTGTTTTGTGGAATTCAGATTTCGGTTCAGCATCCCTTTAACGTATAATTTGCAGAAATTCCAAGTTTGGAAAATGCTAATAGTGGGCGCTTGAACAAAGTGGGCGCCTCTGCGGTATTTTACGGCAAATTGGCACCATAACCGTGATGGAATCATCTTACGTGGCAACTGTTTCTCGTGTGGGTGGACGACGCCGTAATTGCAGGCCTTTTCAATTTGGAGAGCGTGAGAAACATCCTTTATCGGGAAAAGGAGAAACAGCAGCCTAATCTGACAAGGGATCGGTCCGAGATCAACCTGGGGCTATTGCACGCAAAGACTCGATAAACGGAGCTTTCTACTATTTGTCTTCACCACAACCGCACATCGCAGTCCTTGTTTTGACATATAGAAGGCGCTGGATTACTTTTTGGAAGCTGACAAAGTGTACATCGATGGAATGTTTTTCTCCTGTCCATCCTTGTTTCATTAGATGGTCACAATCAGCACTGTCAAACATTGGAGGGAGTTTTAACATTGCATACTTCCTTCTGCCTGGGAAGTCTCGGGAAGTGTATGTCACTGCGCTCACAAACTTCAAGCCTGCGTTGGACTCTCTTCGTAAACTTCTCTCACTCAGCCTTGTCTGGACGGACTTTGAACTGGCACTTATGCAGGCACTCCTGTTCATGTTTCCTGACGTTCGGCACAGTGGCTGCCACTTCCAATTTGCCCAAGCAATCTGGCGAAAAGTACAGGAATTCGGTCTTGCTAAAGCGTACCAGGAAGATTCCCTGGTAACTACGTTTGTCTATCAGACGATCAGTCTTGCTTTCATCCCACCGACGTTTGTGCGCATCGCTCGGCGGAGCTTGAAAGCGATGGCACCACTGACCTTCGGAATACCATGGCTCATCCTCTACTACAAGGGCACATGGCTGTTCGGAAACTATAACATCAGCCAGTGGAACCACCACCAGAGTACTGGAGCCCGGCCCAACAACTTGAAGGAGTTTTGCCACCGGTAAGTAAATCTTGCATTTGAACATATGACAGCTCTTATGTAAAATATTGTAAATTTTACTTACAGAAAAATCAAAAACTCCATCGGAAAAGCATATCCTGATGTGTTCACGTTCGTGGAGCTGGCCAAGCGGCACGAGGCTACGAGCAGAGCCCCACTCCTCCCGGTTTTCAACGGCGGCCAAGTACGAAAGCGGCAGGAGTGGGAGAGGAAAGACGAAACCATCAACATGCTCGAGGAACGTCATTCCAACGAGCAGCTGAACCTTGAAGAGTTTTTGAAGTTGATGCAGCAATTTTGCGGAATTCAAGTTGTGTTAATGTGTTTGAGAGAAGAATGCAGTCGCAAGTAAATGAACACGTTGCAATTCTGCAATCTTGGCAAGTGTCAAATCAACTCTCAATTGTTGCGAAAAAAAACAAAAAAACATGCGTCTAGATCAGAAATCAAAGTAGCAAAAGATATGGAAGCGAGGAAAGCACTGGGGTAACGGGGGGAATTAGTTGCGGAGATTTGGACATTCGGGAGAAACGGCACGTGGCATCCAAGACGGGGGAAGTGCCACCTGGGGAAGCGAACTACACGCGTACGATGCGACCCATCAGAACCAAATCTAACCCTTTTTCATAAATTCCACCAATCGCAACGGCCCCACTTTGCGCCTCCGACATTCAAAGAATCGAAGCAAGCACAGTGTCAGAGCTGTCACTCGCCGCATCAAAGGCGCGTCGCGCAAACTTGACGTCCGCTACCGCACATGGCGGACGGCGAATTCAAAACAAAGACACCCACCCGCCAGCCAAAACGAAATTCGCGCGCCCGAGCCCTTTGACATCGCGCAAGGTGCAGAGATGCTCTGTCACACGGTTCGCGACTACGGACACAGCAATAAAAAGTTTGCATACCTCTGATGGCGCCTCCATTTCTATTTTCAAGACAACCCAGACGAAGTTGCTTCAGTTGTTTCGTTTCTCTGAGAAGGGAAAGGAGCGAGTAGCGGGTGGCGGCGGTGGTCAGCGGTGGTGGTGGCGGAGCGGAGGAAAGAGCGGAGGGCAGCGGAGGGCGTGGAGGAGGAGAAATGGATAACAACGGCTATATATGCCCTTTGTAACGGGCGGCAGCTTGCGCCACCTAGCCTAACATTTTGTCATTTCTTTTATTTTAAACTTTGTATAAATTTTGTTTAAACACAACCCCCCCCCCCCCCCCCCCCCCTCTTTGTGAATTTTTTTAAAGAATTCACGAGACAAATGACCATGATGCAATGCTGAATCGGGCTGTTGAATGGCTATGCCCTTCGCAACGGGCGGTAGCTTGCGCAATCTAGCCTAACATTTCATCCCCTTTTAAAATTCGCAACAAAACCCTCTCCCCCTTAAAGTGCTTTTGTTGCTTATTTTTATCTGTATTTTCACTTCTCCCTAGACCTTTCCCACCAATCTTCCAATCTCCTCTTTGTTACCGCATTCGTCCATTCCCGTCTGCAAATCCTAGTCGCCCCCCTCCTTCGCATTTCGTTCGACTAATGTTTTTAATGTGAAAGCATTAACTACAATCTTTTAGGGATTGGTTGGCGTTTGCCCTTTATTTAGAAAGCATTAACTGCCTCGTGGAGCGAGCTGACGTCATCAGTTTGAAGCGCGAAAACGGCGCTTTGTTTCCCCGATCCTTCGGTTCCATTGGCTGTCGCGCGTTGACGGGGCTCCCATTGGCCGCTGCGGTCGTCAGTTTCCACGACCGCTCACCCCATGGCGCTGCGTGTCCATCAGTGCGCCGTTCTTTCCACGGCAAGGTGACCTCGGACGCTCCGTGCCCAGGAGAGCACACGCGCTGACCGGCGACATAAGTACACAGCAGACGAAAAAGGGAGCGGACGAGCGGTTTGCATGCTTTCGAATTTACAACTCATAAAAAATGCTTAGGTGTACCTCGATCTCTTTTTTTTCCCGTTGCTTCGTTGCATTCGCTTACTTGGTTTCCCCTCATGCAGAGTGCCAGTTATATTAAATGCAGGTAAACCAGTGACAACTTTATATTATTTCATTGTACTCCTATTTCTAAAATAAAAACCCAATCTTACACATTCCAAGAGAAGACAGTAGTACCTGTAAAAAAATACATAAATAAATGACCCATTGGCAACGTTGCCCGCTGGGCTAGTCTGTCGCAAAGACCTCCACTCTTTCCACCTTAGCAGAGTGAACACTGGAGGGGAGGCAAGCAGAGAAGAGGAAACCACCCACCATGACGAGCAGAACTTTGTGGGAGGGGCATGTCCTGCTTTTCTTAAACTACAACAGGCTATGGTTGCGTAAACATAACAAGAACAGAAATAGTACTTTTCGTGCGAATAGGGACGAGCCTATAGAGGTAATCTTTGCTTCTACTATGTGTATACCATCTGTTCCTACTTGCCAATTGTAAATTGCTATGACGACCATGATCTCTTGATGCAGCCTCGCTGCTGTATAAAGCACTCAATGGTGCACCAAGGAACAAAGATGAAGAAGCAGACCATGGAGAAGTCAACAGTTTGCCTGAAAACTGTGGTGCTTGCAGCAATTTGGTTACACGGTTCCTGCTGCGGCCACAGTACTAGGACAGAAGACAAGGTCTCGACTAACGCGCTGCTCTGTGTGTCGAGACAGCCTTAACTGGGAAGAAAGTTTCTGTGTGGCCAACAATGCCACACAAGAAATCAGCTGCAAGCCCGAGTCGCAAAACCCCCGAAAGATTTTGCGGTAGCCGCGCATTCTATCCCCAGGTTTGCAAATATGTCTTGGGGCCTTATCTGAAAACTTAATGTGATGCCTCTAAATTATATCAGTATGAAAGACGATAGCCACATCAGCTATTTCTTACCAATGGCAGGCTTGGTTGGCAACTTACAATTTGTGCGCAGCTTCGGGACAATTTTTACACACCCCTAAATGCGTGTTAATTTATTTATTTTGTGCCTGCTTTTAGGCTTAATTTTCTAATGTAGCACCTCACTAAGGCAACCTTAGGAAAATCCCAATCTCAAATAGTAGCTGCCAATACCTTTCCTCTGAAATGTCTCGCTGCTCCAAGGTTTATCCCATGTTGCGTCTTCCTTTTCACTTCCAGTTTCTAGGCTTGGCAATCTTTCCCAGACACGTACATTTCGAGGAAATGCATCGTGACAATGGGGTGAAAAACACCATAAAACTAAATTACCAAACAAAAGAGAGGAAAGAAACCAGCAAAAATCATATGTATGTATCAGGAAAGATGACTAGTATTTTAGAAAAACAAATGAAACATTAATATTTAGTTAAACAATTCCTGCTGTGTGAACGTAACATCTTGATAGCAAAAAACTTGATTTATTGCCTTCTTAACAGTGCAGTGTTACAAAACCATCACAGTCATACGGGGATACCAAACCTGAGGACAACTGTTCTTATCTAAGCCATGCATTCACAGTCTTTGTTCTCAAGAACCTGGGCGCTACCAAAACTTCCCGTTGGGTATTCCTCGGGATCGTTCGAGTGACTCTTTATAGGCTTTCTTGTTTGAGTACAATTTGAGCACAGCTGACTAATACATTTATGCATGACCATGATTTGAGCACTGCCCTCTTCCTCCCTCGTCTATGCTTTACACACTAAGGCACTGGTCTCTGCTGGCAACAAGGTTGAGCTACGAAAACTTCAACATCTCACGGGGAGGTGCCACAGAGACGTAGTATTGCATGAAAAACTGGGCAGGCCAATACTACTTAAGCATAGCCCAGGTAAACATGCAAGTAAAAATGCGTGAACGCATGAGAGAAACAAAAGAGCCCAGACAACTGACTTAAGTACCCTGCAGATTTGGGGGCTTTGCCTTTTTATAAATTAAAAAAAGATGACAATCTGGTGAAGTGTATGCCCTTCAAGATCGGCAGATACAAACGTACTGTCTGGCAAATACTGCAAGGCATGGAATTTTTGCTGCTTGGCAGGTACATGGCAGTGTAGCAATAATTTAAGTGATGTGAACCGTTGCACGATTTTCGTTTCTTTCATCAACACTGGTTCCCTCCTCTGGTGCAGGGAAATTTCGGCGAGCATTGTAAAACACCCCAAAGAACATTGTCCAGCAAGTGCCCCTCAGAGTATCAAAATAAAACATTGCACACGGATGCAGATAATATGAAAAATAATGGTAAATGAGACCAACATTTTGGCATGACAGAGTGCTCAAAGTAGCAGTGAAAAACACCGCCAACCTAGACACTACTCATGTCTGACATGAGACACGTAACAATGCGTACAAGCACAATCGTAAAAATATGGGATGATGCTTTGCTGATGCCGCTTCACTAAAAAGAGAAGAAAAAAAAGGGGGAAACAAGTACATGTGCAGCAAGCATCGACTAAAAATGAAGTTAAAAAAAATATATCTTCATTCGGGGGTTTCGTCGGAGTCTTCCTCTGAGGGCTCCAACTTCACCCCTGGACTGCCGCTGGGCCCAGCAAGCCTAAAAAATAGAAAAAAAAAGTGAAAGCCGTTTACAAATCCCTGTAACGCCGAATTGGAGCGCAGCTCTTGAGGAGGAGGAGTGAAGGGTACTGAGGGGAGGGTAGACCCCTCCCCCTTCTCCTCCTCCTCCCCTCATTCTTTAATATGCTCCGGGGGGGGGGGGGGGTGTCACGTGACTTCGGGGAGGGGGTCACGTGACCTCGGGGAGGCGTGACCTGGGGGTGACCTCAAGGCCACGTGACCCCAAAGGTGACCCCCACGTGACCTTGGGGTCACGTGACCTGGAGGGGTCACGTGACCTCGGGGGTTCACGTGACCTGGGGGTCACGTGACCTTGAGATGACCTTGGAAGGGGTCACGTGACCTCGGGGGTCACGTGACCTCGGGGGTCACGTGACCTCAGAGGGGTCACGTGACCTTCAAAGGGTCACGTGGGGTCATCTTGGGGTCACGTGACCTTGAGATGACCTTGGAAGGGGTCACGTGACCTCGAGGGGTCACGTGACCTTCAGGGGGTCACGTGACCTTGAGATGACCTTGGGAGGGGTCACGTGACCTTGGGATGACCTTGGTTACGCCGACGGCGCTCAAGCCGGGAACGGGCCCCTAAGAGCTGCGCTCTAAAAAAATGAAAGCCGTTTACAATTAACGTTGGATTAGAGCACAGCCCTTGACGAGGAGGATGGAAACATACTGAGGGATAGGTGACTCCTTGAGGTCACGTGACCTCAGGGGGGGTCGTGTGACGTCAGGGGGGTCACGTGACCCCTGGGGGTCGCATGACCTCAGGGGGTCGCATGACCTCAGGGGGGGGGGGGTCTTGTGACGTTGGGGTCGTCATGTGGCCTCAGGGGGTCACGTGACCTTGGAAGGGGGGGGGGGGCCACGTGACCTCGCGGTTACGTCGACGGCGACGCCGCTCAAGCCGGAAACGGGCCCCTAAGAGCTGCACTCTAAACAAAACAAGAAGTAGACAGGTGCAAAAGTCAGAGTAGCACCAACTGCACCATTTTTATAGACTCGTTTGTCTGTGCCTTGCTGCACCCAAAAGGCCCAAACTTGCTCTTCTGCAACAAAAATTAATTCTTCTCTCATCTATAGGACTCCAAAAAGCATTTGCTTGGGTCACTTTTGTCCTTTAGGACTAAAAACAAACAAACATATCAACATCAAGTTTATACGGTGTATGTGAGGTTAGCCTACAATGTGTTCTGGTGTTGTTTTACAGCTGTGGGGGGAATACAGCCAGTGCCTTGCAACGGTATAGCCATGACTTTAGTAACAAAAATCGCAAAAAAGTTCATTTTTTGAAATGGCGTTTTTAAAATTTAGTTATTTTTGTGCTCATCAGCCAAGCTGGTCGATTTTTGAATCAGCATCTGAGCCATATCATCAATTTATTATTCCCATGCCTGCTAAATTCGGGTCAAAGTTAACACTTATATGGCACATTTTGTAAACACAATTTTCTGACTTTGCAACTTTGTGGAAGGGATATCTCAGCGTTTAGGGTAGATACAGTAAACCCCCGTTAACTCGAACAGGGATATCTCGAAAGATCGGTTAAGTTGAAACTTTTGTGCGTTGCGAAATGAATCCCCATTGGCACCATGTATTTTGACATCGCTTATCTCGAAAAGTTTCCGGGACGGGCATCGAATAACTCAAAACTTCAACTGCAAAAAAAAAAAAAAATAATAAATAAATAAATTCTGAAAGGACACTGAGGCCCGAAGGAGAAAGTTTATCTCCATCGGGACGAAGCGACCGCGACCTAAAAATAACGCCAACAAAGGAAGAGAGAGAGAGAGAGAGAGAGAGGGTCTCCGGAGAAAAATAAACAAAAGAAGGAAGCGCCGAGAAAAATAAACAAAACAAGGGAGCGCCAGAGAAAAATAAACAAAAGAAGGAAGCGCCGCGAACGCGTTCTGGGAGCACAGAAAGCGACGAGCGTTCAAGGACGTTTGTTTTCTTGCTTTTTGCTTTCTCCCCATCTCCCGGGGCTTTTCTTTCTCCCTTTTTCTCTACGCTTGTGCTGGCTTGTGGCGTTCTATCGGCTCTCCCGATCTCGTGGTCGCCGTAGTCGCCACGCCGCCGAGCCGTTGTCGCGTCGCCTTCGTTCAACCCTGTCCACATGGATGAAGGCGGCGCTCTTTGAGGAATATGTGCGTGCGCTGGACCGCTGGACGCTTGTTTCTAATTCATTTTTTTTTTTTTCTCGTTTTAGTAAGTGATTTCTTGCTTAAAACGAAGCTGTGATTGGTACCATTTTCGGAACCGCTAGATTTTCAAAATTTGCGGTCGGTACTTCGGAAATTTCGGTACTCCGCTTATCTCGAAACTTCGCTTATCTCGAAATTTTTCCCGGTTTTTATGACTTCGAGTTAACGGGGGTTTACTGTAGAACTTTGGGAACATGGTCTCCGAGGAAACGACCAGCAGCCTCATCACCGATCCAGTGGATCCGCCGATATGCATACTCAGATGCCACTTCAGAGCAAAATCTGCATCCTTTGCATTGCAAGCACCCATAGTTCGATCGGTGGCCATCCCAGTTGTGTTTGTGCGAAACGGCATACGCTTGCTCGAAGCTTAAGGCTGTTTTCGAGTGATATCCTGCTAAAAGGCGTGAATTTTTTTGTTCACGCTAGGGGACGGCATTAAAAGAAATGTATTTCAGTAGGCTACAGTCTAGGAGACTATAATTCGAAACAAAATACAAGACAGCCATCGACCAAAGCTTGTTATCAAAACCATTCGACGATCCTTTAGGTTTTGTGACGTCACACAGCAGCTACGGATGTCAGCCATTGACACCGGCGAAATTCGGGATGACGTTCCCAAGTGCACATGCACATGCCTAAGACGTTCCCAAGTGCACATGCACATGCCGAAGCAATTATGACCTCCCACTGGTACAGCATAAGGGAAACTGCACGAAACTGCTAGAATATATGTTTGTGTGGCGACAGAGCTACTCCAGAATGTAAATTTTTCTGATCCAAAAGTTTTTCAAAATAAAATTTGCTCCATACCTTGAACTGGCTAGACCACCTTCGCGTGCATTTATTTTTCTAATAAAAAAAAGAATAAAGAATGCTAGAAAATTTTTTTGTTAAATATAACCTTTTGCATATGTGTACTTGATTTGCAGGGCTGCAGAAGACATAGGTACAAATTACTGCAAATCAGTAATTTATGTGCACCTAAGGCATGAATCGAAGTATAAGTTTTATTTCTTGGCAACTGTGGTTGGGCACAATTTCTAGTAATTTGTAACCACCAAGTTACTTTTCTACTGGTGCTTTTCTGGCAACTCCAGCAAAATAAGAACAGGCTTGTTATTGCTTCGAATAGCTGTAAATGGCATAACCATAGTAAAGGACACACTGGCCCAAATATTTAGTAATGGGGAAGTTTATAATCCTAAGTAAGGCAGAGAGCAACAATTCAAGCGCATGAGATGTCCAAGTGCCACCCAGTGTTTATGGTGGTACCTGTCTGCTTCTTCCATAGTGCTCAAACTGAAATCGCTCCCATCTAAAACTATTCTTTGTTTCACCTGACGTGCGAGCAAAGGAGAAGCTACGAGAGTGAGCGCAATACTTTAAGCGGACCTGCCATGCTTGTGAGCTCGTGAAGTGAAAGTATGGTTTAAGACAACAAGCAAGAGCTTGTAGCTTCGGCTTCAATGCCACCTAAGATGAAACGGAGTTTAGCAACTGATGCTTCAAAAAGCAAATGACTGACCATCTGCCGTCAACATGCTGCGTGCTGTAGAACTCCAACGCATCTCTGATGGGCCTCAGTGCGTCGAAAATGGCCCGCGAGGAGCACTGGAAAACAGGAAAAAACAGACATGTAAGCACGAGCACAGTCAAGCTACAGCGAATGACGTGACAAATACGTCAGAGAGGGGCTCTCAGGCACCCTGCCACTAACATGACCTCACTACATTTTTGCAATGTTGTGTCTGTGCATAGAAGGGCCTGTACAAAACAAATCTGCCTTTTCCTTTTTTTTATTGCAAAACAAACTATGCATTGCCGCTCACTAAATCTCGGACCATATGTAGCGTTAGTGGCCAACCCCAGTACAGTTCGAGTTTCGCAATGCTGACATTAGTGTCGCCACTGACAGCAGTGCTTCGGGGGCCGGGGGCTCTCACTAGTTTAAAAAAATATAAAACTTTTTTTGCTAACTACGATTTCGACACAACGGCTTCAATGTGTCATGAAAACAAAATGTAATTTATTTGATATATTAGTCTTTGTTTGTTTCCCTTTTGGTCTGAAACCAAAAACCGACCGGGCACCATTTTCGATGGGAAAATGGCGGAGGTGCAGCCCACGAATACACTGAGGTGAATGGCGTTGGCTACTGGGAATGGGCTTTATTTTTAAGAAAATCGCTCGTTACTTTTGAATAAAACAACGGCCAGTTCTGAAACTTGGCTTTTGGTCTGGACGGCTAGTGCTACGTTTGGTCGGGGGCCGAGTGCTCGGAAATGCAGTTTATTTTTGCGGTAGCCTTTTTTCAGTGACCCTCAGTACAATGCTCCTCAAAGCTCGTATGACGCCGCACATAGGGGGGGCACCAAAAAAGGGCACTAGACCCGTGCTGGCAGACATGGTGCCCGAAGGCCCTTCCCCCGAGTCTTCGGGGTCTCCTTGTTGGTGTATTACGCACCTGGAGTTGAAAGATGCCTTGTTGGTCGTTTTCCGTATCGCTCGGTGAGAGTTTCTTTGTTTTGGGGGGGACTTCGATCCCTGTACTCTTGCCGTTAGGCTTGCCTGCGGAAAAGTGCCACAGGCGTGAGTGGCACCAATGCCGTAAGTACACTTAACACTAACCTATCGAGCGTTCATTTAATAGTTCTTGTCCGATGTGTTTGAAGTTGTGATACGATCTAATGCACACCGAAAATAAAAATTTCACAAACCAACACACAATAAAAAAAAAAGAAATCCCAGCCCATTTAGTTGCTTTCCAGGAATTTTCTTACGGTAGGTTTCCCTTCTGCAAATGTTGTAGGGGGTGCATTCATAGTTTTTATTTATTTTGAACATACTCAAGCCTTGAGGCTAAAGCATGTTAAAAGTAAAAGCACACTCAAGTATTCAAAGTATTATGAAGAAAAGCAGGCACATTTGCACCGTTTACAACATTCGTCCATACATTTAACGAAGGAAAAGTTCCTAAAAGAGGCAGTGTTAAATCGACACGGCACAATTACCTTATTTATTTGAATATAAGGCGAGGTTTTTTTCCAAAATCCTTAGTCTCAAGGTAATAAATACCCTGCCTTATATTCGAAGCTCGGTATAGCAATATGACGATTTTTTACTTTTTCTTGGGTCCTTCAACTGCCCCCTCGCCTTATAATCGTGACCGCCTTATATTCGAATAAATACGGTAACTTGTTATAGTAGCGTTATCACAGTTTGCGTATGGAACATATTTGTGAATATTGCTGCGTGCATGATTGAGAAGGTAGCAAATCAGTTCATCTAGAACTGGTTCTCAAAAAGGGGTCCGCGGTCTGCTTGGGGTCTGCGAAGGCATTCTAGGGGTTTGCAAAGCCCTGCCTCATCAGTCATGTCCGCCAATAAAAGAAACATTCAAATTTTCGGGTGAGTTTTCTCGTGTGTATGTGTGTGTCAATAAGACAAGTCTACTTCAGACTAGCCCCTAATTATATCCCTTTATTAAATTATTATCATAATTAACCTATACCTTTTCCTTCCCCTTACCACGAACAGGGTCCTCCCTCATTTCTGCCGATCCAGAAGGGTGTCAAGCATCAATGGTTGAGAACCACTGATCTAGAAGATTTGTGAATCAGCGGAGGTGATGGAGGACCCTGCCTGTGCTGAGGGGAAGGGAAAGGTATAGGTTAATTATGATAATGATTTAATAAATGGAAATCTAAGGGGTAGG
Organism: Ixodes scapularis; assembly: GCF_016920785.2. Lineage (NCBI taxonomy): Eukaryota > Metazoa > Arthropoda > Arachnida > Ixodida > Ixodidae > Ixodes > Ixodes scapularis. The sequence goes on from NW_024609846.1 coordinate 98,624,880, forward strand.
TAAAGTATACTTCTTCCATTGAAATACACACGAGAAAACCCCCATGAAAATTGGAACATTTGTTCTCAATCTAAAGAAAAGACAACCATTATTGTCGGGCTTGATTGATGAGGCAGAGCTTTCCGGACCACTAGAATGCCTTCACAGACCTTTTGGGGTCCGCGGACCAGGAATGCCAACCCGCGGGAAATTTCCCAGATTAAGGGGGGACACTACCCAGAAAAACAATTTCTGCAAAAAAAGTTGATTTTGACAAATGTAATATTTACATCCACCAACATCCAGGGAGTATTCCCAGAAAGTTTCAGTAATTTACACTGTATAATTAACTTTTCATAAATTTTTTTTGGTCTACCAATGCTAAAGAAAAGGTAGAGGTTGGAGCACTTCGAATGCATTTTTCTCCATTCCAGTTTTTGGCAGAAATTTCACTTTAGGAAAACTATTGTTTTGTTATTACGTAACTTGGATTCACTTTTAGAAGTTTTTCTGGGGTGAAATTTTAAGGGGAAGATAACTATGAGCTTGTATTTTTTTATTTTTGTAATTTTTCATGCTCAAGAGCTAAACTTTTTGGACAAAGAATGGAAATATAAAAAACAGTATTTGTGTTTCTGTGGCTTTTCTGTCATGAAAGATGGTATAATATAGAAATATAGCTCCATAGTTATCAGCTCTGAGCTGTCCTAAAGCAATATAACACATGAAAATGACAAATTTATAAGTAATTTCAGAACGATAGTTTTCCTACACAGACACGCCCACTTTCATCTTTGAACATTTGCAATTTTTTTTGTACATCACCCAGGTTAACAAAATTTGGCAGAAATGTTCTCAACGTTAACAGAAACAAGCCCTGTAAATCTAATTTAAATCAAACAAGCGGTTTAAACATCCATTTTTTTGGGTAGTGTCCCCCCTTAAGGTAATATACAGGTTTGTTTGGGAATAAGGGAAATCTTTGGGTACTGTATATACATATCTGGAAATTTATAGGTTAACTACGACTTTTTTTCGAGATAACATGGAATTTAAGTGGCTTTTGCTACATCTAGGTTATTCCCTCGATCTGTTTGGCGATTTGTTGTGCGACCATCTGGCAATACTGAGGAGCACTCAAACAATGTTTTTTGGCTAAAATAAGTTTTCATCGCCCTCGTGAAAACTATGGAGGCAGGGACCAGCCAACTCTAAGCATCTGAGAGTGCTGCTGCGCCTTCTCGAAAAAGAAAGCTTGAGTACACAAAGAAATACTGCGATGACTGGAGATACACACTTACCATATCCAAGATACAGAGTTACTATGACCAATAATATTTCGTTAAATGCCGTGCACGAAACGGTGCTTACTGTGTGTCGTATTCCGTGTGTTCGAGTTCAAGAACTCTAGTTTGTGCTACACCTTTTGTTTTAGACTGACTATTATGAAAAGTGCTAAAGAAGTTATTAAAGCAGTACCATGTTCTGACGACATCTATAACATCTAAATCGAAGGTAGGGTCCCATTTGTCAGTTTGAATCTCCCGGTGACACTTCCCCTTTCCAGATTTGGTTTGACCACACTTTTACCCGATAAACTCATTTTTGCAGATCGTATAGCGCAAGGTGTAAAGCCTACATAATACATCTCTTATGGTAAAAACAGAAGTAATGCAGAAAATGAATATTTATTAGTATATAATTATTTGGGCAAGCAAGGAAAATTTAGGCAGAAATAGGAAAATTTCAGGCGTCCACTATCATAAAATCCCGAAAAGCCCAACCCTACTTTTGGCTTGATTTGCTATATTGTTTTTAAACACCGAAAGATAGCCCGCTTGTAGCAGGGGTAGTGTTGGGATCAATGATGGCCTCGGCATAAATGTGGCTAGTTTGCTATGGCGGGATATAAGCGAACGTTGCTGACAGGGAAGTACAGTCACCTTAGCTTCGTTGCCCCTCGCCACGATAACAAGCTTGGAAGAGACACCAGACCTAAAAATAGCACTTCTTCAACTTTTGTTGATTGTAGACCAAAAGTTAGTCCACTCTATATTTTCACCCGATTTGCTCCGGATTTTAGGTGGGCTATCTCTCGGTATATCACGGTAGGGAGATTCTGACTCTCTGTGTTGGCAGCCCTGCCACGGACCCCATTTGAGAACCACTGTTCTAGGTGAACGGAGAAGCTATCTTCTCAATCATGCACGTGGCAATATCAGTAAAGTAATGACCACCTGACATGTCTCTTTTTCTGTCGTGCCTAATAAATGCACTCCCAATTTCGAGTCAGCAAGCGGAACTCCACACTCCGTTCTCTGGTTCATGCACCCATGTGTTTTCTCTCCCGGAATCCTCACTTATTTCGAAGGCATGCTATCTCATCTCTAACGTCGTTTTGCATCCCGGTGAACTAATAACAACATCAGCCCTGGGAAATGGAGGAAAGGGTGAAACCAACTGCAGACAGCTGCGTGACGGATGTGGATCTGCGGAGGTCGCGGAAAGAAGTAAAAGTTTCCCAAATTTCTGGTTCCGCTGTTCTGCAAGGACATTAACATAATTTTCCTCGACTGGTTCGATGATGCAGCTTCCCAACAACCCGCTATGTGAGTTACGTGTGTCTGGCTTAAGTTTGAAGTTGTTGAGTTTGCCACTCAACTCCACAACCGCACAGCCGAAAAACATTTCAGTGCCAAGGGAGTGCGCACACTGTTATGGTATACAACAAAGAATGTGTTTTGACTTTCGAGGACTGAAAACTGAAAAGTTGTGCTGCGTTGCATGAGTTGACACACAATCGCGCGCGGGCCACCATGGCCAGTAACACGAGTGAGCGTTATGATCCAGATTAAACTCAAAGAAGCAAAATCAGTTGCTGGAATAAAGATAAAGTGCCGATTATCGTAAGGTGAGTCTTCAGATGCGAGGTTTCGATTGCCAATTTATTTCCTATCCGATTTGCCCATTCATAAATATCCGCTCAAAATATTACCTCGTGTAATAAACATATCCACCCAAAATTGCATAAGTTTTTCAGGGACAAAAATAAAAAAAATAAATAAGGGCACAATTATAATGTGAATACATAAGATCGAATCAGCAGGGCAGTATGAGCTGGCCCAGTTTAAGGCTACCTGAAAGGGGTAAAACGCCACATGGGGTGCCTCTGGCATGCTAAACTATAAAACCGACTGCCACACTGCGACAACTGTAAATGTGGCAGCCTATGCAATCCCTTTTTTTTAACAGTTTAAGACAGGCTGTCGAGCCTAACCGGAACCGAGCAGTAAATGGAACTGGACCCTTATTTTTCATTGAACCGGAGCTGAACAATATTTTTTGTGTCATCTTCGAACTGAACCTGACACGGAGCAAATAGAAATATCGTTTCGAACCGGTACACAATGGGATGGTTCAGAATCACAATTTTGTCATTTTGGTCCAGCTTTCTTACCAGCCTGTAACTTTCCTTCTGACGCCTGGTTTACATTGTCTAACACCAATTTTGGCAATGACATGCACGGGAATATGCCGTCAGGCAAGTTGTCACAAAATTGCCGAAATACCGACGCAAAGGTGCAGCAAGATTACATCGTCCCAGCAGAAATTGGAATAAAATCCCAGAGAACTCAGAGCCACAACAATGCCAAACAAAATGACTGAAAAAATTGTGCACCTGGATCATAGCCTTGCAAGCGCCCACTAAAAAGTACAAACAAAAACTTGTAGCAGGTGGCTTTCACTTTCCCCCGCTTCCCCTACTCGGCCCGAAGAACCATGCGGCAAATATACTGGACATTCCTGGAAACGCGTCTGTGGTCGACTTGCAACAGTTTATGAGACACACTGCACATGCTGGCCCTGGCCAACATGCGCAGAGGCTACAATGTACGCAGCACTTGTTTTGTACCGGGAGTACTGTCTTGATCAGACGTCGGCAGCAGCGTCGCCTCTTCGGACAATGCATCGGGACGGGCCATTCTACGCTTAGAAACAACAGACGACGATCAGCTCCAGGTGAATACTGTAAACAACTTAAATTTCGCAGGCTCGCATTTTCGCGAATCGGGCCAAATCTGAAAATTTTGAATGATTCGCGGGCTGTTTTTCTGCGCATCGAGGTGGTATGCTATGTATTTGCTACCATAGGGAAACATTCATCGAACCTATTTCTTTGCAAATCGTAGGCGATATGCAAAATTTGAGCGAATTAGATCCCTGCAAAAATTAAGTCGTTTACAGTATATTCAAGGGCTTTGTAAACTCGCTTTTGAAGTTAGTCTCAAAGACACTCGCTATATCATTATGTTGTATTCGGTTTTGCATTCTTTGTTTACTCTCCCTCTCTCATTTGAGACACTCATTTGTATTGTAACAAAATGTGCACATTCAGAACTACTTCTGAATGTGCACGTTCTACTTGTTCTGCACCTTATATTCTGCCTGGTAGCACGTTGTAAAGGTAGTTTTGTTGTTGAATTTGGGAGTATTACCGGGCAAAAGCTGGGCATGAAAGGACCAACCCCCTTGTTGCTCACTGGCGCTCGGCAGAGGATATGTTCTTCCGAAGAATATTGCATGTTATTACAAAAGTGCTATTATTTACCCTTCTGCTGTGGGTTGAAATTTGCATCGTGCTCAGTTTATAATGTTCAAAAACCTTTATAAGGTCCTTGGAAGGTACCACACTCGTCATGAATTCGCCTTTAGAGTCTACATGTCATCCGATTTAAGATAATTAAATTTTTCTCAAACAGACGAGCTTCAACTTAACTACTTTTCCTATTACATATATGGAAGCTGCCAGCTGCACTCGTAGAAAATAGATAAACTGCATGAAAGTTTGCTCATGACGTTCCTCAGTAAATAAATTTACTGAGTAACGTGATGCAAATGTTAGTCGTCTCCCCCACTGCGAAGTACTAATTTCTTGGATATTATGAGGTTGCGCTAGAACATTGGTATCCGATTGCCCCTTCGCTACCTTTATACAGGATTTGTATAAACCTGTATGAACTGGTTCAAGCCCAGCTGAAAATCCCCATTAGGTTCAGACTAGAATTTCCCCATCGGTACCAATTGGTACCCATTAGGTTTTTGGACATCCAATTGGTCACTGGCCAGTGAATAGAAAGAAACCACTTGGAACCTTTGAGGTTCCAAGTGGAAAAAATAATTCCACTTGGTGAGACAAGTTGGCCAGTGAGCTTCCTGTTGGAGCCTACTAAAACCAATTGGTTCCGATTGGATCTAACAGAAATTTTCAGCTAAGAACAGTTTTTTTTTTTTTTGCTCTCGAGCTAAACTTGAATTGAACCACAAAGTATGCGTGCGATTCAACCCGAACCCGAATTGAACCCCGAAATCTTTTCGGTTCGACACCCCGGATGCCCAGTGCTTCCAGCACGGCTTTCGTGCTGCCTCAGCCTAAACGGCACCAGGCCAGCCCGCATTGCCACACGCGCTCGTGGCGTTGCTCGCTTTTGGCCAATTGTTCCTCGCCCGATCCTCGTGCTTACGTTTTTTCTGTCCCTTCGCCTGGTCGGTGGAGGAGGTGGGGGGGAGGCGGCTCTTATCCTCGTTGCGCCGATCCCTGCCTGGGCAGCGGCAGATCTTGACATCCATCGACAACCTTCCCAGGACGCAGTTCCTGCCAGGGAAGCCAAGCCAAAGGGCCACTGAATTTCCTCGAAACGCCCCAGTTTCGTTTCAGAACTGCGGCACTGTGCCACAATCGACGGCTTCGAAATGAAGGTCGGGAAACTTGTGAGCGCAAAAAGGGATGGACATAAAGAAGGGTACACGAACGAGCAATCGTCCGTGTCCCTTTCTTCATGTCCGTCTCTGTTTGTGCTTGCAAATTTCGTGAGGATCATGCACTAACTAGCGCCATAAATCTCAATAAAATGGAGGTCGTCTGCAGTGGAATAGGGGGAAGGCAGAGCAAGTAACAAGCCAGCAGTCTGCTTTTATGGTAGCTTACGAGCTGTTTGATACACAAACCTTAGTCAAAATCAACAAGTCAATCGCTTTCCATATTATACCTGCCGTTCGGAGCTCCCTTACCAAAGATTTGCGCATTCATTTTTACGATTAGAAGGATAGATTTTCCAGTTCCAGCAGATATATTATGGCAAGTGGTACTTTTGGGAATATTTAGGGACTAGAGAATACAAGCGAAGCCGGCGTAAAAGGCGCAGGCTGCACTTTTTAGGCTATTTTGCTCATGTATAGAGTGTTAGATCATGTGAGTTTGTGCATTCTGTTTTTGATGCTATTGCTGTCAGACATAGCCCCTCCCATTATGGTAAATATATAGAGTGATTTGGAGCACTCGCCCACCGATCGCGACATTGCAGGAGCAGCGAGCATATGCTTGAAATGTTAGGGTTTGCTTTTCTTGTTTAAGGAGCCGACTGCGCACCAGGAAGGTAAGGCAGGTGGTGCAGCCTTCTCTGTGTACGACGGTGTGTGGCAGAAACCAAAGGGCTCAAATCCCACTGGTCGCGTGAATGGAAAAGATACTGCTACCCACCCATGCTCCAAGGTGAAGATGATCTTGATGGGGCGTCGGTTCATGCCCTCTCCGTGGCTACACGAGCTGAGGCACATGAACCTGTAGTGGTATACCCTGTAGCCCATGCCAGCTGCAGAACAAAGGCAGAGGAATAGAATAAGGTTGCCAGCGTGCACCTTCTCCAAACATTAAACCAATGTTGTGTCACAGAGCAAGACCCATCTCGAAGGGCCTTCAGATACCCCGAGTGACAGCCAAGGCCCCAACAAATACAGTTAAAGGTAGACTAAAGATGTTTCTGTGATCGTCTGTTCTTGGTCATGACTTATCTTACAGGCTCCAAGCATCCTAGAAATCCAAAAATTATGCTAGTGCGACGTCTATTTCCCTACTAAAAATGTGATAGAAGTTCGTGCCATGCCCCTTTCTGAGCGGAAAAATCTGAAGCACAGAATTCAGCGGAGGCGCCGGCGGCGTGACGACAGGGGCGCGTCAACCAACTGCAAGCTGCCTCTCGCTCGAGCCTAATTTTTCGATTTCTGGGATGCTAAGACCTCGTAGAATGAGTTATCACAAAGAACAGACAATCTCAGAAGCATCTTTAGTCACCTTTAAGAATCACTCTTCAGAGGCTCTAGAGAGAATCCGAATTACCAACAACTTTTGCAAACACAATATTTCACTATAATGCTTTGTATAGAACAAAAAGGTTCCAGCAATTCAATTTTGGGATCAGGCCTGCCCCGCCCCGCCCCATGGGGACACAGATGAATACACCGGTGCAATATATCCAAACCTAAGCGAATTTTATCGTCTGCTTCTTGTGCAGGTGTTGAGGTGACATCAGAACAAAGCTGAGTTCTGATTGGCTTTGATTGGAAGGATGGCCGGTACACATCAATGCTAGATGTATTGAGGTCCACCCACTATTTTCGTCAATCAGCCAATCAGAGCTCAGCTTTCTGACATCATCGCAACCCCTGCGCAGCAAGCGGACAAACTTGCACTCCACACGGTACTTCCTGCTCAAAATGAAGCATTGGTGGAATGTGTTGGCGAGGTGAACCGAAGCAGGACAAATGCCTTTGCCGAGCCAAGACCTACCTTCGGGGTTGTTGTACTCAATAACGACGCTATGTCGGCCCGTGGTGGGGTCCTCCTTGTACGCCGCACACGGGCTCTCGCAACGGATCACGTGGACCGCTGGTATGATTGACTCTGTTAATGGGTAAGAGGCAACGGTGAATTGCGCACGTGATTACAGCTACGTCAACACTAAGCTACAGGGCTCAGGCAGCGGCCATGACTGTTCAGAGTGGGTGTTCTCAAATGTTACGACCTCAAGGAACTGCCATCTCCCCAAATAGCTAGTCAAGGAATCCCTCACTGCCCCGGCGTTGATGCAGCAAAGTGGCAAACAAGCTTATGAGCCACGTAAATGGTAACGTGCATAGCAGGGAATGTTTGACTCAAGTTACGCATCAATGAGCAGCTCAAATCTGCTGAAATATTTCTTAAACTGAAAAAAAAAAAGAAACAGCTTATTTAGGTGCAGGGACAGCAGAGAAAATTTAGTAGCTCGATGAACCCGTGAGCGCACTCTGGAAAACCCCTGTCTTCCTAGGAACCCAGTTTAAGAATCCATGATTCAGAGCAATGCCCAGATATTTCTTTAGACAGGGCACAAAAACAAAACATACAAACGACTGCACCTTCTTCGAATACAGCCCGACTTCATGATTCCTTTCGTGATCCCGTTTTTATTTTTGTTATTGCCACTTGCCTATGCAAGTGGCAACTGCTTGCATCATCAATCTATCTCGTTTCGTGCCACTAAAGTCGATGACAGATTGGCTGGCGAAGTGATATGAATCTCCAAAGGGATTTGTATCACTTTGCTATAGCCAATTGCTTTCACTTGTTTTCTTGACACCTTTACAAACTTTTACCAGGGTAGCGGTGCATGTTTTTGCGGCGATGACAGCACTGACTTCTCCGCAGTGATTCTACTGCTCTTTACCTACTTGGGCTAATGCCGCAAGGTCGTGGCGCTGTCCACCTTTATTTGCGGTATGATGACAGATCGTGCAATGACACGGGAGTCCAGCAGTTTTAGCACCACTGAAGTGTTCAATTTGTGCGCTTAATTGCACCACCAGTTAGAATCAGTTGCCGCTGAAATGCTTGGCCATCAGCATCCCTTCATACATTTTCTGTAAGCACCTGCCTCAGGCTAATTCACAAAGTCCTGCCGGTATCAGCTTTGCTTCGTGGTAATTTCTGTGGGGCGACGTGAAAAAGCAGCGGGCGTCATGGTTAAATCGGTATTGCTCCATCAGACTCAGTCTGTATCTGCGTTTCAGGTATGGCCTCAAAGTTTAAAAAGGAATACCAATGACCAGTTGGCAGCAAGCACTTGTTTTCAAAAAGTTAAAGATGGTAAAGAAACCAAATTCAGTTTACGAATACATGCATATGAGTGTCATAAAAGGAACAGAATGAGACCCAGATGACAGTAATATTTTTATCCGGTAGGTTTCTGAGTAGCATCCAATGACATATTAAAGGAGATGGATTGCAAATGGGCTACCAAATTTAGTACAGTATACAACGCTGGCACAAGACAGCCCCCACCTGACGACGCACTCACTCGAGTTGGTTGCGTTATAAGGATCCATGTGGATGAGGCACCGCTTGACTACGCTGCGGACATCGTTGGGGTTAGCGTAGACCGCCATGACACGCAGAGTGGTGCCCAGAGGAGGGACCTTGTCCACGTGCACGTGGAAGGGGCAGACCACATTCATGTTTACGAACAGCTTGCGATGATGCTCGTCGTACTGCGACCAAGGAGAAATCTGAAAGTTAGCCTTTCGAGCTTGTAATTAAGCTAGAGTGCGAGAAGTTTACTGGTACCCCAGTCACTAAAACCAGTAGGCGCACGGAGACAAGGCAAAGCTTTAAGATTCATAGAGAATTATGAGGACAAATAGACAGAATAGTTGACTTAGGGGTGGTTCAACCAGTTTTGAGTATGAAGCAAATTTTAGAGCAGAAAACAATCTTGCTTTGGAGCAAAAAAAAATCATGTTTTGAAGCAGCTTTGGAGCAGCACATTCATAAGTTTGGAGAAATTCGGTGCAGCTGCCTGTTAGTGATGCCAGCATGCATTTATGTAATCAGCTGCGGGATAACCATTAAGAACCCAAAGTTAGCAGTTATACTGTACTACAGTAGAATCTCAATGATACAAATCTCGAGGGATTGCAAAACAATATTCGCATCATCCGAAATTCGCATGAACAAAAAAACAAGTCATATAGGTACAGGAAAGCAAATGGAGGACTACTTGCAATAGTAACATTCTTCTGAGTCTTCTTTTCTTCAATGTCATCCAGGGGACACATTTGGAACGTGTAAAAACGTGCGCACGTGTCGTCGCTGACGTTGATTGAGCTCCCAATGCGCCGCAGCACGTTGAGGGACATCCTTCCGAAAGTTGGCTGAAGAAAATCGCGCGGGGTTCAACGGACGTGCAGGCGCGTGTGCCAACAAAGGATGCTTGCTCGTTGACGATCACATGATCAACGCTGATTCCAAATGTCATTTCTCATGTTCACCCGAGTGATTGAGAGTTACTAAAACCCGTTTATCATGTGACAACACAGATAGTGCAGCAATGCTGGATGTGGGCATGTTTTCGAATCTTGGAATGCAGCCACGGTTAATGTAACTGCACGACGCGTATGCAGAAGGAATGACGAAAAAAATGACACAAAAACGCCTGCTATAGTTGTCGGAGCCAAGTGATGCCACCCCAAAGGATGTGTAAACGTTGTCGATCATTGTTCATACGATCCACCGCGGCCCGAGAAAGCATTCGGACTATACTGAAACGTAATACATTAGTCCCAAAGGACTTTGGCCGAAGCTTTTGAAAAATTCATATCACCTCGAAATTTGGATGAACCGTGATCGTATCATCGAGATTCTACTGTAGTCGAATTGCCCTTCAACTGCTGTGAAGCTGTTCCATAAACTTAGTCAAATTCGTGTTTTGTTTACGTTAGGGCTAGTGGAGAAATGTAGCAGGAGTCATATTGTAGCGCCAAAGCGCGAGACTTACGGCGGTGGCGCCAACGTCGGCCACACATGTTTTCATGCGTCGAGTCGCAGTCAGGAAACCTCTGCAACAATCTTACGATGGCTCTTTCAAGGTCCTTGAAAGGCACGACAAGTATTTCGTTCTGGATTTGAACGGGCGGCATGACACTATCTGCGTCGACCGCCTAAAGCCTGCTCACATTGAACTATCGTCCGAATCCAGCCCACACCCTCTACATTGACCGCCTTCGTGCCAGCCATCGGCGCCATCCTTACTAGCCACCGAGCATCAGCATCATCGCTCCGTCTCTTGGGCACAACATCGCCCTAGCGACTCCTCTAGGGGGGGAGCCCTTGTAGTGCCAAAGCGCGAGACGTACGGCGGTGGCGCCAAAGCGCGAGGCTTAGAGCGGTGACTCACGCAACATCAGCAGCTAATGACGTTTCAAAGCGCGCGGCACGAGCTGTTTTGGTCGACGTCTTTCCTGACCCCCACAATATAAGTGTGCTATCACCACAGTCGACATAGAATACCATTTTAATAATTTCAAGATAACAAAGAGTGGTAAATTGGTACTATACAAAGTCTTCTCAGGTGACACGAAAATCAGCATTGTCTGGACCTCATACCCCTCATACCTTTGTCACAAACATTTTATTTACGATTACACTTCCTGACAATTTCTCACTGTGGAAACATTTAATGTCTGATTTACTTTACTTTTCATCGGTTGTGATCGCGATCAAGTTGCCCAAAAATCAAGTTAGTAGAAAAAACCTTCATTAATAAAATTATTCTGGGTTCCCTAATGAACAGACATTTTAACGAGTAGTATGATCAAGTATTCACATCATTTGACATGAGAAAAGGCAACAATTTGTAACCAAGCAGTTCCAACTGTGCATGCTAACAAAATGGGAACCCGCTGCGAGCATATTTCTATAAAACAGTGTCATGCTTCTGAACATAAACATGCAAAAAAAAGATAATCACTTGCGCTTGTTAATCTTCAGTAGTGCGCTTCGAAATCCAATCAAGACTGTTAGAACTGTGCTGCGTTTTGAAGGTCGGTTAAAAGTGATGTGCAACAATGCCGCAAAGCCGGAAACCTGGATTGGATTGTGATGGCCAAACCTGACTGGATTCCCCCAGTTGATAGACGAAAACGAAAACTCTTCCAAAAATCAATTCGTTCGCAGATTCAATCGCTTTGGCACAGTTTGGCACAAGTTTTCCCTTTTGGGTGCAGCAAGGCTCAAACAAACAAGAATTGATCAAAATGGTGCAAATAGCGCAACTGGACCACCCCTGCTGACTCCAACCATTTCACACATATATAATACCTTGGTACAGAAATGCATCATGAGGCAAAGGTTTGCCTGCTCCTTGCACAGAGGGTGCTCAGGCATCAGGGCACCGAGCCGCTGAGCTCCGGTGTCGTCTGTGCGTTGCAGCAACGGGCATGTTCTTTTTGTCGAGTAACGACTATCACAAGAGCTGCAATGAATGAAGAACTCAAGGCCAAGATGTTTTTGCTATCCATCGAAACGAATAGAGTCTGCTGGGGCACAGTCATTTGTAGCAATTACTCCCTCTCACTCACGCACCCTTCTTTCATGTGCGGAGCAACTCCCGACTGTTTTGGTCGACTTGCTTGCTCTATAGAAGGGGTTCTGAAACTGGGTTTCGCAAGCTGGTTTTGTGGGTTCTGAGAGCACCCAAATTGCAGTTCCCCCTCCCTAGTTTAGGCTTCCATGGACTGTGTCATGGATGAGATGGTGTGGCAGGCAAAGCAACCTCCCCCTTTGCCCTAACAAGTATATATATTTTACACAGTGCCCCAGATTAACCTCTCTGCCTTGTTAATCTTTCTATAGTCCTCCCATTTTGCCTTATACCATCAGGTTCACTATCCAAATGCCTTTATTGCCTAGTATTATCGATTGGCAACAAGGAGACGAGTTCAATGGGAATTTTTGAGACCTGTTGGGGTTTCCTGGGACGAAAAAAATTGAGAACCCCTGCTGTGTAGAAACGGGCTCTAGCCTGACGATATTGTTGCAGATGTAGTTGCGACTAACTCAAATTTAGCAAACGGTTGTGCACAGAAGACAATTAAATTCCAATTACATTCAGTAAGAATAATGAATTAAAATGTATTACTCGCAAAGTAACAAAGTTGCATTAATTCAATTACAAAATGGGATGTTCATTTCATAAGCTTGTATCAAATTGCAGGAAAACATAAGGCTAAAAACACTAATTTTGTTCTGGTCCAACTGAATACAATATAAAGTTGAAACACAGAGCAAACTGCTGATCAGTGATCCTATATCAAACAAAACATAGGTAAATACATGTGGAAACAAGAAAACAAAGCATGAAATTTTGTTTTTTACGATTTACCGCCAGAGGAACCACCAATATGACCTAAGGCTACTTTCTCACCGTGTAGTTGGCACTCTTTGCCAGCTTCTCTTGGCGAGCACAATTGACGTAGAAGCCATAATCCCCACGAAACTCCTTGCTGCAAGGGCAATGTCAGTGTGTTAAGAATTCCAAGAAGCAACACAAATGCCTTTCTCCACTAATTCTTTTTCATCGCTAATTCTTTTCATCAACGAGAAAAGAAAGTTGGCTTCTACAATGTGCACGCTACTGCTTCAAACCCACTTTAGACGATGCGCAAAAAAGTCACGCGCTGCAATTTATTAGAAAGGTGCGGCTAGGTGGTGGAGGCTTTGGGTGAAAACAACAACGAATGAACTTACCGGTACCTCGTTCTTAAAAGAAAAACGTGCTCCGGGCTATCTGTGGTGGTAGTCGCACGTGATGTCATGATCGTGTTCCCCTATACCAATATTCACCTCATGGGTCGACACTTAATCGACGCCTGATCGGGACGTCCCCACAAGCTCAAGAACTGTCGTAAAAAAAAGTCCGGTTCCTTGCGGAATGCTACTGATTTCCCCCATTATGTGTTGAACTAAGATGTGTCTAGGTACATCTTAGATTAGCTTTGCGTCATTTTATCGAGACCTACATGTTTCAGATGCCAAAAGCATTGTTTCTTCCTTCGACAACCAAATCTTGTAAGATCTACTTTGCGCGGCACATGAATAATGTGCAAAAATTGCTTTTTTCTTGATGTGAAAGTGAGTACAGTTGCATGTGCCGCTGACAGATGGCGCAACGTCAGACATGAGAGTATGCACCAACTCAACCAATGATCTCCGTACCAAATACAGGGAGCCATGAGAAATTTAAATTTGTTTTCTTATTGTTATCTTTAAATGAACACGTTATCATACTTGCAGAGTTTTACATTAAAGGGAGGCGTGCCAGCACATTGAAAAGTTTCCAGGATTGTCTGCTAAGCTTTGCGCCGGCGTGCCCTCAATGCTTCCGGCATTTGTTAGCGGCAGATATAACTTAAAGGGGTTACGACACGCCAAAAATAAAATATGAAATAATAATACTGCTAGGACCCCATTGTATGTTCCTATAATCCTGCTAGATTTGTTTTAAAAATGGCGCGATAGTTTCGTGGATAAATTGATTTATATACGTGTCCCTAGGAGGGGCAGATCCGGGCGGAGTAGGAGGCTGGCTACGTAGCGAAAAGGCTGGTTATGTAGCCAGCCTCCTGCGCGGTGTCCCCTTGCATGCACTCACAAACTTGGCTCTCTTGGCATCTCGAGCTTCAGCTTCCTCGTTTAACTTCTGCGTTTCGAACATGCAGTTCGTGACAATTACATCTATGGCATTGCTCGCCTTGTCGAAGTGTTCAACACTGATCGCAGTAGCGATGAGAGTGATTGCTATCAAAAGATGTTGGAAGCTGTTCATTTTGACTGCGACCCGCTGGCAACCAGCTCCAACGATGGCGAGTTACAGACAAACTTGCCGTGGTCACTGTCGTCTGGGAATATCTCACAGGCGCATGCAGGGTGGAAGGTCAACGGGCCGGGGGCGAGAGCAAAATATTGTTCGGGTCGCCGATTTGCGTGAGCGGTTTTGATTGTGCCACAGCGAGGAGAGCTTGGGCGATCATGGGGGTGCCTAGAATGAGAGACTTTTCATGATCACGTGGTTTATGGACACCATGGCGTGACTAACTTGGACAGTGTTGCCTGGTCGCCAGATGAAAATGATAAAAATTCGTAAATTGATGATTGCAATTACGAGAGCTGTAAGAATCGCATAACTTGGTGTACCGGAGTAATCGCGCACACCCCACTTTTTGGGCCAGTATAGATTTAAAAAAAAACACAGAGTCATCGCCCACCCCTTCAAATACCCCAACGCTGAATCCGCGATCCCCGAACATTCATCTTACCCGAATGACGTGGCCGCGGACCTTACAGTTAGAGGACGTCCGTGACAAAGTCAAACGAAAGAAGGACACTTCCCTTTGTTTACGCATTTCCTCTGCGAGCGACCTCAAAGTCGCGATCGTAGTGTATCTGTGCGAAAAAAAAATGATAAAGATAACAAAATAAAAATTTGTCCTGCTTAAAAAAAACGTGAAAAAAAAAAAAAAAAAAGATAACACGAGCAGCAGTAACCCATTCAGGGATCGTGCGGTAAGCGAAAGCCCCATATCCTGCAATGTAACCTCGGAGTCTAAGGTCAAAGTCTGTCTCCGCCGATGTAAGGTCGCCGCGAACCCACTCCTTCTCTCAGCACGTCGCGACCGGGGTTGTGCAATGTTTAAGACAAAGGCAAAGGGTAAATAAAGCTTCACTGGAACGCCGTACACAGACGTTTGTAAAGCGTCCCATCTCGAGCTCCGTATTCGTGGGGCCGTCTACGTTGTGCACGGACACACGCATCTATCCACCAAACAAGAAAGTTGCATAAGAGCTTGTGATTGACAAGGCGCGCGACTTGTCCTGACGCCAAAGTATTTGCCAACGCGAACGCCGGCTTTCCCAGCATCGCCCTTTGTCGCTTCATTGGTCCGCTCGCTTGTTGCACCTGGTTGGTTTTTCCATTTTCTTGTGGATTTTTACAGCGGAGCTGTTAAGGGCTAAGTTCCCCAGGATCGTGTCCGGTATGTCGACACAAACCTACCTGGACAGCTACTGCCATCTATAAGCAACGGCGGCAAGCGCGCAACCAGTCTGGTTTCCGCCGTCGCTCGTAGATGGCGGCAACCTTTCAAGCTATTATCGAAGAAATGATAGTTGGGCGCGTTGGTGGGGATTCATCGTAGGAAACAGCACGAAAAACAGACGACGACAAAGAAGAAGCACATGTAACGAGCGCAGCGCTTGTCACGTTTGTTTCTTCATCCTCGTCTGCTTTGCACGCTGTTTCCTACGCTCCTACGCTCTTATCAGTTTCGGTTTGGACTCACGTTGGGTCGGCCGCGCGCAGCTGTGGAAGGAGCGGCGACGTACGCAGCAGCGCAAATGGGTCCGCAATCGCCGCAAAGCCGATATCGCCTGAACTTCCACTGCGTCCAGCGCTTCAGATTCCCTTGCCAAAGAGCACATCGCTCGCCTGGAAAGCCGCCGCTGAGAATAGAACCAGCGATGTAAAGGGCGCCTGCAGGCCAACGCCACAGACGACGATTGTGTTACGGAGGCCAAGCGCAAGCGCGAGGCCCGGCGACGACTGGACTCCACGACGGCTGAACAGTTCCCGGGTGCGACGGCGAAGTTCCGGAGGGAGTTCATGGAGAACCCGTTTGGCGTCACGTGCGCCGTGTGTGACCGACTCTGGTTCGCCGGAGACGTATCCACGATCGGCGGCGTGTCGGACAAGAAGAAGCGGGAATCGGGCGCGTGCGAGTTGCGGCAGTGTGTTGAGTACAGCTCCGCTGGTCTTCCTTCTCCACGAGCGTGGAAAGGCTGAATGTTTTTTAATTATTTTTTTAACTAACAAGGAGAACATATTGGTGTAACGCGAGGAGAACATATTGGTGTAACGTGCTTTCATGGAACAAACGTTTGCGCTGTATGTCGATCGGCGGTGTTCATGGCGGGTATGCAAGCAACGAACTTCGTGATAGTAGAACATTCTTTCATGAGCATTTTTTGTATAAAACAATACTAATATGAAATCGAGTTTTGAGTTTCATGCATCCCTTCTGCAGCCACGCTAAATACACACCAAAAAATTGGAGTTTTTTAAAAAAATTTTTACTTTTTGTGTTTACTGACCGAGACATGGCCCACCCCCCTTTTTTTTGTGAATTTCAGGCGGCAGGGGGGTGGGCGATGACTCGGGATATTACGGTATATACTAAGAAGCCTATGAGCATTCCATTTCAAGAATAATCTATCCGTTTAATTTTCGTGTCATAACCCCTTTAAACAAGCATGCGGTCCGGACACCATCTGTGACTGCTGCCGCAGAAAGCTCAAAACAGATTTTTCTTTTCTGAGTGGATGAACTGTCAATGGATGAACTTACAAAGTAAGTTCATCCATTGACATTTTCACTCCAAGCTTCCACCACGTAACCACACCCCTGTAGCAAATCGCAGCGCGATACATTGAGGAACCGAATCCTGTGGACCATTTTAAGTGGGTTTGAAGCGTTAGTGTACATGCTGTAAATCCAGCTGAGTATCTCAAGTGACTATCATACACTTAAAGAGGCAATAGCAAGATGAGATGTTTTGCCACAAAAGTTGCACGAATTTGATACCGGTCAAGTGCCCATTCAATGTCATCACCTCATGTATAAGGTCAGCACATGCTTGATTAAAATTCATGCATGGGGCTTCATATGAAAACCGAGGTGACAAACTCGCATGAGTGCATGCTTAGTATTTTATGCTACATAGTATATACCATGTTTAGACACTTCCTAGAGTGTAAAGCTAGCTGGAAAAGAGACACACACAAGACCCCTCAGTGCCAGTAGTGTTGGTGTAACAAGCATCATGGAAACCTAAAGTGCTGTCTTGACAGGAAGGAGACATGGTCAAAACCCACTCCAACCTTCGCCATAAAATTTTTTTTTTTTTTTTTTTGCATTTTGGTACGAAAATTTTAATACATAGTGGACTATTTTGTACCTCTTTCCTTTGAAAGCTTTCCACCTTTTCACTATGACACATCTGTGGTACCCAAAGCACATCAACCGGCCCCACTTCACGCATTACACCTGAGCACTGCATCACTATACTATCTCACTATACTCTGTTCACCCCAACCCCAAACTGACAGTGCGGCAGGAGCTACGCGCTTGCTGGATTAATCAGCAGCCTCTCTTTCATCACCTGACCCCATTCTCTACATGTGGGTATGCGGTAGGAAGCGTGATCACATGGCAAAAGATAGGAGCGTGACTGGCCCAATGAGCATGTAGCTTCCACAGCACTGTCAGCTTAAGGGTGAACGAAGGATAGTTGTGCACAGTACTGCGGAAGCCACGGGAGGGAGAGGGGAGGAAGCAACTTTTGTACTAATTTTAAGCGACGGGCTAATTTTCTACGGGGAGAATGGCAACGTTTGGGTACATAAACGAGAATCCCAGCAAGAGGGGAGTTTCTCCTTTCCCTCCTCTTAAACTGCTAGTGGTATACTCTCACCCCTGTGCCTTTGGTAATGCTGCACGATTTGTAATATGAGGAGGAAAGCTAAGAAGGAAGTTGAAAAATCATTTCATGGCCCCTTTAAACTCTGCCTTAGGTTCAATAGTTCAATAGTTTTTTTTATTGCACTCGAGTGAGTTCACACCAGGCGTGCAGGCAACAAGGAAAGGTAGGGGGCCCATGCACACTGTGTGCCCTCGCTGTAAACTAACTATACATGCCAAACATTTCAAAACATAGCAATAGCTCTTATCTACTTTACTTCACTTTAAGCGCAAGCACAGCAGAAGCTACACGAGCGAGCTCCAGGCTTAGAGCGTACCCATCGAGCATGTGCGCTCCTGCAGTGCCAGTATCGTTCAGGGCGACATACTCAAGCTTGTAACTTTGGCTATGCTTGCACAAGAGAAACAAAGCATAACTGCACCGCGAAGTAGTTCTGACTTTAAGAGATGATGTAACAGACCGAACTACGATGCAAATTCAAAAGAACGTAGCGAAGAATGCAGGGAAGAATGTAGGGAAGATTGTAGGGAAGATGTACGGAAGACTGTAGAAACATGTCCAGAGACGTTTACATACGTGCTTGGGTTGTGCGGATCGTTCCCTGGCTGCTGCATGAAGCCGTTCACTGGACGCAACTCCAGCAAGTGCGGTGGTTCCACTAGCGGTTCAACAGGATTCTAAGAGCGAAAAAGAAAGAACAGAGAAAGATGATTCGCTTGTGCCATGCTAACAATTAAGAACAGGTAAGTTTGTACCCTCAATGCCTCGCTCCGTGAACAGCATACAATGCAGAGAACAACACGAGCGCAAGGTGCCATCTCTTATAGTGCTCCCTGCTTGATGGTTAACACTTAAAGGCTGATATGCACTTCACACTTTTCACTTTTGCCCGCCTCCTAATTTCTTATGTTCCCCACTTTTTACCTTGCCCCAACTTGGCTCCCCTTGCAGCTTAGGAGGGGGGGAGTGCTAAGAGGATTATCTTCCCTGCAGGAAACTGAGATTGTATGTCGGTCTTTAAGGCTGAAGCCCACTGGCCCCTCCTGTTTATGTGTATTCACTATGGTTAGCTTCATTTATGCAACTTACGGTAATGTGGCCCTCAACACTGCGTTCCTCCAATGGAGATATGTTGTGTCTGACAAGGTTGCCCTCCTTCATGAGGGCTTGGTTTCTGTCCCCTTTGTATTTTAGAAGAGAAGCACGCTCCCATTTAAGTCTCCATCCCTAGCCTCTCTCATTTGTATCAAAAACAATTTTTAGTTGCAACATTGAAAACCACGCTTTAGTCTACAGTTTTTTTTTTATCACAAGCGACGTTGCAACTCAAAATTGTGAGTAGCATTGTGAGAATTACGTTTCAGCGCCCATTCAGTGGCGTTCACATAGATGGATCGCCGTACACCACACCATTCGTGTGAAGCTTTGCAGTGTAAGGAATCTTGCCCATTTTGTTGGGGCATTTAAAGTAGTCAGATCCTGCTAGGAAGGTGTAGAATCAACAATCCCAATGTGAATAAGAGCGCAGGGACGCACACTGATGCCAACTTTGCATCCAATAGTTTTGTTGATAAAGAACACTGTGCTCCTTGCCCACACCCTATCGTGCATGTGCAGCACCGCTAGCACTGCTGGGGGTGCAGTTGTTCGGTATCAAACAACGGTTGCTGTATAAAATACTTTGCCTCTAGGGGATCCAGCACTCATTGCAGTGTACACATGCCCATGCAATCCATGAAACAAGTTAACTAGCACCAAAATATTCAGTCCACAAGCAGTGCATACTACTATAAAATAGAATAAACAAACATAGCATGCCTTGGTCAACTGATGTGACCCTCCTTGCTCTAGACGCTTGAAGTATAAAAACGACAAGAAAATGGCACAAGAACAATGCCATCTCAATGACAGGAAGAAATTGGGGAGCACCATAAATAACCCAAAGACTAGTGTAGTCCCCATTCTAATGACAACATGAACAAAACTGGCTGAAATAAATTTTATAAATATGGTAGACGAATACCACATTCAGGGTATTCACTAATATTTCAACATTTTTTCCTCCAAAAGCCACATTTACTTGGATGCTGTGGACGTCATAGGAACATACTCATAAATTTACACCCTGTTCCAGGGCAGAGAACTGAGAGCAGGAAGGAAAGACTGTTCTGCATCATCTTGAGACTTCAGCAACACCAAGCACACACAGAGCAGAAGAACAATAGGAAACAAATAAAGGTCTTCATATACCATGTGGAGAGGCAAAGCCAATGTATCCGTCGCCTCCACGGCATCTCTGATGAGCTCATAGCCGGTCTCTGTAATGGCACTTGCATCCAGGGGGCTGAAATGGGATGCAGACACAAATGCAGAAAATGAACAGTGCAAACCCAGTGCACCTACCAGGAACACCAATCAAGGAGTTCCAGCAGTGAGCTGAGAATGTTGATCTCCGTTTCATGCTCTTTAATAAACGAGGGTGAAGCCATTTTTCCAAAGCCCACTAGTAAATGATTTAGACATCTCGAGGGACCATACTGGCCCGATGGATGATAGATGGACGGATGATATATATAATGGCTGTACCCTTTATAACGGCCGGTAGCTTGCGTCACATAGCCTAGAAACCGAAAGTATGATTCCTCCCCTTGCCCTTCTAAGCTAATTTGCTACCTCTCTGCATTTTTCTATCACCAAGATGTGTGGGATGTCACCAGGATGCCCTTCAAAGGATCGGGCAAGGATGACCTTTGTCCCTCTTGTTCCCCTCCTACAGGGATTATTTTCGTCATTAAAACCAAAAAGATCCCCCCTGCTTTCTCCCACTGGTGAGGGAGATGTAAACTTTTGTCTGGTCAAACCTAGTCAGCATTACCTCAAAACCGGGCCCACTGGGAGACAGGGCTAAGACTTTGGACCGGAGGCACAAGGCGAGAGAGTCCCAATTTTCCTCTGTCGGATAATTTCCACCAATCTTCTAACCTCTTTTTTGTGACAGTAATCTTCTCCTCCTCCATTCTTCCATCATTGCTACCAAAAACCAGCCCGTCCGCCAGAACTGCTACCTCTTCAGGAGGGTGGGGCAAAGCCCTGTGCACCTCAAAACCAAATATTTGATTGTCTCACTTTCACTATGGCATACGGCACATAATTTGTATCTCTCGAAATATAGCCCTACATATCTTTGTCACTGTTTTGTATGAGGATTTTCTTGATTACTGATGCCCACTTCAAGACCATTGCACAATTGCGGCCACTGGTCAGCTATCTTACATCACCTACATGAAGTGTGTCAAGCCTGGAAAGCTACCATCTATAGAGCACATTTTGGGTTCAATCACCATCATTCGTCGAAGTTGTTTCGTGAAACTTTACGTAAACTGTCGAACAGTGGACGCGATGTGTGCCTTCAGATGTTTTGCGCATTCAAAAATGTGGATACCGATCAAGAATCTATGCCATGGATATGATTGCAGTCCTTCGGGGACACGCTGCAAGTGTAACGCGCATAAACCTTAATGCCGAAGCGATCTGCTCGCTGCATGCTGACCTTGGTCCCCAAGTGTTAGTCACGCACGGAAACTTAGAATGCGTCTCTGATTGAGAAAATATTAGAGGATCCTAACCATATACGAGGTGTGTACCATGACTATGTTTAGAAGTGTTCTAAATAAAATGCCAGCCAACCAAATGAATCTATGTGCTTTCCTGTTTGTTCCACGACCGGCTTGCAGTTCGTGCTGGCTCCAAGTGTGTTGTGCGCAAGGGATCTGTTCAACAATGACAATTAATTAAAAAAGGTGGGCCGCCCATTGCAATGTGTGGGAATTCGCTGTCGGATGCGACAAACGGAGGCTCACCATGCCAATGTGTTGCGCAATCGAGAGTGCAAACCATCCTAGTCACGATAGGACGAAGACTTACCGCAAGTAAGTATCGCGTCATTTGATCATGATATCGTTTCTCGGTAGTACAATCTGTAAGAATCATTCTTTGTGACTAAGGTTCTCACGAGTCGCCCAGAGATCCACCGACAGTGGGGACGGAGCATAACAAAAAAAAACTGTCTGCCATTTGAGAGAAGCATGGTTTGTTGAGACCATTTTGAAGAGGACTGTTTTGACCGAACTGGACAGACTGCACCTAAAAGCCAGTGCAGTCCCAACCAAAATGAGTTGCTGGGCAAGTTGGATAGACATCTTGACTTAAACAGCGCAAATAAGTTACGTAAGGAAGAGACAACAGGAAGGAAAGAGCGCTGTCCCAACCATCTTCAACTTGACAGAACATCCTTTGGAGGTAATACGTGACCCCTTAGCTGTTGAAAATGTTACCTTTCTTGAATTTCTTTACAATATCTGAACACAAATATTTTCAACTGACCCATCCAAGGGGAAAAAAAAAGTTAGCAGAAGTTGAGATGACCAGGTGACTCGTGCAGTAGAATAAGCAATTGAAATTTGCCTATTCTATTACATTATTATGGATGGATTTGTTAAATCTTCGTCTGTTTCATGCCTTTGCATACCATATTTACTTGCATAATGAACACTTTTTTCTCCGAAAAATTGACCCATATTTTGGGGGGGGGTCATTACACGAGGTAAAATTGTTGCATGTACACACTTTGCGTAAATGTCATTTTAGGTGCCAATATGACATGGCAGGGTACTGTAACACGTCTCCACTGACGGAAGTGCGCCCATGGCTGGTCGTGGGCGTGCCACAGTAATCACGCTCTATAATTTGCAAACCTTCTTTAAGGCGCTTCTGGCATGCCTTTCCCTGAAGAAAAAGCGCCCTACGAAGCTCACTCAGCACGGAGAGCAACACAACCGTTCTTAGGCCTAACCACTTTCACCCACTGTCGAAAGCGGACCACAGACGACGGCGTGTTCGTTGACATCAATGCATCCGATAGGCAAAGAATATCCGAGGCTGGGCAATTCCTTGACTCAAGCTTCGTCAAGTGTGCACATCGCTCAGTTTCGCGGTTGATCACTTCCGCAACGACGCACTTGCAGCCGCTTGCAGCCATTACGAGAGCGGCTTGGCTTCACTTGGCTTGGCTTAGCTTGGCCTGACTGCTTGGCGGCAAAAGAAAATGGACTTGGTGGCTAGCTAAATTGGACGCAATTCGAGACTCACAAAGCCGAAAATTGGAAATGCATTCTTTACGGGAGGGAAAAAAAAAGTCAAAATATTGGTACCCGTTTTGGGGAGGTGCGTTCATTATGCGAGTGCATTCATTATGCCAGTAAATACATAAGCAAAGAGTGGAACTGATAAAAATGGTTCCACTCCTTGTGCGGATATCGCTTAAAGGGGTTATGACACGCCAAAAATAAAATATTACATAACTATACTGCTAGGACCCATTGTATGTTCCTATAATCCTGCTAAATTTGTTTTGAAAAAGGCGCGATAATTTCGTGGATAAATCGATTTATATGCGGGCCCCTCGGAGGGGCAGATCCGGGCGGACCTGGAGGCTGATGACGTAGCCAGCCTCCAGCGTGGTGTCTACTTGCACGCACTCACAGACTTGGCTCTCTTGGCGTATCGAGCCTCAGCTTCCTCGTTTACCTTCCACGTTACCAGCATCCGGTCTGTGACAATTACATCTACGGCATCGATCGCCTTGTCGAAGTGTTCGACATTAATCACAGCAGAGATGAGAGTGATTGCTATCAAGAGATGTTGGAAGCCGTTCATTTTGACTGCGACCCGCTGGCGACGAGCTCCAGCGACGACGAGTTCGCCGTGGTCACTGTCGTCCGGGAATGTCTCGCAGGCGCATGCAGGGTGGAAGGTCAACCGGCCGGGGGGTGAGGGCGAGATTAGCTTTGAGTTTACCGAGCTGTTTGAGCGGTTTTGTTCGTACCGCGACGAGAAGAGCATGGGCGATCATGGGGGCGCCTAGAATGAGAGAGTGTTCATGGTCACATGGTTTATGGACACCATGGTGTGACTAAGTTGAGCAGTGTTGCCTGGTCGCCAGATGAAAATTATAAAAATTCGTAAATTGAATATTGCAATTATCAGAGCTCTAAAAATTGCGTAACTTGGTGTATATACTAAGTAGCCTATGACCATTCCATTTAAAGAATAATCTATCCGTTTAATTTTCGTGTCATAACCCCTTTAAGTCTCAAATCAAAAATTAAAAAATGATATTTGTTCTGTCAAACATAATGGAACGAAACCATTTTGATGGCTTTCCGAAATATTGCAAGTTGTATTATAAATTTGCAATTCAGCTTGTTTCAAATATCTTCTGCTTCTCAGAAGAGCTGGATTAAATCTCAAGCATTCCAAATTAATTCAACCATGAGGTTTTTGAATTGATCATGAAAGCGCCTAAAGACACTGAAGTGATGAAAACAAAATGAGACATCTTGTTTCCATAACTCATACCTTCTCTCTGCTGAACTTGTAATTTTTCCTGAAAAATTCCATATTGCACAATCTCTTTTCTTAAAAAAAAAATAAAAACACTGCACGATCATGCATGCTACCCCGAATATTAATAGTTAGTAAAAATAGTCACTTTCCGTAGATCGTTTTTGCCGTCCCGCAATGCTCTCCGCAACCTGCTACGATACCCGGAACTCTACAGTCAAGGCCACCAGCACGCAGGCGCAGTAGCAGAAACTCCATATAAGTTGCATTCACTGGCGGTCATAGCTGAGCTCGCTGCTGCTTTCGAACCATCGGGGAAAAGAGAGAGAGAGAGGAAAGTGCTTCTGTACGAATTTTGAGAAGAAGTTAATCTTCTATAATCTTCTAGAGGGAGATAGCGATTTCTGGGAAAATCTGGGACACACAAAGGAAAGTCCCGGTGAGAAGAGAGTTTCTCCTTCCCTTCTTCTCTTGGTGCACCCATGGCGGAGTGGTACCGCGTCGGACTACAGAACGAAAGGTCGCTAGTTCAATTCCGGCGAGGAACGAGGGGAAAAATCCTTTCGGAGGAAAATTGAGAGGAGACGGGTGCATCCATGGCGGAGTGGTACCGCGTCGGACTACTGAACGAAAGGAGGGAGCTTTTGCACACTTTTTCAGTCGTCTCCGTGCTCGGTAACGTCAGCAGCTTTATGCTGCTTTTTCATAACGAACACAGTGTGGCTGCCAATTGACATTTTTTTCCGTTTAGTAATTAAAGGAATGGAATAGTAGAGTTCAGCCAGTGTGGGAATGGGCTCAATGTTTTCATTTTGAGGAGTTGAAAGGAATGGAATTGTTGGAAGTTCAAAATCCCTGGAATGGAATGGGTGCCCATTCTGCAACACTGATACAAGAGTTAAAAAGGAACACTATCCCCCCCCCCAAAAAAAAAATTATGCAAAAAAATGTAATTTTGAAAAATGCCATATTTACATCCACCAACGTCTAGAGAGCATACCCAAAAAGTTTCATTAGTTTACACTGCATAGTTAATTTTTTATAAATTACTTTCGACCGACTAATGCTAAAGAAAAGGTAGAGATTGAAGCATTTTGAACATATTTTTGTACATTCCACACTTTTTGGCATAAATTTCACTTTAGGAAAACTATCGTTCTCCTATGACACAATAAAGAATTATTCTTAGGAGGTTTTCTGGGATAGAATTTTGTGAGGAAAATGCCCTGCTGGTTAGTTTTTCTACTTTACATTCTTTTATGCTCAAAAAGCTATAATTGTAAAAAAGTGCAGACACAAAAAATATCTTTTGTTCTTCTTATGGAGTTATACTTATGAAAAACAATGTAATATAGCAAAATAACTAGCTGGGTATATGCTATGGGTATTCCTATGACTATATTAACCATAAAAATCAGAAATGTCTTTTATTTTAAAACGATAGCTTTTTAAGCGAACACACTAATTTCCATACTGTAACATTTGTAACAATTTTTGGAATTGAGATAGGACAATGGAATTCGGCAGGGATGGTCTTGCCACTCATATAAACTTCCACCGATAATTTGATTGAAATCAAGCAAGCGGCACAAAAGTTTACTTTTCTGGGTAGTGTCCCCCCTCAAACAAACTTCAAAAAGAAGGTCTCGTTGCTGGCAATATTAAGCTTAACCAGCCCATGTGGAGTGGAGATGCCAAAAAATGAAGGTGAACCATGCAGCGCAAGCAATGAGCTCAAGCGTTGCCGACGCTTTGAACTTTAGCAACCTTAGCCTCAAGAACCGAACCTTTGCCGGCGGCGAGGCAACGGTAAAGCTGATCAGAATCTTTGACAAGCTGTTGAACACAATGAATTTGAGAAACCCCTTAGCCAAGAGCTTCAAAGCACCCTTGAGGCTGAACACACCACATCTGGAAGCCCTTCTTTGAAGAAACAGACAGCTACATCCTCACCGTGAAGGACGTCACTGGCCGGCCTGTCTAACCAACAGGAAGACCGCTTTCCCGGGATTTCCCCTGGCCATAAACAGCTCCGAGGGTCTCTGCGAAGACCTGTTGGGTGGCCAAGAACCCCTCATGAGGTACCTGCTCACCTACAAGTGCAGCCAGGACCACTCTCAGCTATTCTTCGGTGCCATCAGGAGCAAAGATGGCTGGAATAATAACCAGACAGCTCTTCAGGCTGAATACAAAAGGCTCCTTGTGAGTCACGAGGTGCAACAGGCAA
The DNA here is from genome assembly GCF_016920785.2 of Ixodes scapularis. Classification (NCBI taxonomy): domain Eukaryota; kingdom Metazoa; phylum Arthropoda; class Arachnida; order Ixodida; family Ixodidae; genus Ixodes; species Ixodes scapularis. The sequence continues at coordinate 98,651,671 of NW_024609846.1, forward strand.
GAGGGAACTGCTCGATGTAAGATCAGACCAGCATCCTGCACGTGACCTCAAGGGCAGATGATCGTGAAGACACGGCCCACGATGCTTTGTTGGACGACCACACAGCAGCCCGCCACTTTGGGATGATCGTCTCCCCCATAGGAAGAGGACCACGACTATGTGGATGTTGCAAACACCATGACTCTGTCCGTGTACATGGAGAATGCCGTAGATTCCATTGCTGGCTATCTTGTCTGCATGCCGCTAACAAAAATAACCTGCCCAGACTGCCTGACAGCCTTGCAAGAGCAACGAGGGACTGGTGGCCAGCTCCTGAGAAGAAAAAATTGAGGCAGTCTACTCGTGCTCTCATCAAGTGTGGTGGCCATCTGCAAAATCACAGAGAAGTGCTTAAAGAGGCTGGAGGCCGGCAACAGTGCTTCAAAAGGCCCGACCAGGCCTACGAGATGCCATTGTGTGCACTGACCTACACCAGCTCGCCAAGGAACAGTCCCAACTTTTCAGAGGTACCCATGAACGAATGTTCGACACCGGATCAGCCGACAACCACATAATTCGACTAACCAAGCTAACGGCTTCGTGCTATTTAAAAATCTGACAGCACCATCAAGCCAGACAATTCATGATGTGCAGCGTGGGGACACAAATAAGGTCCAGATATTTGCACATTGTGATTTTGCTGGGCCAGTGAAGCTTGATAAGGTCTTATTTATTGCATTCTTATTAGAGCCACTAAATAAGCTACGCTTTAGAGCAACAACACTACAGTCTCCTTGGTGCTTTTGTTGCCAATTGTCTGAAGCTCTATCTAATAATTGGGTTGTGGGGATATTTATACAGCGTGTAGTTGGTCTGCCATTAAAGTTGCGACGAGTCACACGCTGTACATGAGCAATTTAGCCAGTGCAGTACAACCGCTAGCCTGGGGTCTTTAACGTGCACCATGCAGTAGTGATACACGACCGCACGCCGGTACGATGCTCATCCAGATCGAAACGGGCAGGGGTGGGGCTCAAACCCAGGATCCCTGGGTTCTACAGGGCGAGCTTTCGCTCCACGCGCGTCGAGCTGGGTGTGCGCTTCAGCCCACTCGGCCATCGATCCCCCCCAGAAGCTCTATCTGAAATTGTAAGAAACGCTTTTCTGTTTTCAATAAATTTTAAACCAGTGCGCGAGTGCAAAATGGTGTCGCCTGAGCTTCCTGACACCGCATCTAAAACTCAGGAAGTCGTATTTTCTATTCGTAACTGTAGAGTGGTGCACCTAACATTAAAACTATTAATCCAGAGGGTGCCACACGTTTCTTAAGTTCATAGATAAATAAAGGAACAGAGCGAGTTTGCTTCAGTTTGCTGTCGGCCGCCGGCCTGAGGAGTGGCTTTCTCTAAGGGATGTCAAAAGCGGCAGCAGCCCACGGCACCGCTAGTCTCCGATTCCACAGAGGCGGTCTCGACTATCGCAGCACCAAAGTTCGGACTGCACAATGACTGCCAGCGGCAGCAACGAGTCACTGAAATTGATGGCGTCCACACCCTGCAGCTTCGTCGTTCAGCATCCGCGACAGTTTGAGTTCAAGAATGTGGGTCAGTGGCCACAATGGGTACAGCGCTTCGAGGACTACTCATCTGCTTCGGGACTCTATGCAGTAAAAGAGAAAGTGCTCACTCGAACTTTACTGCATGGGACCTCAAGCTGAAAACATTCCGACGTCTCCTGCACCTGGGGATGACAAGCTCGGCAACTACGCCAAGGTCAAGGAAAAGTTTGGCTACCATTTCGTACACCCCGTGAACTAGATGTACGAAAGTGCACGTTTCCTTAGACGCCTTCAGCGACCCGGTGAGTCAGTGGACACTTTTACACGGACCTTTGTAACATGGCAAAGCATTGCAACTACCGCCCATCGGAAGTTAAGGATCGTCTGATAAGGGACCGATCTGTGGCTGGTTTGCTTGATTCTAAGTTTTCAGACCGACTTGGCAGAAACTCGAAATTGACGCTCAAAGAGGTTCTCGTTTAAGTGCATTAGCACGAAGATTCCGAAATGGAACGACAACTTCAGGAGTCATCGGCAAAGAGGACAACCGCATTGAATATCGATGCGGCCAAGGTGAAAAAGCACCATCCACCAAGACAAGCGCAGGCAGTGGGTGGCTCGAGTCCCTCTCTCTGCATCTACTGTGGATGGTCTCCTCGATTGTGCCTGCGCTTGTCTGTCGACTGCGATTGCTACTCAAAAAAAGGCAAGTTGGATGGTGGAACTCGTGGCTGCCAGCACAAGGGGCGGCCCCAGAAACCAGTTCGTCGAGGTGGAGGTCAATGGACTGGCCTTGAAGTTCACAGTAGGGAGCGGTGCCGAGGTGTCCGTTGTGCCGAACACATTCTCGGGAATCCCGGTGCATCTCCAACGACCGGATGAAGAGCTGATTGGTCCTAGTGGACACCCACTGGAAGTTCTGGGGACCTTCATGGCCAGTTTGTGTGGAAGGACAAGTGTGCGACGCAGCAGTTGTATGTCGTCTGTTCCCAAGCTGTGCCTCTTTTGGGGTTCCCTGCTATCCAAGCTTTTGGAGTTGTGTAGTTTGTAGACCACATCCCAGGAGGTTTCTCAGCAGCAAGCTGAAGTGGTTGTTCCATCCGAGCTGTTTCAAGGCCTCGGTGAGCTTTACGGCAGAAATACAAACCACCTGCAGCCTGATGCTGTTCTGTTCTTATTGCTTATTGCAAGACACATCCCAATTCCATTGAGGGACGTGGTCAAGTCTGAGCTGGACAAGATGGAAAGCAAAGGGGTAATTTGTTGTGTTTTTAACTTAACGCCGTGATGTGCTGGGCTCGTGGTGGTGCCGAAATCATCTGGCGGGTACCAACTGTGCGCGGACCTTATGAAGCTAAACAAGGTTGTCCTCTGCGAATGCCACGTCTTGCCCACGGTCGACCAAGTCTTGGGTCTCCTCGGGGATGCACGAGTGCTCTCAAAGCTCGATGCAACGTCCAGCTTTCACCAAGTCAAGTTGACTGAAGGTTGTCAAGTTGACTCAGGGTTGTCAAGAGATGACAACTTTCATAACTTCTTTTGGGCATTACTGCTTCCGCCGTCTTGCCTTTTGGCATCACCTCGGTGCTTGAGTATTTTTAGCACGTGATGGCCAACATTTAGGAAGGCCAGACGGGCGCCGTCGATATGATTGACGATATCCTTGCGTTCGCCGAGACCGGGCCGAGCATGACCAATGCCTGAAGGATGTGTTGCAGCACTTGAGCAAGGCAGGCCTGACGCTCAGGAGAGAGAAGTGCAAATTTAGCATGACCAGCATTTACATCCTGGGCGTCATCTTCAGCGAGCATGGCATCTCACCAGACCCCAAGAGGTGCAAAGCGGTTCAAAAAATGGAATTACCGGTGGACGTCGGAGGCATCTGGAGACTTCTCGGGGCGGTGAACCACGTGAGCAGGTTTTTACCACACCTCTCCGACACAACTGCTCCTCTTCGAGCCTTGCTGAGCAAGAACAGCATCTTGACTTAGGAACCAGATCAGCAGGCTGCCTTTCTGAAGCTGAAGAAGATGCTGTCTTCCGAGGTACATCTGCATGGCCAGGTACCACCCAGCACTACCTACTATCGTGTCGGCAGATGCCAGCTCGCTTGGGTTTGGTACGGTGCTCCTACAAGACCAGTCTTCGGGAGAGGGGCAGGTGGGGCTTTTTCTTCTCGCTCCCTGACACCCTGGCAAAGACACATCTTGGCGAAGTCAAGAGAACCCGATGTCGGCGGGGGTCATCACTCAATGGCATTTCATTTTGTAAACTTTGTTAGATGTAAATGTTTGTTAAAAGGGGGGGGGGGGGGGGATGTAGAGTGGCGCACCTAACATTAAAACTACAGGAGTGGGAGCAAGCTTCAGTCTTTCGGAGCAGGTCTGTGAGCAGCAAAGGTGCCCCTTTGGAGCAGCTCAGGAGCAACAAAAATCGAGTTTCGTAGCAGTATAAGCAAATCTTGGAGCTGCATGCTTGGTGCTATAAGCACAGATGTGTTTTTCTAAATACAAAAAGAAAAATAAATAAAAAATCATCTCTATGTGACGTTCCAGAACCATTTCCAAGCATAATCTTTCATACATTCCAGTCCATAGCAAGAAAAAAAATATTTGAATGGCTGCCATCGAGAACTGTCCTGGCGGTAGGGGGTTGGTTCCTTTCATGGATTTACAATAGTAAGCATAGACAACTAAAGAAAAACAACTTAAGCCTCATGAAAACAAGACATTTTCACTGTTTAACAACCTAAATTGCATGTTTCATAAGTTAAAAACAAAACCATTTCAAGCTGCAATAGCATGGTATGAAATAAAGTCCAATACTGACCATAGTTCATCATTAGGAAATACAAATGTTTCAAATCCCTGTTTAGCAAACAGAAGTATTCCAATACTCTGAACAGAGTATAGAAATCAAAAGTATTCCGATACTCAACAGAGAACAAATCTACTCTATCTGAAAAAAGTACAAATGCAAAATGTTGAAAACTTCATGATACCACCTGTACCATTCCTGCTCATACTCATACTCTTAATTAACACTTACTAAAAGAGGCATCAATGACTAAATAGAAACAAGAAAGCTTGATTAGGAGTTTAATAAAAAAAAAATGACTGACAAAACTAGCAAGTAAGACCTTAAAACGGAAGGTTTTCCTTAAGTCAATGAGGAGTGCAAGTTTGTCTGCTTCTTGCACAGGGGTTGCGTGACGTCAAAACGCCGAGCTCTTATTGGCTGATTAAAAAAAATACTGGGTATATCCACCTAGCATGAGGTCTACCCACTATCATTTCAATCAAAACCAATCAGAGCTCAGCATCGTCCTGAAGTCACCGCATCTCCTGTGCAAGAAGCAGACGACTTGCTCTTCGTATTGCTTGGATGCGTTCTAGCACAATGGTTTAGAACTTGTTTTACACAGCAGGACATCCCCACTGTTCTCCTTGGCCCCCTGCCCACTTGCTGTTTGGGTGCCAGCAGGTGTATTTGCCACGCACATCATTTACAAGAAACTCTAGAGATGATCGAGCCAACCAATTATCGCTTTCATATGTTACGTTTACGACACGAATAAGGAACGCGGAAGCAGTCTCAGCAAAAGCACTCACCCCAAACACGCAAAAATAAATATATATTATGCCAAACGTATAATTTTATAGAGCATAGTTATGGCTTTCCCAAGAAATTAGATGATATGTGAACAAATGCCAGCAAGCTCTTATGCACATTTATATACCATAAGGTCCTGAAAGAATGCCCACCCAAAATGAAAAGGTAAATAATGTTTGTGTGTGTGTGCATGTGCGTGCGTGTTTGTGGGGGGGGGGGGGCACTACAAGCTATGTGAAATGGGACCTCTTCAACTTCAAAATTTCTCAACTTTTCTCTCAACACAGTCTCGGGTTTTAAACATCCTGATTAGCTATCACCAGCTCGCCTGCGCACTCACTGTCTTTTCGTTACTGATACATATCGCAGACACGGCAAACTGGCGTGTGCAATAAGTATGTGGGAATTCGTAGGAACTCCCCTGTCACGGGTACGGCAGCAGAACGCGGATGCAGCGCATTCGCGCTTCACAGTGCGATATAGACGCAAGAACTCGGCCCCCTCAAACTCAGGTGTCAAAGGAACCGATATCGCGCGCAAAAACAACAGACAAAAAAAAAAAAAAGCGGGAACGAATTTGGAATTTGCAAGTTGTGGGAAGGGATGCCCCGCATAGCACGGATGTTGCAGATTCGCGTGTCATGGTGGGATAAGCACAAGGCAACCCGCGGCGAGCACGCTTGTCGAGTACCGATACCGCAAATCACGCAATAGATAAAATAATAATAAAAAAAACAAAAACAGGATGTGTGATTTTTGGGGGGCGGGCGTTTGTATGAGACTTTACGGCGATTTAATGCATGTGTGTCATATTTCGAATACACTCAGTCATGCTCAATGCCACTGTACGCAAAAAAAAAAAAAAAGATTAAGCGAATGACGAAACGATGCATCGAAGCATCGTCTCGTCGTTTGTCAGAGTTCATATGAGTACTCTGACAAAGCGACCTGTGCATGTGCCATTTTCGGAGATCAGGCTTCCACTCTGTTGACATGACCACATCGGTATGGTGGTTTCAAAGCAATAGGGCCTTTTAGCAAACCGTTACCGCATATCGCGCACTACCGGAGTTTCTGAAACATGCTTTTAAGCGCGCGTCCCGCGGTCGCAGTATCACTCGGGCGCATGCTTCAAAGGCTCCGATAGTGCACGGTACGCGGCAACAGTTTGCTAAAAGTCCCTATTTTTTTTTCGAAATTACCTAAACAAATACAACACGGTAAACCACTGTAGCCAATAAAAAAAGAGTACTCCAATTAAATATAACCTTCAAAAAAAAAACTTGTTCGGTTGGTTTTGGCGCAACATGTGCTTTGGGAGCGGGATGGCGCAGCAAAAGTGGATTGGTGCACAATGGCGCAATTGGCTCAGCGCTTCCACCCCTGAACTACTAATCCAGAGGGAGCCAGACGTTTAGGTTTATAAATAAATAATGGAACGGAGCGAGTTCGCTTCAGTTTGCTGCCGGCTTGATGAGTGACTTTCTCTACAGTATTGATCGCCAATTGTGTCCGCTCCGTACTAAGCACCAAAATGACGGCGTCCACAAGAGAATTTAGGAATGGAGTGCCTATACTTAAAGCGTACCTAATTGAGTGGCTCTAGTTCTTGTTACGTGCGAGAAGCGCTTGTATTTCATTTTTCGGTACCGCCTGTTGCTATACGACCTGCAGAAATCATACTAGTAATTATAACTATTAAATACTTCCCAACATCCGCTCCACTGTGCTTTAACCGTGATGCCCGGCGTTTGTGCCTGCCCCTGCAAGAGCGGTCAATTGAACAGGTCCGCAGGGAGCCTCCTTTCAGAACTCTTGTTAGACTATACCACCACCCCATTCATTGTTAAAAGTAGTGTGAGTGCAACCTTTATGTTTTCAATATGGCTCAGCTGCACGAGTGAGGGCGCCCGTCAGGACCATGAGCTTGTGCTCGCGACCCTAAATCCCCCTTCTACTTTATGCTGCAACGGAATGTAGACAGTCCATATTTCAAACCACACTGAGACTCTCGAACCTGAACTCATTACTCAGCCAGTGGGGGATACAAGTTACGAAGTCAACTGGAGGAGAAACGCTACTCAGGGTTCATCTTGAGGAGCGTCTCACTCACGAAACTTCCCCCAGAAGATTGCAATAATATCTAGGATATTGATACTTGATCGCTGTCCATGCTTTCGAAGGCCAAAAACATTTCATGGCACACACCATGTAAAACCAGCTGCTGTTGATCTCAGGCCACTGGCTCACTGGCCATGCATGTTGTCGACTCAATCCAGTTTTGCTCAAGCCTGGGTCGCTGTGGTTTTGTGAAACACTCAGGATCCCGAAGGGCTACTGTTCAACAGTTTATATAAAGTTTTCCAAAACTGCATCGACAAACGACGGTGATTGAGCACGAAATGTGCTCCACAGATGGTAGCTTTCCAGGCTTGACAATGCTGTAGGCAGGTGATGTAAGATGGCCAACCGGTGGCCGCATTTGGGAAACACATTTTCTGAATCAGCGATCCACAAAATCTTCATAGAGATGAGTGGTCTTTGTCCTTAACACTCCCGTTCTCACCTCAAACAGCAAAGAACTCAACATGTATTACTTTTTTATGTCTTTGTTTTTGTAACCTGCCCATCGTTAAAGCCGATTTTTTTTTTTTCATTTTCTTTTTATTCCTTTTTTGCTCCCTTTTTCACTGGACTGGTCTGCTCAGCCCAAACACTAATGTATGGGTACTTAAAGGGATACGGAATCGAAACTTGAAATATAGAGAAAACATCAAGAAATGAGTTCAATATGATCAGCTAAGCCTGTAATGAATAATCGCACGGTCGTATTTTGAGCAGATGGCTATATTTTATGCTCTAAATGCCGCGATTTTGGCGAGCACTTCAAAATCAGCCATGGAGGAGCGCGATGCATCTCGGGAGATCCGGCAGACGTCTTGACGTCATCATGCCTCGGACGACCAAGCGTACCGTAGTGACGAGTTTTGCCACTTGGAGGCGTCAACGCGTTACAATCTCGCTTTGTCGAAGTACCCAAGGGCTGTAGATATCGCGGGGCCAGCACGCGCACCAAACCTGAGAACAACCGAAGCACGCGTTTGCACGTCGCGCGAGAGCTGAAACCAAGGTGGCTCACTTCGTTTTGGCTCTTTCCATCAAGACGCCTCAGTATTGCGTTCAGGCCTAGGCAATCTATACCAGTGAGCGGACATACCGCTGCGGCGCTGCTTTCAGAGGCATGTTGTCGTCACGACATTCCATTGAAGCTTCATAACCAACTACCAGGTGGTTTTTGATTATCGTTTAATTCACTTCAAAATATGTTTTCTTGCGTTTTCTAGCGCAATATTTATGTTTGTGTGGTTGTGCTGCTACCTGCGTCGTGTTGAAACAAAGAAATGAGCTCCAGAATTTGGTTTCCGTACCCCTTTAAATGTCAGCCTTCAGGTTCAGTTCAGTCATTTTGTGTTTAAATTTTTCCTGTATAAATACTTGAATACTTCCTGTGCCCACAGGGCATCATCCATTTTAGTTAACCTTTCTTCAAATTTCAATAGTGACTGCCTCCCTGCTCTTAAAGGACGATCAGCCCATGTCCCCCTGCACTCACTCATTTGGCGTGTTCCTGTGCGCTCCCACTGCTAACCTGCCAAAGCTCCTTTGTCAAATTTCCAGTACTGATACCTCTGATCTCATATACAGTACCCCATTGCTTATTCCATATACCCCACTTATTATAATTCCATAATGCCTAGAGTTTCATGATACCTGAACTTCTTTTCTCTTTTCTAATTATATTTTATTCATGTTCCTCTAGGTATTTCCTTCCCCCTTTGAGCCATACTCCCAGATATTTGTATCTTTTCTACATAGACTATTTCACTGTCTTGTATTTTCAGGGGATCCCTCCAAAACCGCACCAGGACTGGCCGCATGCCAGTTTTGGAGCTGTTGCCAACTCGCGCAGCCTGCAGTGCAGCAGGTTACCAAGAAAACTCACAGATATCAATTGTGTTTCTTAACATCTGGATATTTGAAATAACAATGGTGCACTACTGCTCAAACCCCATTGCCATTTCGGGTTGCAAAAATGTAACATGAACATATGTCACCGGACAGAATAAAACAAAACAGAAGTAAAAAGTGCAATGCCCAATCCTCTTTGCAAGTTGCAGGGAAAAACCACTGGCATAATCATCAGTCCAAAACATGGCAGCACGCAAAACTGTAAACGACTTAATTTTCACAAATTCCCGAACTTAAAAAATAAAACTTCATCATGTGAATATATCACTGCATGGTAACAATCTCATTGCATACCATCTTTAATCGCACAATTTTGTGCCTGCAAAATAGTTACAAAAGCCACACTTTACAAAATTTCAAAACATCAAGCCCACCAACATAAAGTATAAGTTTACAACATGTTGTTACCCATGCTAGTTCCCAAATACGAACATTATAGTGAACTTACCGTTCAACGTTGAGGACGTCCACAGGCAACTCTCGTAAGATGTGATTCAACGTCTCTTGGCTTATAAAAACGAGGTCATCAGACGGTGTCAGTACCTCAGTGTCACTCTCCAGCTGAAATGAGGTATGGGCAACCGTGTCACAACCAGCTCCATCTATTGGTCCTTATATTCAGAAAACACAAACATTCTCAACTACAACAGACGAGTCAGTATGAACAGCATTCCCACAACAAAGCCCTCCAAGAGACGTAGGGTAATGAGAAATAGTGAGCAAGTACAAAACAAGGCGAAATGAAAAGGTTTGTAAAAATAAAGCCGTGGGGGTAGACTTGAGCCATAGTGGTAGATTATCAAGACTTAGGTGCAAGAAAGAAACCAAAGACACAAAGGAGGGACCAAAACAAAGCTTGGACACAATTGTTGCATTCCCATAGACATATTTATTGCACCAACACTATACTCCATTCGCCCATAAATGAATACTGGCACCTCTCGAAAAAAGTTTTTTAGATTTTTTGCTAGGCAATGTTGTCAGAAGACTACCCAATCAATATTTTGTTGCAGAGTAACATATATTTATTAATAAAGCAATAAAAAACTCAACTGACTGAAACCAAAACATGAGCATGGAAGCTCACTGCCTCGACATGTGGACAATGTGTAAAGAGGAGGGGAGAGAAATGTAGAGGAGGAGAAAGTTGCCAGAAGTCACGTGGCAACGCTATTAGACGGGGTTAGTTTGGAAACTCGCTTCCCGGCGTAACATCATTTTGTAGAGCGCATGAGAGGTGGTGTTGAAGACGTCCTAAGAATGCTGTGCCACGTTTGTTTTCGAATGTCCCCGCACATTTCTCAAAACCAACCCCGAAGAGCAACGTACAAAAGGCCCCAAACCTACCGAAACATTGCTCAGGCTGCAGCAAGTTTTACTGCCCCTGATGTGACAATTACATGCAAACTTTAAGTAGGCAACGATGACAGCCATCGAACAGAAACATGCACCAACGTTTCCGACATCTGTTTCAGAATTTCGGGAACACAGTTGCCAGTGAAAAATTTATAATGTCAAAGGACACCCGAGGATCAGATGATTTTCTGCAAGCTTGTGGAGAAGCAAGTTGTCAGCGATGAGGGCCGTCACATTCAAAGAGGATCTGCTTCTGGTTCTCAGCACAGGAGGAAAGTTGGTTCCAGAGGCAAGCTATAGGGGTCAAAGTTCTTGGGCTATGTTGACTCCCTCGAAGTATGTGCTGGGTGCCCCTGTGAACTCTTTCCAACTGTTGTAGTGGGTGCTACTTAGGTGATGGTGTTTTTCTTATTGCTCGCCAGAGGACACCATCATTTATAGAGTGCTTATATAAGGAGCGGCGCGTGGAAATAAAAGTGCTTTTCTTTGGTTGTGGTTACGAGTTAGGCTGCTGTCACCTGGCCGTCGTCCGTTCCGAACATGGTGTCAGCAGCTGGCTAAACTATGAAGGAAGGTGAACCCCGTATCGAAGTGGTTCGTGTCGGAGCGTCGGGACTTCGTCCTCTGGCACCATTCACTTTTACCAGCCCGGCGGAATGGCTGACTTGGATTGCAATCGTACCAGGACTAGGCCTTCGCAGCCGGTCTCGATACTGCCAGTGACAAGGTGCAGGTACACGCGCTTTTGTACTGCATAGAACCACAAGCCCAAAGCGACCTGACATTGTTGGGTGCGCCAACTTCAGAGGCCCTGTCAATCGCTTTTTGCATCCCGTCAACGAGATATACGAGAGTCGCCGGTTCCACCGTCAGACGCAGCAGCAAGACGAGTCTGTCGATGACTTCTTCACGTCTCTTTGTAACCTGGTCAAGCACTGCTGTAACAACAGTGCAAACGTCGAAGACCGCCTGGTACGTAACAAACTCGTTGTGGTGTTGCAGGATGACAAGCTCTCTGACCAGTTGTGTCGCTGTACGAGACTCTGTGGGAGAAGCGCTCTGTGAGGCTTGTCTTCATGAGGACGCCGAAAAAGAGCGGCCGTCACGCGCCAGCGCTGCCTGCGAGAATACCATTCCCGAAAACCTCAACGTCCACGAGATGCAAGAAGATAGCGACCAATCAATCGACACACTATCATGGCAAATCTGAGCAGTTTGCCAGTTCATCTAGTGAGTATTGCGGATGTCACCCTCACCTACGGAAGGATTGCCCAGTGCGGAAATTGTCTTGCCATTTCTGCAAGAAGCAGGGCCATATCGCAGAAGTTTGCAAAGCTAAGAGGCGAAAAGAACTCTTGGGCTCTGTGGAACTTCACATAGTCAGCACACGGCATGCAAGATACACCGAGGTGCACCTGAATAGTCATCTTTCCAAGTTCAAAATAAACTGAAGCGTGGAGGTCACCGCCGTTTCACCCTCTTTCCTGGGGCTTCCTCCTGTCCTGGAAAATCCGAAGGCGAGGTGTCGGGTCCCGGCAACCTACATCTGCACGTCCTGAGGACTTTCAAGACTACCTTGGAGTGGCGTGGCAAGTTCACGGTACCATGTCTCTACATCGTGAAAAATCAGCACACGTTTCTTCTGGGACTGCCTGTCATTGAAGCTCTGGGCATCATTCAGTTCGTGGACTCGACAGAATGCGTTTCATCAACTCAAGCCAAGATTTTTCAAGGCCTGGGGGAACTCCAAGAGGAGTATCTCATCCGTCTCCGGCCGAATGTTCGTCCATTTTCTCTGAGCGTTCCAAGGCGGATTATAATCCCTCTGCTAGATGTCGTGAAGAGGGAACAGGATCACACATAGGCCCAAGGAGTCATTAAAAAAATCTACACGCCAACCCAGTGGCGTTCCGGGACTGATTTTGTAGTGTAAAAAGAGAAGGCAGCACAGTGATGCGCATGCAGCAGTCGAAGGAAGGGACCTTTGTGTCTTGTTATACAAAAGATTGTCGCTCTGTGAACATTTGGAGCTGCGCTGCACGAGTTTGTTTGACCACGTGCACAAGCCTAAGGCGATCTCTCCATAGACTGCAAACCAATTAGTGAGAGTGAACACTAATTTTATGTCAAACTTGGCAAATCTAAAACAGAGACCTCTGAAATGATTTAGAAGGCTTATCTCAAAAAGCAGTGAGGTGTGCGAGCTGTTCTGAGTGGCACTCGCCCCTCAAGAATGGCGGAACGTCACTGAAGTCAAGGAAAGGTCGGATAAGGTCACCCTACTGCTCTTCGTCTTCCAGCGACGTTTCGCCGTTCCTGAAGCGCGAGTGCATCTGCTTTTTGACACAAGCCTGCTGAATCATTTCAAAGGTCTCTGTCTTATATTTGCCGAGTTTGATGCAGAATGGATGTTTGCATCTCGCTCTGGTTTGCAGTCTCTGATGAAATCGCCTTTGTGCCCGTGCAAGTGGTCACAAAAAATTGGTGTAGTGCAGCTCTAAATGTTTACAGAGCGATGCCCTTCAGTATAACGAAACACGAAGGTCCCTTCCTTCGACTGATGCGTGCGCATCACTGTGCTGTCCTTTCTTTTTAAGCTACAAGATCAGACCCAGAACTTTTTGATCACACCTCATAAGATAGATACTTTATTAGTCACTATCAAGAGGCCTATTTATTGAGGTGGACAGCATTTAGGCTTAAGAAGATTTTAATTTGTTTTGCATAATTAAAGTTTTTAACATACGGTTCCAATTCGAAAATTGGTGGGCATTATCAAAAACCACTCAATAAGTATATTTTAGAAAAAGTTGAAGCCTATGCTTCATTTCTTTTGTTTGTGTCCCGCGAATGAATCTAATTTTGATAGTGGTATACATTTTGTGTATAATTTTTCTTGCTGATCCAAGGTTTAGATTTTTGGGTAAAAACAGGTGCAGAGTCCTTAGCTTGCTCTCAAAAAATATGTCTAGAGTTAAAGTTACGTGTGCTAGAAAATTGGTTTGGATATCAAAAATTGCAAACGACCACACAAAATGTACTGTGATTGACAGCGGTAGCCACTGCATTGTGAAAAGATATGCCTTCGGAGATATGCCTTCAGCCAGTTTACTGTACAATATTTGCAATGGGTTCTTTGCTTTCAGTGGAATTGATGTGATTGAATTGTGAGGAGATGTGTGATTTGGTGGAACAATTGTGAGAGATGTTGCATAGAGACGTGCTTCTATTTTGGCTGAAACACTCCTTCAGAACGGGGGCACCCGTGACTGCAACTGAGGTGGAAGCGAAAGTGTGTACGTGAGCTGCTCTGTAAAGGTGCGGAGGCTACACAGAGCGGTGGTAGGAAGGCTGGGGAGGCGAGGGAGCGAACAGCGTGACCGTGTGGTTGTTTTGGGCGGCTGCAGGAGGGCTCTGCTGGAAAGGTGGAGGGCGGGGGGGGGGGGGGGAAGGAGATTGTTGCTGGAGCAAGAACAGCAGCGGCCAACAGGGGGGAAGGGAGGGGGCAGCGAGAGAGAGCCTTGTCGTGTGTGAAAAATGTCCGGGAGAGGGAGTGCAGTGCCTCTGCTGCAGGGAGGGTTTTCTGCACGTACACAAGCACTTTTTTGCTGGGAAGGGGCACTAACAGCTACTGCTGTAAAATGTTTACTCATTTTACGATTTGTAATCGAGGTCCAACTGCATCATCTTCTACAATGAACAAGTTTAAGCTACATTAGACTGTTCACGCTGTGTTGCTGTCACCAAATTTCGTGCCTAAATCTCAGCTGCAAAATATCTGACCACAGCAAATGGGCTGCACCAACAGAAAATGGGCAACAAGGTGATGATACAAAGAGAAGAGAACAAAATCTATACATCATTTGGGAGTGCTTTCTTCATAGGCTGTTGCCACTACTAATTTTTGTTGGTTCAAAACCAAACAGTCCCTTAGCCAAAGATCACTAGGAGATACAAGAAGCCACAAAAAAACAACTTTTGTGCACATGATTGAAGACAGTCACTGACAATTCACAGATCAAAAAAAGTTTTCTCGAAATGAGAAACTCCTTTTTAAAGGGTAACTGCAAAGAAAAAAAAGTGTATTTTTAGACAGCTAATTGGGACAAGCATGTCGCAAAACAATTTTTCCACCCAAAACAAAATTTTTTACAGCAATATTTATTGCGCGAGACTGATTTTAGCTTGTGGCTATTTCGTCCGTTTTAAATCACACGCCACAAAGTTGGTATTATACGTCATGTAATGGCTGCTATACGTCACGAAGTGACGTATGACAGCCATTCCGCGCGCGTCGAAAGAGCGGGAGTTTCAAATGTGGAGAAGTTGTGACCCCGACGAAATTTCGTCCTGTGGTGCAAATATTGCTAGGAGAAATTTGTTTTTTGCGGAAGATTTGTTTTGTGACATGCTTGTCTCAATTAGGCTGTTTAAAAAAACACTTTTTTTTTCTTTGCAGTTACCCTTTAAGTTAATTTAATGTGCACATATGACTGCCGGACCAAACTCGTATGTCCCTATTTAGGCAACATGGAATGTAGACTGCCCTTGTGTGAGTAATACTCCCTGAAACTTTTCTACAGATTTCAAGCACGCTTTGGAACCCACTTCCTGGTACAGTGCTTTCAAGTTCTTTTCCCATCAGGTCTAAAGGCCCGTTCACACGCTTGGAAGTATGCTTTAAAACCTCTTAAAATCTCTTAGGACGAGTGAACACAATGGCGCCATCTATGCGGTGACCCTGGAATGGCATTTCGCTAGAGCGGAAGTTAGGTGGTATTGGGGAAATCAAATGTACCTACCACCTATGAGAAACGGTCATTTATAACATTGATAAAGATTTTTTCAGTCCAACCGAGTGCGACTGCAACGGTTTGTGACATACGGGTTTGCAATGGCAACAGCTGCGTCGGCTCCAACAAAACGGGGTAAAAACCGGTTTCGTTGGAGTCGACGCAGCTGCTGTCATAACAACGGCTTTGTCATATTGTCATAACACTCCGTTGGACTCGACGCAAGTGTGTGAACCAGCCTTTACACACGCGCCAGATTACAACTGCCATTGCTGACCTTCTCTTATGATACCAAGATACCGAACCACTGAAATGGGTGGGCGTTGACAAGCCAGCACAAAGGTTGACGAAAGGACATAACACAATTCAAAATAGCAATGACTTGGCCTGTAATGGTATTAATGAAGTGAAGGAAATAATAGAAAACAAAAAGGTCAGTTATGGCAGTGCCCATGCAAGGCTGCAGAGCTGTATATAGAGAGAGTTTGGCCATTCATTGGGAGGTATAGGAGGCCAACAAGGAGGCGCCATTGGCCGAGTGCGGGCTGGGCGTGTTCCAAGGCGTCTTCACAGACTCTAATTGTGGCCAGCCAGAAGCCGCAAATAATACCCTGGCGGTGGTCGCGAAAAACAAAATTGACAAGTTTGTCAAAGTAACTCTCGGTGACTGAAAATATGGTGCACGCGATTTTTCAATCAAGGTCATGCAATATCAAAATCTAGGAGAATGATCAAAGTGACCCGTACGCCAGGTGCCAAGGGCCAGGAAAATGCCGTTCGAGTATTCAAACTCCGACCGAGCAAAACAGAGTTAGAGCGGCACATTCAATTCTTACATCTTTTTGCATGATCATAATCGAAACATCTCGTGTACTACATTTTTAACCATAAAGAGTTACTCCATTTACCTCTTACACACTTAATAAAAGTGTTTCTCGCTACCACCGCTAGAGGATTATTTTTGGCTTCTGGTTGGCAAAGAGAGCACGTCAAGCCTTCTATCCGCGTCTTGGCACGCCCTGGCTCTGCCCGCTCCTCCCATTGACCAAACTCTTATATACTGCTCTGCAGTATATAAGAGTTTGGTCTCTTATATAACCGTTTATACGGAACTGCTAGGTGTTCCAGGGCTGCCCGATAGGTGGCGCCCTCTCAAATCGCAAGTGTGAACGGACCTTCATTTTGTTGTTTATTGGGAAAGCGCTCATATGCTTCCACTTCTGTCAGTCTTTCTCCAGGCCCCTCTTCCCAGTATCGCTTACATTAGTTTTTTTTTAATGTGGGAAGCGGAGGGCCCCCTACTCCCACCCGCCACGGTTTGGACACCGCTGGGAGGTCTGTCAATTTCGGATTTTATTTGTGCAATTGTTTAGTTGTTCCCCTTCGCAGAAGTGTGGAGACCTTGCACTATGTGCTACCAGAGGCATGACATCCAGAGAGTCTTCCCCCAAGGGATTATGCCAAGTGAGTTGGGAGTTCCTGAGAGATTATTTCTTCTCATTCCCCAGGGAATGAGAAGTGTCTGTGGAAGGAGGGGGAGGGGGAACAGAATTGTTTCTTTCGGCAGTGAAGACTGAGCAGACAGGAAAGGGGGGCCCCTGATGCAGCCTTCAACTTTTGGGGAAGGGCTAGCAATAAATCTCCTATATATACAGGGTGTCCAAAAAATAATTTACGGTGTTTTCTGTACGGCAAAAATAAACTATGCATCACCGAACGCTCAATCCCCGCTCAGATGTAGCCCTAGCAGCCCGAATTAGATGCCAAAGTTTCTGAACTAACTCTCATCTTATTCAAAGATATTATAAACGATTTTCTTAAATTTTCAATTGGAAAATGGTGGCCGATGAACCCAGTCGAATACAAAGAGCTAAATGGCACCAGTTACCAAAAAGAAACTCCATTTTCGCATACAAATTTTCAGAAAATCACCTAAACTTTTGACTGAGATAATGGTTAGCTCTGAAACTTTGGCATCTGGTTTCGACCGCTAGTGCTACACCTGGGAGGAGAATCAGCATTCGGCGATGCATAGTACACTTTTGCGGTGAAAAACATGCTAAATGTTTCGGTGGGACACATTGTATATACCGTAAAATATTGGGGGAGCATTCACCCCACTCTCACTAAAAACTGGGTTAATCCAAGCATGGGCACTTGTCCAGTCCAAACAAGTGCTTGATGTGCAATTTTCAGAATTCCCAAGTTTGTGAAATGTTAATAGTGGGTGCTTGAACGAAGTAGGCGCCTCCACGGTATTTAACGGTATATATATTTTTTTTCTAAAATTAATTGGGAGTCATTATTGTTGATCATCCCCACCACAACCGGGACTTCGCTCGAGTCGACTTGACCGATAGGTTCTTTGCGTTCGGAGTTTATATACTTTACAATATTTTAGCGGCAAAAATCCAGCTCCGTTTATCAATCCAATATTAGGAGCAGGTTCAGGTTTTTTTTGTTTTTTTTTACCCATCAATTTTACGATTTGGTAGTTTCAGTGTTTTTTCTTCCAAGTAGAGACAACTATGAAACAAGCAGAAAGGAGTACGCCGCAACTGTGTAGTTACACTCGCTGTGTACTGGCATTAACCGCTCTAAAGAACCTAAAACAAATGACACTCTGCATATGCATTCGTTAACACCTTATTTTTATTAATTACTCCAATTCTTTCTTTTATACTGCTAAGATATGCGAGTGCACCTATGTTCCCAGCATTCTCCTTGGTGCTGGCACAACTTGACAAAAAGAAAAGAAGAAAAAACAGGTCTATTGCACATATAAAATGAGTTTGGTTAATGTTTTCTAGCTAATTTATTGGCTCCTTTCATGACTTCCACGCTTGGTGATGCAATGTCACCTGTTTCACATGCCGCTACAAGTAAACCAGTGTAAATCGTTTTTGTGCCCCTAAGCCCATTTTAACCATTACTTCTAATGATCGTGAAAGGATCACTGCACGCTCGTATTTTATTTGTAAACCCGACTTCTTGAAAGCTCCGTTTCCCTACTCTTGCATGTTCGTCCGGCAGCATAAAACATGTTTCTTTGTTTCCTTTTTTTTTTTTTTTTTCCTTACTTGCTTAGTTCGTGTTACATACGTTGTATGCACGCCTCGCGCACAACGCAAACTCTGCACGACAACAATCGTTGCTTAAAATTGCTCAACAAATCTCTTCGGCTTTCAGGCAGTTGTTTTGGTACGCCTTCAACTTCCGGAAAATTTTTGTTACAAAGTTTTTAAGCCTAGCTGCCGCAAATCAACAGGTCAATCCAGTGTTTGTGTTGTTTTTGTTTTTTTCTGGGAGTAGCGATTACGGCAGTGCTTCGATATTTCTTGACTCACACGATCTAGAAGTTTGATGTGCGGTCAATGCGAAAGACGCTCATATGATCGCAAACTTTTAAAGCTCGTACGGTTCAAGACGAGGGAAATCGCCGGTCGAAGACACACGTGCTGTGGCGTTAGCCCGATCTCGCACTCGAGGAGAGCAAGGGTCTTTCTTGAGTGACATGCAAGCAATTGTGGTGATTTACCTCGGGAGAGCTCGTCTGACGCCTCTCCATTGAAACTGCGTCCAAGGAGATACCGGTGCAACGAACACAACTTGGCTCAGCTCAGTTCTTCGCTCGTCCAAGTTCAGCTGAGATCGCTCCAACTGACTTCTCGCGATACCAGCGAAACTGGCGAAACCGCGAAACCAGCGAACCTCTCTTTCTTCGCTTTGAAAGTGGAAAGGTAGAGAAGGGGACCGGAGCAACTAGCTCTGGGAGCAACAAACGGGCCGGTGGGCTGATGGGCGGGGAAAGGTGGGAGGAGGAAGGGGGAGGTGAGGAAAAACTAAAAAGAAAAAAGACAAAAATTACGTCATTGTTATATGAATGGAGAAATGCATATTGCTAAACTTTTTATTTAGGCGGCGGCTTGCGGCACCTATTCAATACTTTGTATTGCTATACAAATTTTAACTTTTTAAGCATATTTTTAAAACGTTTGGGCTAATTTTTAAAATATTTTTATTTATAAATGTAATTTGTTTAAAAATTAGTTCTCTTAATATTTAAAAACAACCTCAACACACACTTGTTGATGCTTTGTTTCGGTAAAACAATTTACACAGGTCAAAATAAAAGAGTTTGGATGTATAACGCGTCATAATTTTAACTCGCACTAAAATTAACAAAATGATTTTGGCATTATTGGCTTACTGTCAGCAGCGCCATCCGGACGTTTATTTTGCGTCTCGCTTTCTTTCTTCTTTTACGCTTTTGATATCGGGCCTGGAGCGATCTTGCATGACATTTCTGGAGTAATGGCGTCCCGCCTGGAGTGGATTCCAGATTCTCTGTACAACTCCGCCGTTACGACGCTGGTCAACAATTACCTCATCTTCCAGAAAGACCTGAAATACCTCCCCGAGAGCATCACTTTCGACATTTTTTATCAGGTACGACACGTTTGTCGCGTGGGATCCGTCGAGAGTCACACGAGCACGGTAGTGTCCCCTCGCCTGCTGTGTGGCTGTATGACCTACCTATGTGGGACAGGCTTGAGCGGTCCGCCTTACCTGTCTCTCAAGAAAAGCAAAGAACAACTCGCATCCGAGGAATTCTTGCACCCGTTATACGAATTAAAAGTTTGGACGCGTGTTGGGCCTTATCTTGCGACCGTCTGGTCCACGAGATACGCGCTGTAACCGCCAATATGCTGAAATTTGGGATACGTGCAATCGGTGCGTTTCGTCCATTCAGGTGTTTGCGGGGGAGCGCTGAACTTTCAAGGCGTTGTCGTGAAATGCTCCCGTTTACGTGCCTCTGGTGACAGCCTTTTTTCTTAGAGTAATGCTATATGCACTCCGGAGTGCAGCTCGGCCGGAAATTGCTATATGCACTACGTTTGTCTCGTATAAAATGAATGGTCACAACGAGTTTTCCAACCGGTGGCATAGCGTAGGAGTTAGCGTGTCCGCTTCATACGCAAGTGGACGCAGGTTCGAATCGCGGTGATCCTACTTTTTTTTTTTTTTTCTTGAACGTTGTTTTGATGAGGCATTTGGCGATATTTATATTTCTTTTTGCGATGACTAAAAAAAAAAAAAAAAACACTGAATGTTGTCGACGAAACTTCCCAGACTTCGCAGATCGGGGACAGCGGGGCTTGGGTTGCCGGCTGGACGCCGCGAAGCAGCGTGTACTGGTTAACTTTTCTAATTAGCAGCCGCATACTGTCGCCGCGAAGCGGCGTGAACGCAGGCGGGGGGCTGGGTTAACGAGCTCCCCAGTGATACACGCGCAGTTCGGAAAAGGGTGGCCCGAGCGGCATGAGCTCTCAGCGTAGTGCATATAGCAATTTCCGTCCAAAGTGCACTACGTAGTGCATATAGCATCGCTCTTTTTCTTATGTGTGCTTGCTCTTTTTCTTGTCTCCCATTATTCAGCTCTACAAGCAAAACAAACTATGCTTCCTAGGCTTCGAATTCTCCGATTTGGATGTGTTCGCCAAGATATCCAAGGTGAAGGACAAGAGGTACGTATTTATCTTCGTTTTTATTTGTTGATTATTAATTGCCCATGGTAACCCTCTCTTTTTTTTTTCTTTTTTTTTCTTTCGTTTGCATAACTGTACGTCAACAGCCTCGTACAAGACTTCATCCTATTTCCATTGGCTTCTCTCTGACAATCGACTTGTAGATGTGTACTAGTCGTTGACAATGTTTTTTTTTGTTCTTTTACTCTACCGTTAGGAGTGGTATGTTGTGCATGTTCTACATTTTATAGCAGTGTGTCTTAATACATGTATTGCTCTGACGTCATATCATCCATCTCGCACCACCATGTAAGAGAGAGAGGGGAAGCTGCTTTTGTACGAATTTTGAGTGACGGGTTAATTCTCTATAACAGTGCTTCCCAACCATTGATGTTTCGCGGACCCCTTGTGGATCGGTGAAGATGATGGAGGACCCCATTCGTGGTGAGGGGAAGGGAAAGGTATATAATAATTATGATGAGTTAATAACTGGGTATAACTAAGGGCTAGTGTGCAATAGACTTCTCTCATTGACATACACACCAGAAAACTCACCCGAAAATTGGAACGTTGCTGTTCAATCTGAAAAAATACAACTTTTATTGTCAGGCTTGACTGTCGAGGTAGGGCTTTGCAGACCCTTAGAATGCCTTTGCGGACCCCAAAGGGTCTGCAGACCCCCATTTGAGAACCACTGCTTTATAATCTTCTAGAGGGAAAATAGCTGCATCTGTGAAAAAACGGTTAAAGTGCAGGCGAGCTGGTGTAAGTTATACATGATGATTGAAAACCTGAGACTGTGGTTTGAAAAACAGAAAATCGTGAAGTAGAAAGAAAAAGGGACGTTATCTGTCCCTTTTTCTTTCTACTTCACAATTTTCCATTTTTCAAACCACAGTCTCAGGTTTTCAATCGTCATGTATAGCTATATCTGGGCACCTCTGGGACAAACAAAATAAAGTCCCCCCTTCCCCTCTTCTCTGGTGGTGGCCAGAGAGCTGACGGGATGATGTCATGTGCAAAGCTTGCACAGATATTGCATTCAAAGTTTGTTGGCATAGTAAAGACGGAATATTGGCATTTATCTTGACAACTTCTATTCTTCGTAATTAAACTATTTATAATTTCCAGAAGTGTGTGTCAGGACCATTTGTTTAAAATTTAGTCCCCAGCAAAAGTTTTATATTCAAAACATTATTGGCAGCTCTGCCTTCAAAGCACAGAAATCTGCATTATCCCTCAAGTTTTGACCATCCTTATCTGTGTTCTTTATACACTTGCATCCTCCAAGACATCCCGAGCTAACCCTGCATAAATCTACTGATCGCGTAGTTGCTCCGACATTGATAGAGGCCACGTGCAGGAAATAGGCCGGCATGGAAAATGACGACGGAAGCTATCGAGAATTCTTAGTGCCGCTATACGTGTAAATGTTTTGCTTGACAAATTTTGATGACACATCAGCAATGTTTGCTCAGGTTAATGCAAGTTTCTGAGGAGAGCTTCCCAAAAGTGATGCACATATTATCCCGTTTGTCCTCTTTGTTTATTTTATTTTTTTATAACTTTTCAAACTTTCTTATGGGAGGGTCCTTCTTAGCATCGTGAAGCTGTGTAAAAGAGAGCACAACTGCTTCATTATTGGTTGTGTCGAGACCTGACCACAGATGCGGACAAAAACTTGTCTGATGCGGGAACACAGCTGTGGAAACAAAGACACGGTGCCTTTACCATGTGTTTGGATGTGTAGGCAAGCAGATATGGTTTTGGCAACATTTCTGCCTGAGCAGTCATGCAGACAACACAGACCATCTAAAATGACATGTTCCTGTACTAGTGGCAGTGGTTCCTTAGACCTTCAGATGAACATGTATTAAGGACAGAATTTCTGTTCTGCTGATTTATAAAACTACCTTTTCAAACTAAATAAATAGTTGCTTGGAATGTCCTGGAAAAATGCTGGTCTTGGATCTCCTTCATATTAAAGCTCTATTTTTTTTTAGACACTTAGAAATGGGGTTAAACTATTCATATGATATTAATGGTCCCAAGAAGTTTCTTTTCCAATGTCGGGTCATTAGCAAAAGTTGGCTTATTGTCAGTGTCTGTTCGGGTCAGTTTTGCTGTATTTTTGTGTCGCAGCAGAAACTAATCTAACCATCTGATTGTGCTTGCCACTGTTGTGGTTAGAGTTTAGAGTATACCATTTGGGCCTTTTATCTGAAAGGAGAAAGTAGAATTCTTATATTTGGGGAAGTGATATTCCAACGGAAGCAAACTCCATCAGGCACAGAATTTGCGACAACAAAACTTTACCAACACTTCAAATTTTGTTAAAAGCGAGCTCTGGAAACTCGGAACCCCATCTATATCCTTCTGCACCTTAAGCTTGACGCGCAGATAAGAGTAGTTTCTTACAAACTTCTTTTGTCTCTAATGCTCCGTGGCTGTTACAAAAGAAATGTGCCTTTAGTCATGGCAGATTGAGAAGGGCACGGCACGTCTTTAAAATGCCTGGCCTTCAGCATTCGCTCCACGTCTTCTGTTGCGCCTCGGCTGCGTGCACGCGCTCTCAAGGTGCACGAGATGCCAGAACTTTGTTGACGGTAGGAATCTCGCACTGGAGGCGGAGCAACCGAAGCTCCTCTTTGCCGTTCCCACCTCGTCGAGGACCATGGTGGGCAGGGGGTGGGTAACGACTGGGGCAGAACACGGAAAATCGTAAGTGCCGAGAGAAAGAATGAGAAAAAGAGTAACAGAAAAGGGGGAAAAAAAAAAAGCAGACGAAAGGTCAGGCGTGTTTATTTTTCCGCCGCAACTTTAAGTTCTTCGGGCACTCGTCACCTTCGTTTATTTTTATACCTCGCATGATGCCGGTGTTTTTATGCAGAATGAAGTTAGAAAAACGCTAAGTACAGACTTTGCGAGGGATATTCTTTTGCTTCTTCGCATATACCAAAACATCATTCTGGAGCGATTGAAATGCGTGGGACCTTTCCCTCTAGATCAGTGGTTCTCAATCACTGATAATTTTGGGATCGCTTCGGGATTGGCAGAGATATTCGTAGTCAGAGGAAGAGTAAAGTAGAAGTTCATTATGATAAGGATTTAATGAATGGATATAGCTAAGGGCTACTGTGAAATAGACTTGTTTCATTGACATACACAGAAACTCAAATATTGAAATGTTTCTTCTCAATTTAAAGAAAAAAAAGACAGCTTGACTGATGAGGCAGGTCTTCGCGGACCCCCATTTGAGAACTACCGCTCTAGATTGTTATATTAACTCTGTGATGGTGGGTTGGCAGTGCTGACCAGGGGCCTGCATTTGTTTGTCCAGGCACCTGCTGCACCACTGCTTCCAGGCTGTGATGGACCACGGCACCCAGACGGCCCACTCCCTGGCCGAGACGTACCGCCAGCGCTGCTACTCAGCCTCCAGCCTCCCCGCAGTGCACCACGACTCGTTCGAGTACCTCATCTCGGTCGGCATCTCACTAGGCGAGTCGCTGCCTGCGCCTCTCCTCCTTCCTGCGTCACCCTGCGTCCAGGGCTCGGCCTCGGTGCCCCTCTTCCATGAGCAGGCAGTGGACTTTCCGGTTTTGACCGAAAAACACCGGCAAACATCCATTGGCGTCAAAAATAGAAAATCAGTGAAAATCGAAAAACGCCGCTTTACAAAAGTTTTTGCACCAGCTTAAATTTTATTTTTTTTGAAACCCTGTCCTCCTAGACTTAACCTCTTAACTCTTTGCAAAATTTTTATTTATTTATTTTTTTTTTTTTTCGCCCATAATTGTTTTGTTTTTTTTTGCTAGAGATGCTGCAAACTTTTTGCGAACTTGAGGTTCGATGATCGAGCCAAGGGGTTTGAAAGGTTCGTGAAGTTTCGAAAGTCAAACTTATTACATAAAAGATTCAACGATTTTCAAACTTTTGAATTTTTGCCACTGAGAGATCTTATTGTTTTCGAATTTCCGATTTTTTATGCTATGAAATTCAATGCTTTCAAACTTATTACGCTAAGAAATTCTATGATTTTCTAACTTTCGAACCAG
This sequence comes from Ixodes scapularis, assembly GCF_016920785.2. NCBI lineage: Eukaryota > Metazoa > Arthropoda > Arachnida > Ixodida > Ixodidae > Ixodes > Ixodes scapularis. Next base: position 98,676,584 of record NW_024609846.1, read on the forward strand.
CCTAATTCAAAAGTTTGACGAACTTCGAACTTCTCAACAAGAGTTCCAACCAAGTTCACCCCCATAGGTCTCATGCAATAAATATAAATAACGCAAGATGTCAATGCGTGAAGTGGAGTTGAAATTGCACTCGGAGGCTTACCATTAGCTGATCGTGCCACAAACGACGCGCTTGTAAAGCGCTGAATGATCGCTTTGGGCTGGCCTCGGCCTCATACCTCACACCTTTTCCTTTCGACTTCCACACAGAGCCTTTCTCGCACACAACTCTATGTAGCCCGAGGTAACCTGTAGGGCAACAGATCCCTGATCTCCAGTCTTAAAATTCAACTGGGGCACTTTGCTGGGAGTGTCCTTCATAGCATTAGTTGTTTTAGAGCGCAGCTCTTAGGCGCCTTCCCGCTTGAGCGGCGTCGCCGTCGGCATAACCGCGCGATGACGATAACGATGAGGATGACGTCATCACGTTGACGTCGTCGTCATCCTCATCCTCATCGTCACTGATGACGTCATCAGTGACAATGACGCTAAATTCCCCGCTAAATCTAGCGGAAAAATTTTCCCGCTTAATTTAGCGGAAGAAATTTCCCCGCTAAATCTAGAGGAAAAAATTGCCCCGGCTAAATTCCCTCCAAGTTTACATGCGATGCTCTCACCAAAGATGTGCATTTTTTGTGACTTGTATAAAGCACACGTCGATCCACATTCATGTTAGTAGTGGGGGAGTTTCCACCTTCTCCCCTCAGTACCCTTGCCTCCTCCTCCTCAAGAGCTGCGCTCTAAATCGGCGTTAGGGATTGTAAATGTCTTTCATTTTTTTAATGCAAGTCCGTCGATGTGCTCGTGCAAGAAAAGGTGCATGTGGAGAGCAACGCTGATGCGGTAGAGTGAACGCTGAATTGGCGCTTACTTCATTATCATTAGTAACTGGCTGCATTTTAGAGCGGCCAATATCTCCATTCATCAAAGAAGGAAAAGTTCCAAGCTGCGGCGATATGGTTAGCTCGATAACAAGTGGTCTAGACCTGATCAGCTGTATTAGGCTGGGTGGTGCCCTAATTTAGTCTGGTTGCATTCTCCTAAACCTTGACTTGTGTCGGGTGCTGTGCCAGTGTTCAGTGTTTTCTCTATCCCACGTGTCACCTTGCTGAAAGTAAACTCACAGAAAAACAAAACTTTTTTTGAGAAGCCTAGATGCCTTTATGTGAATGCATTGTCCTGCATATTTAGTTGTCTTATGCCAGCATTGCATTTAGGCGACATTTGATCGGATTGCTACTAGTTTGCAAATAAGTAGGAACTATATTCACCTGACTGTCTCGGGTCTTTTCGATTAACTGTGCAATCACTTCAACGCTTGTTTCATAAGTTACGATAAATACAGTAATACTATCTATAACAAAATTCGATATCTTCGAACTCAAACTTTTAGAAGCCTTAACATTTTCTAATTATTCGAGTTCGAATCTCAGTGAAGTTCTAAAGGCGCAAACTTTTCAAATTCAAACCTTAGCGAGGTTCGAACATTTCGAAACCTTTCAAACTCAAACTTCGGAAGGTTCACGGCATCCTTAGTTTTCGCCGTCCCTCCAAAATGGGTCACCGAAATACACCAATATTCGATAAATTAATAAATGCAGAAAAATATCCCCCGATTTCTCCTTATAAATAAGCGCCGAAAAATCTATGTCCCACTCATGAGTTCGATGCCTATAATCCGTTTCACTGTAAGTGCAAACGTAGCAGAACCTACAACAGCGAGCCCCGGGCTTTCGTCGCTCCTGCTCATGCAGTGCAAGCGTCATTCCATACTGCACGTTTGTGTTTGTAGCTTGGGCTTCATTCGCGCTCTGAAGCGAAAGAAACCATAGATTGTGTCTTCCACCAGCTTGTTTAGTGTCCCATGCTGTCCATGCATAGGAAGTGGTTCCGAAGTGGCAGCAAATGATCTCACGGGAGCCTGCGCGTCATGCTGTCAGATGTTGTGATCCCAGCGATTGGTTGTTGAACCTCGTGGCACAAACAATGATTGAACACCAGTGCTGCTGTCTTCTCAGTGTTCGTGGCCACCAAAGCTTCCGTAGACTATAAGCCGAAGAGCACTCTAGAGCGGAACAAGCGTTTATCTTATGGCCTCATCTGACGCGGATGCTGTGCCGCCGCAGGGATTGAGGCACAACACTTCTTCGGCGTCTTCGGGCAAAAAGCAAGGGATCATATTTGTGGACGTAGTAAGCGCACTGGTTGAAGACTCTTTCCAGGCACAATACCGTAAGGTGGGCCCGGAAGAGTGTCTACCTCGAGACGGTCGAATGGGAGGCTGCGGGTTGAGCTGGTTGGCAGAGCGGGTACAGCGCCAGGCATTGAACGCCGTGGAATCGGTGCTCTGGTGCATGCCAGCCTACAGTGCGAGCCTGGGTGGCCACTTGTTGGTTTTCTCGTCTCACCAGAGTGCAAATATTAATTTTATTCGAGACAAGCTAGCCTTGTCTTCGTAGTAGGTCCTTGAGTTATGTGGGCCTTATAGACCAAGGATGAGTGCAGGCAAGACTTACTGGCAGTTATTTATGGATGTAAGTTTTTAAAAAATGTGTATATATTTAAGTTTAGTGGGTGTTATTTGGGGGGGGGGGGGGATTATTTTTTCCTGGAAATTTGTAGTTTTGAAGCTTGAGCAGTGATTTTGAGGTGCTCGGCTTTGTAGTCGTGTCTATCACAAGGTTGTGAAAAGATAACTCATAAAAGAAACATAAAGAAACAATACTATGTTGTACGATCAATCAACATGGTCTATCAGGCTCTATCCATGCTTTTGGGACGTCGCAGCTCCTCGAGCTTTCAACAATACTTTTTGGGGTGTTTTAGTTCTTCTCGGAATAAATGGGATTCATGGCTTGGCAAGTTGTTTGTCAACTTTCCTTCGCCAAAAATTGTCGGTCATAGCTTCTTTTACTGTGCAAGACGCTCAAGTATGCAATTGCAAGCTCGAAACTACTTGTGGTCAAAAAGTTGCCGTATTAAGTCCCCGCTTCCTTTCTGTGCAGGAAATTTTCTCAGCGATGCCGGCTGGTTCCGTGAGAGTGAGAAGATGCTACTGAGTTGCCTGTCCCTCTGCCGCCAGATGGACGACTACCCACACTGGGTCTCTGCCCTGGAGTGCTGCCTCAGGTGGGTCCTGCGTCAGCCAGTGGGGTGACGGCAAGGCTTGTTGGGTCCATCTCATAAGTGGTGTTTCGGCAGAGTGTTCAATTTTAAATACTGCGGTGTCTGACCTAGAGCCGGTGTTTTAACTTGTTACAAACTCCTGTGTGAGGAAAAACTGAGCAAGCACCTGTGTTCTACTTTGAGAAAACATGGTAAGTTTAGAAAAGGGTCAGCAACAATCAAAAGCAACGGTTCGCATAATTTATTTCATAAGTTTTCTCTTGAAAGACAACGGTGAAGAGTATCGTAAGTGTTATTTGATATTAACCGAGCACCAAAACTCGCCACGTTTTGACCTATGAACGACTGATTACAGCAGTTCGGCCGCTCACTGGCTGTGGTTCTTCGCCGTGTTCAATTATTCTGACACTGCTGCCGCATGCAATCGATTGGGTAGCCCATTCTCATTCCCACGAAGAGAAATTGACTGCAGTATCCCATTAATAACATTCGGTGGCTCTTTGCATTGCCTCAAGCGTCGTCACAGAACTCTTAGCACCTTCCACCTAGGAACGGGGAAGAAGAAGTTTCTTTGTGCTTCTACGTACACGGCATGGCAATGGTGTTTTCACTCGGAGACATGCCATAAAGACGCACTTGTAACGACCCACCGTACGAACAAGTAATCTTTCTGTTGCTGTCTTTCAGGCTGCTTCACGTTCAGCACTCGTACTGCAAGTTCACGGAGGCCATGGAAACGTTGGAGGAGACGAAGCTGTACATTGTCAAGTTGACCAACATGGGCCACTCGCTCAACCTAGCTGGCCTCTACTCCGAGTTCTCCTCCCTCTACTCCTGCCGGAGCCAATACAAGGAGGTGAGGGGGTTTCGTGCTTTCTCCGGTTGATACCGACAGTCAACTATCGTAAAACCATCTTTACTACCGGTGATGTGCAGTATGGCGAGAGTTTGCCACTGGATATCTCGTATTTAAAATATCCATTTTGGTTATTAAGGAAATCTCTTATCTAAAATATCCATTGGGAGTTAAGTTCGCAGTATGAAACCATTGGGAACTTTAGCATTAGTTATTGAGAAACAATGTCGAAACTCAAATTTTCATTGTTTTTCTGTAGTTTTTCTTGTAGTGTTATCCTAGTTTTTCGTTGATTTTTTTTTAGTTGTCCTTGTTTTGTGGTAGATCTTTTACGGTTGTACCTTTGCTTTCAGATTACTTTTTTTTTTAATTTTTATGCCGTTCTAATAGTATAGCTCTTCGATATGTGTTTAATGCGATAGCATTAACTGTCCCATGGAGTGCAGCCGGCGTTGTGTTTGTAACAACGAGAAATGGCGCCTAGTCCCATTCGCTGAGTGTAACGGCACCTAAATGCCCATTGGCTGAGCGAAACAGCACCTCAATGCAAGTCATCAAGCGTGTGCGTTCAGAAATAAAACACAAAGAAAAGCACAGCAACGCAGATGCATCTCCACACACTCCCATTGTCGCGCCCAGCTTTGCACTTCCGCCACTGCCTCACCCAGCAGCGCAGCAATCACCAGCGAGCCAGGGCGGTCTGCATGGCACGCCGTCACACGCCCTGCCGGCATTGCAGCCGCTTCTGCTCCTCTCGGCACTGAGAGTGCTTTTACATTCACAACTCATAAGAAGTGTTTAGGTGGCCTCAGAAGCAACAAATCCCTAACAAATTTAAGTTTTACTCTTGTGTCTTTTCAATTTTCGACGGTTTCTTGAGTGCTGAGATACTCCAAAAAGCCAAGAGGCATTGTAGAAAATGAGTTTGCCGATTTGGTACGGATGGAGAAAAACAGATTTGTTTAACTCTTTGCAGTCATGTGTCGGGCCAGGCCCGACACATGAATCCGGTCAGGATTCTGGCGTCGCCCGACACTCATTCCCGCGTCCTTTTAAACATGCTCCTTCACTCTCTTTGCTGGATCGGTGGCGCCATCTCTTGAAAAACACTTCGATCACATCACTTTTGAAAGGGTTCAAGTTTCTTCTCATAGAGGGCAAGACTAGTCATAAAGAAAAAAAAAAGACATGTTCTATGTCGTATGTTTTTTTTGCGCAACGGAGGAGCGCGCAAATTTAAACTTCGCTGGCACGATGGTTATAGCCACATTCCAGCCACGCTTGTTTTATGTAACTCTCTGCTTGATGTAATTGAAAGTGACGACGATTTCAGTGAAGAGGACGACTATATCCCTTCATCAGATGATGGAGAGGCGAGCTTTGTGACTTGAGTGAAAGTAGTGATGAATATGAAACGACTGCGCGAGACAGCGGCCGCGGAGCCGCTCGGCCGCAAGCATCGTTCCGGAGTTTGTACACAAACAATCTCCCAGACTTTCCTGTCCTTACGTTGTGGGAAAGTTGCCTTGCTGCGTGCCCAACCCGGCGGAACAACACGGAGCCAGGATTTCGGAAAACGTGAGGCTACATTTATTAGTAAATTGTAAACATGAAGTTAATATTAACAAGGTCGTTGGTCGACTCCGCCGCAGCGTGTACTTTTCGCTCCAGGCCCCGCTTCTCTCTCCCTTGGTCGGCGTCCCCGCTGCTGCTTTTATGCGTTCTTTCACAGGGGGTAATGCCCCCCGCGCTCTTTACACACAGTGGCGCCCCTATAGCGTCCACACAATCCCCCCCTCAAAAGTCAGGCATGTCGATAACGTGCTCGTCCTGGTCGTTTGACCTCAGAAGTTGAGGACGTTGCCTTCGTACGACGTCGATGGCCCTCTGCAGCTCGTCGTGGTTCTGGAGCCTCGCAGCGCGGTCGGCAGCTTCCCGGGTCACGTGTAGGAGCCCCGCTCGGTGTGTTTCTCGAGCGAGCTCCGGGACTCCGCACAGCGGACAGAGGAGCCTCCGTTCCTCTGCGGTGTTCTGCTGCTCCCAAGGAGTGCGGCGGAGTAGCCTCGGACGAAGGCCGCAGGGGCCGCCTGGAGAAGCTGGACTCGACGCAGAGCACGGACAGCCTCAAGCGCAGGAAGAAGAAAAAGAAGAAACAGCTCAACAGCCAGCACAGCCACGAGGACAGGCTGCAGGCAAAGCAGTCGGCGGAGGATGAGGTGACCGCAAGCGTTCGGGAGGTGAACCGGATGCTTGGCGAGCCGCAGGGTGGTGCCCAAGTGACGCCGGAGACCACCGGTGGAAGGAGCGAAAGGAGCCTGCTCTGTGTAGACCGGCGGCATCTGAACCCCGAAAACGAGATGAGGCGCATCTTCGGATCGAGAGTCGTCCAATCGGAGCAGGCGAAAAAGCGTGGCCGGGGTGGGCGTGTTTACGGCAGATCTGGCATCCTGGTGCAAGGTCGTAACTGGTCGCACATCGGAAAGCCAGGAATAAGCATGGAACTGGTGGAGACAAGGGGCGAAGTGCATCACTTTACCTTCGAGCACAGCAAGGCCTACCAGGCCATCCAGTTCCAGTTCCTAGATGCCGTTGAGACCTTCAACCCAGACAACATTGTGGCCCTTCTGAACATACACCCGCTGCACGTGGACTCTCTAATTCAGTTCAGCGATGTCTGCAAGATGGGAGAAGACCTGCGGATGGCTGTTGATTGAGCGACATCCGTGAGCGTATTTTGATATCATCTTCGTAAGTCTCCCTCTTGTTGTGAATGGGAGTGCTTCTTCTAATATCCTAGTTCAGCGCCAGGACTACGGTCCACCCTTTTTTGGGGTGCTTCGAGCGTCAACATGTCTAACCGTGTGCTGAAGAAGTTGCAAAGGGGCAACGATTTTGGTAAGCTCGACGCCCAGTCAGACACTGAAGATGAAGCTCCTGCCGCTTCAGAGTCGAACGGGACCAAAAAGAAGACCAAGCAGCAGCGAGCCGCCAACTGCTTCGAGTTGCTCACAGGGCTGGGCGACCAGTCCCTTTCGGACACTGCCAAGGAGGACGACGACCGCGAGAACGAGCCACCAGCCGGCCCGGCGCCCTCATCGGCACACACGGCCCAAGAGGGCGCCCCGGAGGAGTGCGGCGGAGTAGCCTCGGACGAAGGCCGCAGGGGCCGCCTGGAGAAGCAGGACTCGACGCAGAGCACGGACAGCCTCAAGCGCAGGAAGAAGAAGAAAAAGAAGAAACAGCTCAACAGCCAGCACAGCCACGAGGACAGGCTGCAGGCAAAGCAGTCGGCGGAGGATGAGGTGACCGCAAGCGTTCGGGAGGTGAACCGGATGCTTGGCGAGCTGCAGGGTGGTGCCCAAGTGACGCCGGAGACCACCAGTGGAAGGAGCGAAAGGAGCCTGCTCTGTGTAGACCCGCGGCATCTGAACCCCGAAAACGAGATGAGGCGCATCTTCAGATCGAGAGTCGTCCAATCGGAGCAGGCGAAAAAGCGTGGCCGGGGTGGGCGTGTTTACGGCAGATCTGGCATCCTGGTGCAAGGTCGTAACTGGTCGCACATCGGAAAGCCAGGAATAAGCATGGAAATGGTGGAGACAAGGGGCGAAGTGCATCACTTTACCTTCGAGCACAGCAAGGCCTACCAGGCCATCCAGTTCCAGTTCCTAGATGCCGTTGAGACCTTCAACCCAGACAACATTGTGGCCCTTCTGAACATACACCCGCTGCACGTGGACTCTCTAATTCAGTTCAGCGATGTCTGCAAGATGGGAGAAGACCTGCAGATGGCTGCTGAGCTCATTGAGCGTGCCCTCTACTGCCTGGAAAGCTGCTTCCACCCGCTGTTTAACGTGACCCAAGGCACGGGTCGCCTAGACTACCGGCGCCCAGAGAACCGCTCTCTTTTCCTCGCGCTCTTTAAACACCTTCACTTCGTCGGCCAGAAAGGCTGCCCCAGGACTGCCCTCGAGTTCTGCAAGTTGCTCCTCGGGTTAGACCCAGAGAACGACCCGCTGTGCGCCACCCTGATGCTGGACTACTTTGCACTGCGGCGGACCAGTATCAGTACCTGGTACGCCTGTACCAGGAGTGGGAGCCCTCTCGAAACCTGTCCCAGCTGCCCAACTTCGCCTTCTCGGTGCCCCTGGCTCTCTTCCAGCTGGCCAGGGCGCAGAGGGACCACCAGGGCGGCGCCACAGGGGCGCACGCGGACCGCCACGCCGGCACTCCCGTGTCGGAAGAAGACGCGGACCGCATGCTGCAAGACTCCCTGATAATGTTCCCGGGCGTGCTGACTCCGCTACTCGACAAATGGGAGCAGCTCACGTGAATGCTGGACGGCGAGGCGCTGTGTGACCACATCACACATGGCTGCCACCTTCAAAAGCAGTTCGGCTTGCGCATCCGCCGAGCTCGTTCCGGGATTCCCGCTTGCTTCGGGCTTTTCGCCATCCTTCGTCTCGGACCGTAGTGTGGGAGACATGGCGGAAAAAAACAAACACAAAGCAGACAAGAAAAAGGGTGTGCGGCAACAGACGGTAACTCGACTAACGCAAGATTAACACGCCCCCAAAGCGTCGCCCGCGTGATTAAGCAATGCTTTGCGGCTCCAATTCAACGGGCAATCGCGCTGTCGTGAATACACGCAACGCCGACACGGTGCACTACTTCGAAGAGAAACGCCACAGTTGAAAAATCTTACCTAGCGATGAAACCCCAGACCCGCGTCATTTCGACAGGAGGGCAGCAAAACACGTTGGGCGTCATGTGGGAAAGTTGCCTTGCTGCGTGCCCAACCCGGCGGAACAACACGGAGCCAGGATTTCGGAAAACGTGAAGCTACATTTATTAGTAAATTGTAAACAAGAAGTTAATATTAACAAGGTCGTTGGTCGACACCGCCGCAGCGTGTACCTTTCGCTCCAGGCCCCGCTTCTCTCTCCCTTGGTCGGCGTCCCCGCTGCTGCTTTTATGCGTTCTTTCACAGGGGGTAACGCCCCCCGCGCTCTTTACACACAGTGGCGCCCCTATAGCGTCCACACAGTTCAGTGTGAGACGTTACCTTTGTACGCCGAAATAATTTTACTTTTCCGGGGCCCATGCAGGGGTAGATTTAGAGGGGGGGGGGGGGGGGGGGGGTCCGGATGTCCTGACCCCTCTCTTGATTTCTGCATGTGTAAAATTCAGGGCATAAGACGAGGGAGAGGGTGAGAGGGTTCCTAAACATATGGTACGATGACCAACACCTGACCCCCCCCCTCAGAAAATTCCTGCATCCGCCCCTGGGCCCATGCGTACAAAATAGTTCCTGACCGGAATGACCATTAAGTTGGTCAGAATATCTGACTGCAAAGGGTTAATATTTCACTTTTAATTTGAGAGGCGTTATTAGTAAATGTGCAGCAGATGCGAGAGTTTATAAAAGCTTTAGGAAAAGGACTACTCTTTATTTTATTATTTTGTAAAAAGGATGCATTTGTGTGGGCAAACCAAGATTCTAAGAATTTCTGTCGACATCACCTCGCCTCCTTCAGCAAAGTCGTTGCCGCCACAGTGCTGAAGGTGTGCTCTTGCAGGGGAAGCAAATTATTTAACAAATTTGTTTCTTCTGTTGTGTGAAGTTGGCATGCTTATTTTTCTTTTCAATCTTTTGCTAGCTGTTCATACTCGACACCTGATTGTATGCTCTTACTGTTGATAGTCTGTTGAAAGCAGACTGTCAGGAGTACTATTTTTGCATTTTGACACCATCAATAGTCACTTTATCAATAGTTGTGCATCACTAGTAGTGTCATTGCAGTCAAGTCTAACTCGCTAGTTAACCCTCTGGCAGATTCGTTTTTCTTCTCGAAAGGTATTTCCCTGTGGTCAAGTTCTGTTTAAAAAAAAAAATAGTATAAAAAAAGTCAATGCACAGGTTTTTTTTTTGGTTTTTTTTTGGTTTTCTTAATTATCTTGTGGGAGCATGTAGAATGCTTGCAAGCTGTTTAGGTTCAGAAGCATCAGATGAAAATGTTGAGGCCGAAAAGTTGTCCCCTTTCTTTTATTCTGTTTCATTTTGGCGCCTTCACCTCCATGATATTCCAGCTGGCTCAGATTCCTAGCTGATAGTGTTTTGCAGAGCTTCGGTGTCGGATGATGAGCTCATCCTCTGAATTTAAATCCGGAAAGAGTTGGAAATCTGAATCAAAAGAGCCAGTGTTCCCATTGGCACTACCATCGGAGCGACTGATAGGCAAAGTGAAAACCACGTGCACAGAGTGTCTAATTAGAAACTATAAATAGCCCAGCAAAGAGAAACACCGTGCAAATACAACGTTTATAGTTCGCCAAAGACATAACAAATAGCAACACCTCCCGCAGTGCACAGGGTTTCGCGTTTAAACTGACACTTTGAGATGTGTATTCACTGCTATAGACCGACACGCTGTTTACAAACAAGCCCGCGTTTGCCCACACCAGGTGTGGGCACTGCGCGTGCGCACGAACCGAATTTGCGCGAAGTGAGGCGTCTGCGCATGCGCCGTGCCGTCTACAGCGCCACCGCGGTTGTGTGACGTCAAGGCCGCGTGTTGGTCTATACATTGACGGCGATGACTGCCGAAGGGTTAAAGGGACCGTGCAACAATTTTTGGCCTTCGGTCAAATAATTGGGAAAGTTGTTCTCTGTCACGACTGAAGTAAAAAAACTGACGACAAATTTTGCCTAAGTGTGTTAGACCCCTTTTTTAAGAAAGAAAAGTCATACAATTGAAGCTTTAGACGCCTCCCAGCCACCTTCAGATCGTACACCTTCTTCCGAGTCACGTGCGCAGTGACGGCAATACCGCCAGATTCTCTTTTATTCTTCATCCAAATGCCTACTTCACGAGGAATGAACAGATTAATAAATTTCTTAATCGTGCAGCAATTAGTGTTTATATCATTCTCTTGTTTTCCAAGTTGAGTAAAAACTTGGTATTGTTTTTTCTTGCTTTAGGCGTACGACTGGGCCATGCAAGCTTTGATGCAGCTCAACTCCAATGCCCACCCTAAGGTTGGAAACTCCTCTTCTTGTTGTTGTACTGTTGTTGAGATTGCCTCTCAGAATGAGTCGCTTCGAAATCATCTTCAAAATTTTGGATGGAGTATGCGGTCCAAAAAAAACAGCTGGCTTTAAATATCAAAATGAATATTGAATGTGCACATAATGAACGAAGTGGCTAAGAGCTGCCACTGAACAACATTATTTAAAGCTTTTATCATTGAAATAGTGTCTACATGTCGTGACATTTACTTTTTTGCTTTTTCAGTCAATAATCGACGTCTTGAGGCAGGCCTCAAAAGTGAGTGACTTCCTAAAGAATTGCTTACACTAGATTTGTTATACTTTATGCGCTTTTACTAGGTTTCAAATACTATAAGAGAAAGGGGTGAGGACTTCAAAGGGTTTTGATCCTTGCTCTGTATTTTGTGGTGGTTTGTTCAATGCAGTATGACTAGCTTTCAAATGACTTGGAAGAGATTTTGGCCCTTGCTCAGTACTTTGTGACAATTTGCAGTCACGGTTACAGTTGGATTACCTCGTTCAGTGCACACCCAGGCTGCCTCGGTTGCTCGTACCAGTGGAGCAAAAGTGGAGAGGCCACAGCCTGTCTGATGTGATGTTAATGAGGCTGTATTAGGCTATCCAACAACCCTGTAAAGGCTGTTGGAGGGGCCCCTGTCTGTCCTCCACACACACTAATGCACCCTAAGGGAGGGGCCGGTAGCCAAGAGTGTTAACCCACCGCAGCTTTGAATCCGTCATACCTGACAGATTCAGATGCTAGGAATTGAATTCACCTAGGGTATACTTGAAGATGTGAGCTTTATCGAAATCATCGCACACTTTTTACGTTGTGCACAGTCAAGAAACTGCCTGGTTATGGGACTTGCTTCAACTAATGTTGGACTTGGCTTTGCCTGTAGTGCATCCTAAGGCTGTTTCCACCATTTGCTTTGTCTTGCTACTCAGTTTTCCATTCATTCACTTGGGATGGGAGGCTGGAAGGCTGAGATCTGTTCACTTGTTTCGAACAGGCCTGCGTCGTGAAGAGGGAATTCAAGCAGGCAGAGCTCCTCATCAAGCAAGCCCTTCATATGGCATGGTGAGCTGTTTTATGACATATTTATGCAACCATCCTGGGAAGCACCCTGCTTTGTTCTGCTCTCTGCAATAACTGCACTTATGGTACTGAATGTTTTTTGCTGTTTGAGATGAAAAACTGGTAGGGAAATACGACTTTCCAAATTTTAATACAAATTAAGCGTGAAAGATGTGAAACGCTGAACTTAAAATACCGAATCAGTCGTTGAGTGCCATGTACCTCGAGGGAAAAGGTGCCTAGAAGTTGGTAATTGGGCAATGTTAAACCTCGTACCGCCTTTATATGTTGCGTTGTTGTTAGGCTTGTGTGTCCAACGAAATGGTAGCCTTTTTGATTACTCCTGTTTGCTGTGGCGTACAGGGAGCACTTTGGCAGGGAGCATCCAAAAACGGCAGACACATTGCTCGACTACGGCTTCTACCTGCTCAACACGGACTCTGTGAGCCAGTCGGTGCGGGTGTACAGGGTGAGTTGGCTTTTCTTCTAGTATGTGTCTGTGTGGGTTAAAGTCAGAAGATTGAACATTCCTCATCTTCTGTCAACACTTGGCATTTCTATTTGAACACAGTTCTTGCGGCTCTGAAGATATCTGGTTCCTGATTCCTATACATAGTTTTGATGCAACTGCTTTGTTACACAGCATTCTACCCTAGTCACATCAATGTTCTCAACTGCTGTTATGACAACAGCAGTTAACAACCATCAACTGTAATTATACCACATTTCTTTCTTAGTGCACGGTGCTGTCAAAACTACTGGTGCAAGCGCGCGGTTTCATCTAGCGTGCATCATTCGCTCTTGAGTGTGCGTGCAAGAGCACATGCGGATGACCCGTAAAATCATGTTGCATGCTCGCTCCAGCAGCAGTGACTGTGTTGCACGCCAAGTATATGAAACGGAGGTTTATAGTGAAGAATCTGGAGTTGGGCAAGTTACTGCTAACTGCTACTGACAGCAATTGGTAATTGGGGGCAGTTATAGGAACCACCAATCACCATTGCATTCATTTGATTGTTGCAATTGTTACTTAAAGGGGCTGTGCAACGATTTTCAGACTTTGGCACTTTGGCCAATTAACTGCGAAAATTAATCTGCGTCACCTATGGAACGAAGAGCAGAAAACCGTATTTTCTTGCGAGTGCCAGTTCTTATTTAAAAAAAATTGAAACAAATCGAAAGCGCCTCTCTACTCTCCACGTCAACTTTCGAGTGACGTACTCTGGGGGTTCACGTAGTTTCCCCTTGGGTCCTCTCTTCAGAGACCAGCCGCTTCCTTTGCGATTGACGACTTTTAAAGGATTAGCCTCGTCGAAGGTCGCGGCGAGCGATCAACACAAAGGACGGTTCGCCACGGGGCTGACGGCGAGTGTAGCAGCGGAGGAGTACAGGTTTTGTTGACTTCCACGCATCCCCCAGAAACGGTGTCATTTTAGTTCCTGTAACCCCGACAGGCGGCTGCAGATCCGCAAATAATTCGTTTTTCGCTTTGCGATTACGCAGCAGAATAGCATTTTTACGGGGAAAGATGTGTTTTTGGTCACTTGGGTTTGCATGAACAATATAAAAAATGCAAACTGCCAATTATTGCGACATTAATATCATTGCACTGCCCCTTAAGCGAGGACACTACCTTAATATTGCGATTTCTTGTCAAAAGTCACATTTTTGGCAAAAAGCCTTATCAGCTTTCAGATATACCGGTATGTGCTGTCAGAACGTTTCACTTCTCTGACCAAAGTATTTTGGAATAAAATTATTTCTAACATGCCGGCACCTTCTAAACTGCAGCTTTCTAAACTTTCAAACATGTTCATCTGGTTTACTTTTTGGCATCAAATCTTGGATCAGGAAAACCATCATTTGATAATCAGTTGATGTGTGCAGCCAGTTTTTGAAGCTCCTTTACTGAAATTTTTTAAGGAATGCGACTGTGAGCTTATTTCCTACGTTTTCATAACCTTTTGTTATGAAAACTGTAGTATCTTCAACCATTTGTATACAAGAAAAGAATCTTTTTTTAAACTTTGTTGCTTTTATGTGATATAATTTCCATAATTTCTTTCTACAGTTGCATAACATGGGTGTTGTAGTGTATGTTTTGCCAAAAGAACTGGCCATTATCGTTATTTTTTCTAAACGATAGTTCTCCTCGGGGGCCACAGTGTTTATTTAGTGTCCCTCTACGTAACTTTTTGAAAGACAAATTTATAAGCTTAAAACTTTGCATGTCACCCTCTTTCCCAGCTATAAATGTGCCTTGCAAATTTCATGCAAATAAAACTAATAATTAAAAATATAGCCTCAAAAGAAAATTTTTTTTTTTTCTTTTCAGGTTAAAATTTTTTTTTTGAAATTTTCCGAAACGATTAAAGTTGATGCTTGGACATTACCCACAAAATTCGAAACTTGGTAACTCAGTATGTGTAAAGTAAAAAAACAATTTCCCCAAGTTGAATTGGAGGTTCCTGCTTGATCCGTGCCAGTGCAGTGATGTCAAAGATTGAGTGGCCCTGCAACTCGAGTTCCTCTCATGCCTCCGAACCGGCCAGACCCGAAACGTCGTGTTCACCCGCGCCCCACAATCACGCTCTTCTCTGTGCCTACCGCCTACCGCTGCGAGCAGGCGACGCTTCACTTTCGAGTTTGAACTTCTTTTAAGACCCTTTCAGCAATCTCAAATTCTTTGAAACGGTGTGAAGTTGAAGAGAATGCGCAGTGAACTTTTGTAAACAATGGGAGGGGCCACGTCATGCCGGTTCTGCGTAAAAGGCTGCCTCGGCGGAGTCACAGCCGAAACTACGGTACACAGATGCCAAACCCAGTTGTTCTGACCGTCTGTCGATTTCCTTTTCGAAGTCAGAGAGGTCGTCGGGCACCTAAAGAAGACAACTTCGTCCGATTCCCTGACTCACCGATCATCCAACCTGTGCCGAGCGCCGCCATGTTTTCTGAGGAAAGATAAAAAGCCAGTAGGCGACATCACTCCGGCTTCCGATTTTTGGTATTTCAAAAAGAAGGGCCGTAGTGCATTTGCAATTGTGTTAAAAAACATGTTTTACGAATACCATTATTAAATATAGAAATGTCGCTTACAAAGCTTCTTAATTTCATAAAAAAAATTTGACGTCACAAATAAAAGAAGCGAGGAGGTGAGAAGAGGGAGAGAAGAGCGAAAAAAATAAAACAGCGCACGTGAGAAATTTTTTTTTTTTCGCGTTGTGGTATTTTTTTGTGTGTCTATGACTACAGTTTGCACCGTTCGAGACAACAACAAAAAATAGGACCTTTGGTGTGTCAGTGCCCCTTCAAGCGCAGTGGTAGTCGGCGCTGCCGTGCAACTGCATCCGAGCGTAATTAGGGCCAACTGTCGGGCCTATTTTACGAGGGTGCAGCGGTGTTTGGTTGTTGCAGAGTGTAGCAGTACTTACCGTTGCTCCAATGGGTGAGGCCGGTGGCAAGTGCAACAGGGCGGTCTTTTAGTTTCTGCGTGTGCCAAGGATTGTTGAAAGCTGGTCTACTCCGGCTGCTATCCATCTAGTGCAGTGATTCTCAGCATCTAAAGTATTGGGGACCCCTTCTGAATTGGCAGAAGGTTATAAAAGGTTACAAACTTTGAAGCTCTAAAACATAGACTAATGAGCCCTACTCACTCAGCACACATGTAAAACAGTCGGCATGAAAGATATACTTTATTGCTCGGTTGAGGGCTTCAGAGAGTCTAAGAAGGCCTTCAGGGACCCGGTCTGTGCACTCTTATTTGAGAACCACTGATCTAACGGCTTTAGAAAAGCAGCTCTGCTTGAAAAGCACAATACAGTATTTGAGTTTGAGGTTTTTACTTCTCTAGTCAATATCTTAGGGGGAATGGCCCTCACTGAAAGTGGCACAGCCTTCCTCCTTGAATAATAGTGGCACCATTTACGAACAAAGCCAGCACGTTTATTTTCCTCCAGAGCACATAGATAGCCAATAATTTCAATCAATAAAACGATTACGATGAATAATGGAACAGAGAGAGTAATTTCTTTACACGAAAATGTGCTTTGCTTTGTGACACCATAAGCACAATGTTTCTCACGTCCATGACTTAGTGCAGATCAGTTTCACAAATAAATGTTTTATTAGCCTCGTTCTTCGCTAAGTTTCTTTTGCAAATGCAATGATTGGCTTACGTGGACTCTATGGGAAAGAGACATGGTGGGCCCTGTTTGTAAAGGGTGCAAATATAGCTCGCTGAAGTAGGTATAAACGGGCTACGTCAGTCTGATAATGTATCAATCAATTGATTGTGTGAAAGTTACACTGTATTATCCTGCCCCGTGTTTCGCATGCAGAAAGTGCTAGACATACGGCAGAGCGTTCACGGCGGCAACAACCTCCACGTGGCAATCGCTCACGAAGACTTGGCCTACTCGTCGTACGTCTTGGAGTACCGGTCCGGAAGGTTCCAAAATGCGAGGCAAGCTCACAGATATGTTTCCTTTTTTTAATTTGGTTGCTGTTTTCCAACATCCAGGTATAGTGTTTATCGAAGAAAAGTATGCCTGCTGTACCAATTTCATTGCTCTGTCTTTTTATCCGTGTCTTAGTTGTGTGTGACTGTGCTGAAAAATTGAGTGTCTTTAAACAATCTTACTGTTCCTAATTATAAAAAGAAAACAGTATTTAACAGCGTAATCGCACGACGGAAATTTTCTCCGAGGAGGGGATTGAACGTCGTTGAGTTTCGAGGTCACGCGCGTTTGCTAACCCCCGAACTCGCGGGTAGCTGCGGAGAATCTGCGACCTGCCTACGGAATACATCCGTCGTTCTGTCGGAGTGACCGCTCCTCTCGCTTTTGGAGAAGGATTACGACCAGCAGCCTTCAGCTTTGGGGTGCCTCTCTTTGCTTTCTCTCTCTTCCTGCCTTTTGTTTGATGAGCCCCCGAAGGTCGCAAACACGTTCACGAAAAGAAAGACTGCCGACTCAACTACGTGAGGCTCCCTAGTTCAAATGCTCGCTCGAATTTTCTGCACCGTCTCCTCCTCCTCACGGCCTTTCCCCCTCACAGATTTATGGCATAACTTAGTTTTCTCCGAAGACAAAGATCTGCCGTGTGAACGCACCATAAAAGTTGATGGTCATGTCTGTAAGTCCAGGTGTGAATGTTTGGTTGTGGCATAATATATGGTAATTGTGAAATGTGCATTTCTTTTTGCCAAATAAAGGTTTGATTTGTATTGAAAATTTTAGCTATTTACTCGTATGCATCTTTAATTTGTACTCGCATCACCTTCACATTTCAAGTTAGGAGTGGCCCAGTTTTGATTTAGCGAGACAGGTCACCCAGATGCTCAACTCTAGTTAAGGAGGCTTTATGTGAGCACTCTGCAGTTTTCTCTTTCACCAAGGAGAACCTTTATAGATAAAATTG
The DNA here is from genome assembly GCF_016920785.2 of Ixodes scapularis. Classification (NCBI taxonomy): domain Eukaryota; kingdom Metazoa; phylum Arthropoda; class Arachnida; order Ixodida; family Ixodidae; genus Ixodes; species Ixodes scapularis. The sequence goes on from NW_024609846.1 coordinate 98,694,149, forward strand.
CGGTGTTGTGTATCACTTCTCATAGATCGAACCGTCTCTATGCAAGGCTCTGCCAAAATTGGAGAGTTGACCAATATGAAAATTTTCCATCACCGAACTTGGCGAGCATTCTTTCGGCCACGTGCTGGAAGACGTGCTTACCCCAGAACGGGACTGCACTGCAGTAAGGTTCGCACAAAGTGGGAGCCTTCGATGGTACACGCACACTCCCACCCTTTTCACTGCAATGTCCTAGAAGGCCTTCCCAGTAATATGCCCACAGTTTAGGGGTTACCATTACTCCGAGTGTATGAGAGAGCTTGCAAATTGCATTTTTCCCGTTTTATTGTCGACTGGTCATCTACGTCAACACTGAATCGAAAGTTTTATTTTCTGATTGCTGGATTACGTGTGCTCTCAGTAGCCTTGTGCAAAGCTTACCTTACAGCGGGTGCTCTCGAATTTATAGATCTCGAGGAACCCTCATCTGACCCAAACAAAAGCTGCGGATTCCTTCCAATTTTCGGTGTTGGTACAACAAAGCAATCTGAAAGCTTGCAGACCTAATACATAGCAATGCACGCACCAGCGGGTGTCTGGCTCATAGTAATGCATCGATGGATGACTCAAGTCTGCTAAAGTAGTGCTGAAATCGGAAACACGCCTTAGTACTTAGAGGCATGGATGGTTAAGGACATCTGGGAGCTGGGGGGTTCCTGTGTTCCTATGAACCCAGTTTGGAGAACTCCTGCCTTACAGTCTCGGTCTTTTCCGTGCAGAGACCATGCCGAAAAGGCCATGCTCATCATGACCCGCCTGTTGCCAGAGGATCACCTGCTCTTGGCATCTTCAAAGAGGGTCAAAGGTAACATTACCCGCACTGTCGCCCCAAAGCTTGAGGCACGTTGAATTTGTGCGTAATATTTGCATCCCTTGGCTGTTTGACCATGGAGGGTTAACAATGGCGATGGGCCGAACTTTTGCCGAATCGAAAATTCAGCGCTGAATCATAGGGTTCGGCAATGCCGAATTTTCGCCGAACTTTTCTAAAGATTCGGCAAAAATACATTGTTGGCAAACCTAAAAGTTGATATATCATTTTTGCGTGCAAAGGAAGTTTTTAGGGTTTTTTAAGAAACATATTGACACAGTTATAACTAAATAAGCTGATATTCTACAATTTAATTTTATCGGTGTCATTTTTGTTTGTTTACTGGTAATTTTAAAGCGACTTTTTGCAGACATGGTGTCACAATGGGGTTTGGATATAGGGGGCGCAGTCAGTGCAGTCACGATACGCGAGTTTCGGTTTTGAGGCCTTATCAGTGCACGCCTGCAAGTGTGTGTTCTTGAAATAAAGGCGGTAACACTGTCCTTACTTTCTCCACCTTCTCTACGAGTCACCGCTTTGTGTACGAAAATGAATGCAATGGCTGCTGAACCTTCAGCAAAAGAGATAACAAAATTATTGTAAGTATGCATGTTTGAGTTTTTTTTTGAGTGACAAAGTGACAATTTGAGTCACTTCAGCTTAGCATAAAAGTGTGCGTCCCATATTCGCAACATCTCTTTTTTCACTTTTAAAATGCCGGTTTCTGATGTTTGGACACACCAGACATTTAGGAAGATGGGAAGAGTTAGGAATGTCATATGTGCAACGTTGAGCATGATAGTTGTGTATTTAGTTTTATGTGGATCGATGAAAACCGCAAAATAATTTAAAAGCAATATTATTTTGTTTTGGAACAAACTACTTGTAATCATGTCGTATTACACCTGAGACTGCGGTGGAAGAAATCGGAAGAACTTTCAGTAGAAGGAACAGACACAGAGAACGTCTCAAACTCAGCTAACTGGTTTATTTCTCAAACAGCCTTTAAGTACCCTCGGAAATTTTTCCCAACTACAGTCTACACATAAACTCCTTTGTTGCAGACATTTCGAACCGGATGGATACAAAAGATACAAAACAACCCACACATGAGATGAGGACTTAACAAAGGGACACTGCGGATCATCGCAGTGACCTTGAGAGAGATATGTCCCGACTTATCCTAACCGTCGCGTCAAAACGCACACAATTAAAAAAAAAAAAAAACCACAGGTGGCCTTTAAACCGTGGCGACGCACCCAGACATAAAGAGAACACCTTTTTTTTTTTTTTTTTCCCTTTTTTTTGGGGGGGAAAACACACCCAAGTGATCTCAAAACCGCAATCACAAACACATAAAAAAAAAAAAAGAAAAAAATTTTAGATGTATATACACATATACATTGTCTCCCCCCCCCCTTTTCTCGTAAAAAAGAATGCGTTCGTTCAAAGTCTTGAGAAACTTTTTGGAGTTGCGTCCAAGTTGCATCGATGCTTGGCTTATGCAGTTTCCAATAGAACTTATTCTTATTGTTTCTTTAACAACCCTCTTAATGTAATTTCGCTCTTTATGCAGAACTTCTGTCTCTGCCCAATGCGCATTACAATTATCGCATTCCTCTATGTGTTTTGCTATTTCGGAGTTCGGCGCATGCGTGCATACATTTCTCTTGTGTTCTAGTAGCCTGTCATTGAGGCATCTTGAAGTTTGTCCCACGTACCTAAATCCACATGTCAACGGAATCTCATATACTACACTCTCTTTGCAAGGAACTGAAGGTTCCTGATGGGCCTTCTGACAACCCTTGTGGTCCGACAGAAAGGGCGTCAACCTGCTCATTTTTAAATCTGAAGAAAACACTACGTCCACGCCGAACTTTTTTGCGAGAGCCTTTAGGTCGTGGGAAATCCCGTGGAAATACGGGATTACTGCTATCTTCTTTCTTGCTTCCTTTTCCCGTGGTTCGTTGTTAAATTTCAGTTCTAATTGTCTTTTAATGAATTCTTCTTCATAACCTGCAGATTCTAGCCTCCTCCACTGTTCTTTCACAGCACTACTCATAAAATGAGCACATGATTTACCCAACGCGTTTGTTACTAAGGGCTTAACTACCCCTGCTCTAACCGACTTGGCGTGACAACTCTTTCTACTTAACACAGGTTTTCCGGCTTTCTTCCCATATTCCCAACAAAGACCTTGTTCGACACGTACGCGTAAATCTAGAAACTGCAGGATCCCATTTTCAGGTTTTTCAGTTGTAAACCTAAGCTCCAGAGCTGCTGCTTTTATAATCGATTCTAAACCCTGAGCATCATTCTCTCGAAAAGCGCAAATAAAAATATCATCCACGTACCTTTTAACAATGCAACCATTCAAGTTATTCTCTTTAAGTGCTTCACTTACGCAACAAGATAGATTTCTGCTAACATCGGAGCTACCGAAGATCCAATGCATACACCATCTCTTTGAACATATTTCTGCCCATTATATTCAACAACTGTTGCTTGAAGGTACAAATCAAGAAGTGAACGGAAACTGTCGACGGCAATGCCCGTCCTGGACTGAAAGTTTACCAGGTTTAACTCTAGCACCTGCCGAACTCTTTGCATCAAGCGCACTTTCTCAAGCGAATAGTATAGATCCTTAATGTCCATTGACATTACAGTGCATTGTCTTCCATGAAAGCCCTCTAGAACATCAATTAGTGCCTCTGAATTTCTCAGTGAAAGACTCCCCTCCAGTTGAATTACATTCAGCCCTCTTTGCAAATTACATTCAACCCTCTTCGCCGTCGACAGTTTCCTTTCACTTCTTGATTTGTACCTTCAAGCAACAGTTGTTGAATATAATGGGCAGAAATATGTTCAAAGAGATGGTGTACTATGCATTGGATCTTCGGTGGCTCCGATGTTAGCAGAAATCTATCTTAACACCTTAGATAGTTGCGTAAGTGAAACACTTAAAGAGAATAACTTGAATGGTTGCATTGTTAAAAGGTACGTGGATGATATTTTTATTTGCGCTTTTCGAGAGAATGATGCTCAGGGTTTAGAATCGATTATAAAAGCAGCAGCTCCGGAGCTTAGGTTTACAACTGAAAAACCTGAAAATGGGATCCTGCAGTTTCTAGATTTACGCGTACGTGTCGAACAAGGTCTTTGTTGGGAATATGGGAAGAAAGCCGGAAAACCTGTGTTAAGTAGAAAGAGTTGTCACGCCAAGTCTGTTAAAGCAGGGGTAGTTAAGCCCTTAGTAACAAACGCGTTGGGTAAATCATGTGCTCATTTTATGAGTAGTGCTGTGAAAGAACAGTGGAGGAGGCTAGAATCTGCAGGTTATGAAGAAGAATTCATTAAAAGACAATTAGAACTGAAATTTAACAACGAACCACGGGAAAAGGAAGCAAGAAAGAAGATAGCAGTAATCCCGTATTTCCACGGGATTTCCCACAACCTAAAGGCTCTCACAAAAAAGTTCGGCGTGGACGTAGTGTTTTCTTCAGATTTAAAAATGAGCAGGTTGACGCCCTTTCTGTCGGACCACAAGGGTTGTCAGAAGGCCCATCGGGAACCTTCAGTTCCTTGCAAAGAGAGTGTAGTATATGAGATTCCGTTGACATGTGGATTTAGGTACGTGGGACAAACTTCAAGATGCCTCAATGACAGGCTACTAGAACACAAGAGAAATGTACGCACGCATGCGCCGAACTCCGAAATAGCAAAGCACATAGAGGAATGCAATAATTGTAATGCGCATTGGTCAGAGACAGAAGTTCTGCATAAAGAGCGAAATGACATTAAGAGGGTCGTTAAAGAAACAATAAGAATAAGTTCTATTGGAAACTGCATAAGCCAAGCATCGATGCAACTTGGACGCAACTCCAAAAAGTTTCTCAGACTTTGAACGAACGCATTATTTTTTACGAGAAAAGGGGGGGGGGGGGGGGGGGGGGAGACAATGTATATGTGTATATACATCTAAATTTTTTTTTTTTTTTTTGATGTGCTTGTGATTGTGGTTTTGAGATCACTTGAGTGTGTTTTCCCAAAGAAAAGAAAAGGGGAAAAAAAAAAAGTGTTCTCTTTGCTTATAATTAGAATGCAATTAAATGCAAAGGTGCAAGCGAGCTGGACAAGAATGATGAAAATAGTCCCTGGAGAAGGGGAACAAGAGGGACAAAGGACAAACACAAATCAGATTTGTGTTTGTCCTTTGTCCCTCTTGTTCCCCTTCTCCAGGGATTATTTTCATCATTCTCTTTGTGGTCTGGGTGCGTCGCCACAATTTAGAGGCCACCTGTGGGTTTTTTTTTTTTGTTTTTTTTTTATTGTGTGTGCGTTTTGACGCGACGGTTAGGATAAGTCGGGACATATCTCTCTCAAGGTCACTGCGATGATCCGCAGTGTCCCTTTGTTAAGTCCTCGTCTCATGTGTGGGTTGTTTTGTATCTTTTGTATCCATCCGGTTCGAAATGTCTGCAACAAAGGAGTTTATGTGTAGAGTGTGGTTGGGAAAAAGTTCCGAGGGTACTTAAAGGCTGTTTGAGAAACAAACCAGTTAGCTGAGTTTGAGACGTTCTCTGTGTCTGTTCCTTCTACTGAAAGTTCTTCCGATTTCTTCCACCGCAGTCTCAGGTGTAATACGACATGATTAGCTACCACCAGCTCGCCTGCACTCTCACCGTCTTTTCACTAAAAAACTACTTGTGAGCGGAAACAGGATTGCTATAATGGTGAGGAGTGCTTTAAAACACTTGTCAATCAATGTTGCAACTACCTCGTTGCATCACCGGAAAGATTAAATGAAAATCACGTTATCCCGAATCAGTTGGCAGTCAGTTGCACAGTGGACTGGGTCATTTTTGCATCAATTTCTGGTCAGTCTTCCGTTTTTGATGCAGAAAATATTGAAGAGAACGGCACTCACAAAAGCTGACAAACACACAGTTACCATGTTGTCCACTCCGCACCCCACCGTAACTGCTGGTAGCGCTACACTGTACGATGGTAACCACACCACCACAGGGCGTTCATTGGAAATCCATGGCCCCGTTGAGTTCTCATGCATGCGCAGACGTTTGCCGAATCTTAGCCGAACTTTCCTTCAAAAGTTCGGCATGTGCGGAACTTTGCCGACTCGAAAGTTCGGCAGATTATTGGTTGACAATCAGTTGGCACAATGTTTATATTGTGCTCTAACAATACAGGAGGCCAGGTGGCTTGCACGAGAGAACAAAATAATCGTCAAGAGTGTGTTTTGCCAATCCCAATACTAATATGCATCAGAATTCAGAATATAAACCAGGGTTATACAAGAAATGGCGAAGGTTTTGTGGTCTTACAATCCTGGACTCGTGAGGCATATTAGACATCTCAATTTCTATTAATTCCACCTTATATTGGCTCCGCGCCCGTTACCTAGGGGTGAATTTTAGAGTATTTTTATGCCATGAATCTGAATATCACGTTTGTTTTTTCCGAAGATGTTACTAAACGCTAGAAAAACCTTTGACTAGTTGTGACGTCATACCAAAATTTTTCGACCGCCAAGCATGTGTCGCTTGTGTGGGCAGCGCGTGCTGTTGCAAGCTTGCCAGGTATATTCCCCCGCACTGACACAGGTCTTGACGCCTGTTTCTGACCTTTCTGAGCTATGTAGACAAACAAGAGTTTGTCTACATAGCTTTGATAGGAGCTGGAGATGCACGAGAGCGGAGATTTCGTAAACTCCTTTTATGACGTCGTGCTCCAGGAAGGAGGGGCTTCAGTGGTACAGTGTAGACCGCACATAACATATGTCACGGGATTTGGGAAAATCCGCACTATAAGCGGTACCGCACGATAACCAAAACTTCAATTTTTCAGGTCAAAGTACATGCCATGAGACAACTTACCTTTGTAAAACAATTTATTTCATGTTAGATGAAAAATAGAGCTCAGTCTGAGGAAAGCTTTTATTTTACTAGACTTGTACACTTCTCTCTCAAGCATGTCGCACATTTTGAAAGAAACTAGTGATTTTTGCCTGGCGTTGCCTTTTTATTGGCGTTGCGGACGACCTGGTCTACGATAACGCTAAGGCATTTGAACACCTCATCAATAAAAGAGTTCTGCTCACAGTGAACCTTCGGTTTCTGTAAGAATTCCAGTACTTCCTTACTTGAAACTTCTGGCGTACTGTCTTCGTCGTCGTCCGACTCATCTTCGGGTGGACTTGCCCCAGAACCTCGCACCGCTGCAACAATAGCTTCATCGGTGGTTACTTCCTCACGGATAACAGAGTTATTGTCATCCTCATCTACATAGCTTTGAAACGTGTTGTTTGCAGGGACAAAGTGATTTTCCGTAAGGTCGGACCACAGATAGTCTGCGCCGATCGCCTCGTCAATCGCATCACTGCGCCAATTGGCGCTTTCCGAATTTTCGGCATTGCGCACAAACCCTGCATTACAAAAACACTTCTGTATGGTTTGGCTTTTACTTGCCACCACGACACGGTGATCACGTCGATGGCGCCCCTCAAGTCCACCGTGATGGGTTCCTCTCATTGCAATTTCAGGACAACTCTTTCGCATATGCGCTTCTTGTGACAGTACCTTGACGTTAGCAATGATGCCATGATCGAGAGGCCGGCTTTTAGCAGTGGTGTTTGCCGGCAGGAATGTCAAACTGACTGTGCCGCACATTGTGAGCTCTGCAGTTGTCCAGGATAAGAACGACGTGCCGTTTTTCCGCAACCATGGCCTCATCAAAACTTCTCAGCCAACTAGCAAAAAGCTCTTAGGTCATCCAGGCCTTTCCATTTGCTGTGTACACCACAGGCAGACATTCTCGCTTCTTGAAGCAACGAGGTCGTTACGATTTCCCGATGATAAATAAGTTCCGCTTGTCGGAGCAGTTCATGTTTGTACAAAACAAAACTGTGACATGTTCGTTTGAGACTTTGCGGCCGGAACAGGGTTCACCTCTCATCATGAGAGTGCGATCGGGAAGCATGTTGTAGCACAGACCAGCTTCAGCTTCATCGGCGTTATAGATGTCTTTGTGTGTGTAAGCGAAAAGCATTGTCTCGAGATGAATGCGAAACCACGCCTAAAGGCTTGCGTCGGCGATTTCCCCACTTTTGCCGAGATAACTTCGCAGCTAATCCCGTGGCAGTTTTAAACCGCTGGATCCATCCGTTGAGAGGGTTGAAGCCTTCGTGTTTGAAAAAATGTCGGAGGACCTAGCCTTCGCTTGTTGCATTGGGCCACACACTGGGACGTTCTTGACGTGCACTTATGAAACCACCTAAACAATGCTTCTTCGACGTCCTCATACTTAGGCGCACGAATCCTCTTTCTTGAGAGTGACATAGAATCTTGCTGTAGCTGCTTGCGTACCTGCTACCGGTTCTTCCAGACAGTGAAAACCGTTGCGTCAGCGACATTGTACTTGGCCACAACAGGGGCTTTTTTCATGCCACTTTCGACGTCTTTGACTATGCTCTGTTTAGTTTCGAGAGAAGGGGTTTGTCGTTTCTTGGCCATCTTGGGCTTGGGAGACAGGGACAGATCGACGATGGACGGTCGATTTCTGTACGATGTGCTTGACGCAGTCCAAACATCAGACGTGAGAGCAAGCCAGCAAGCTGCAAGAAGCAAAACTAGAAATTATCCAGCTGTCCAGCCTTAGTTTTGCGCGCGGTGTAAGAAAGGAGGTTGGTTTTGCGTCACTCAAGCGAGGGGGTGAAATCGAAATGGGCGAAATGCTTCGATGGCTCGTTGGGGCTTTGAATATGAGAAATTGGGAATCGGGATTCGGCTTGAGTGGCTCATTAAAACTTTGTCGCACCTCACCCCGTTGTCATTCGTTTCTTGCCTCTCTCTTCGCTTCTCCCGTGCAACCTCCTTGCCCCAGCGTGTGCAGCTTGCGCCGTTATCTGGTGTCGCACGGGGAAAGCGTGCTTCTGTGCCAGTCGCCTTTATTTCTGGTATTTCCCTTCATGTGCCTGCTTTTTAAGCAGTGTGTAATTACATGAGTCGTGTTGGTGGTTGAAAAAAGCTGCGGTTATATCTGATCCTGCACTGCAAGCGGTTACGTCTTAAGCGGCCTATACTGTACTTGGAAAACAATTTTTTGCAGCCTCCGTGCACCAAATTGAAACATAATCTCGATATTCGTGATTCTGGAGGCCAAATGAAGACGATTAAGTGTTTTTCCTCAAAAACAGAACTGCTTCAGCTTTCCTTTAGAGCAGGGCTGCACAACTCGGAAATGACGCGGGCCGAAAAAATGTTTATTGGCAACTATGCAGGTTTTTAATAACTGGCAGACAGGTTTTCAATATCTGGCATCATCGCACCGGTTGCCGCTTTGCATACATTTTGATGTGTCATGTCCGCAGGCTGCACAGGAAGTGCCCGCGAGCCGGATGCGGCCTGCGGGCCACATATTGTGCAGCCCTGCTCTAGAGGTACCTGGCAGCATCCATGCACCACAATGTGAAAATGCCCGACAAAACTGTTTCCATCTCTGCTCCATAAATAAAAGTAACTTTTTCTTTTTTTTCAACATTTTTAATGTGTTTTGGGGAAGTTTTACAGCTCGCTTTGTCACGCAAGCAATCTTAACGGCTTTTCGAAACTTACAAAGGTGGAGGCTTGGGCAAGTTGTTGATTCATTATGGGCAGCAACCGCATAAGAAGAGGCTAGGACAACAAAGGAGACACACAGAAGGACAAGGGCATAGGAAGACAAACTTTGCTCTTGTTTGTCTCTCTGTATGTCACCTAGGGTGCCTTCATGTGTGCTGAAGGCTCTCTGTCACCTGGTGTGGCCCAAGCGAAACCAGGGGTACCCTTTGATTGGACATTCCAAACGTCTGGTGCGTGTTGCAGCCCTGATCCTGGAGGAGATAGCAATCGACAACACGGACAAGGAGGCGGAGCAGCGGCTGCTCCAGGAGGCCCTGGACCTGCACGTATCGGCCCTGCGACTATCCTGCCAGGCCTTCGGCGAGATGAACGTGCAGACGGCCAAACACTACGGCAACCTGGGCAGGCTGTACCAGTCCATGCGCCGCTTCAAGGTCAGTCCCCTCCTCTGCAGTGAAGCCGTACGCATCCGCAGGCTGAATGTATAGATCGAGAGCTCATTGGCAAGGTTCTGTGGTAGCTGGGTACTTTACGACTTAAGTGACCACAAGGTTTCGTGCTGTTGCGTCTTGCACGGCTGTTGCATTGCTCTGTCCGTGTTCCTCAGGAGGCGGAAGAGATGCACCTGAAGGCGATCGACATCAAGGAGCGCCTGCTGGGGCCCGAGGATTACGAGGTGGCCCTGTCAGTGGGGCACCTGGCCTCCCTGTACAACTACGACATGAAGCTGTACAACCAGGCCGAGCAGCTGTACCTGCGCTCCATAGCCATCGGTGAGGCTGCCTCCCTTTCGCCAATGCCAACCGTGTCTATCGCTGCCCATTAAGAATGGATAACACTGTCGGCTTTCTATAATTTGAACCGCACGGGAACTGCGAGATACTTAAATTACGGTAGAGTCTCGATGATATGAATCTTGAGGGATCGCGGAAGATGTTTGTAGCATCCGAAATTCGTATGAACAAAAAACGAGTCACATACTGTATTTGCACAAATATAACGTGACCACGAATATAACGTGAGGGCAGTTTTAATGTCTTCAAGAAAAGAAAAAAAAAAAAATATTATTACTTACATAATGCGAGCCGAGGCTGCGTAAAAATTTACCGCAGTCGGGGGCATAGTAGAAATGAAAAGGCAATGGAAATCGAAGAAATATCAGTTTATGTTTTGACTGCACTCCTCCTCACTACTCAGGTCTTTCCGTTTTGCAATACACTTCACAACTTTGCAGATACGTAGCAGCACGGTACGGCTTGTCTGGTAGTTCCATTTTCTTCAGCGTAAGCCCCTCCAGAACGGACAAGCAAAGCAAGGCACGAAGCAGAAGCACCAACACACAGACACCAGACCACACTGGAGCAGAAACTAAAAAATTTGCTGGCAGAAAAAAGGGTGCTGAACCTGATACACGATCCCACACAAACACCTCGTGTTGCACGATTGCATAAACACGGTCCGTGGTCTTGGCTTGGCTTGTGTTGACTTGGCCTGGCTTGACTTGGCTTGGCCAGTGCCCGCATTCCCGCATGGCGCACTGAGTTTCTGTGGTGTGCGCGCGTTGTGCAAACACAAAAGCGATAAAAATGGTTTTTATGTTTTCTATTTGCCCCTCCTCATGGCCCAATTGCTAATAAATTCCCTCCCACACCACCACTTCCTTTCCCACCTAATATCTTGCATTGAGCCAATGGGATGGCCTTCTCCAGGCTCGTGCGCCTCATGGCTGAACTTAATTCCAAATATAATGCGAGGTGCGTTTTGGAGCACGTAATTTCGGAAAAAGTCACATTATATTTGTGCGAATACGGTAAGTACATGAAAGCAAGGAGGGGGCAACTTGCAATTTATTGGTCACACTCCCGGACAGAGGGGTCAGTAATATTCTTTCTAGACTTCTTTTTTTTTTATGTCACTCAGGAGACAGTTCTCGAACGTGTAAAAACGTGCACACGTGTCGTCGCTGACACTGATCGAGCTCGCTATGCACCGCAGCACGTCGAGAGATATCCGCCCAAAAGTTGGTTGAAGAAAATCGCACAGAGTTCAACAGACGTGCGTGTGCAAACAAAGGATGCTTGCTTGTTGTCGATCGCTTGATCAACGCTGATTCTGAATGCCATTTCTCATGTTCACTCGAGTGATTGAAAGTTACTACAACCAGTTTATCACGTGAGAATAAAAATAAAGCAGCAACCCTGGAGTAGGTGAATGCAATTTACTCCAGCAAGTCGAATTCGAATCGCGTGACAACTCAGATAGTGCAGCAACGCTGGATGTCGGTATGTTTTTGAATCTTGGAACGCAGCCACGGTTATTGTGATTGCACGACGCGTATGCAGGAAGAATGGCAAAAAAATGACACAAAAACGCCTGCTACGGTTGTCTTTATTATAGAAATTCAATTTGTTTTGAGACAAACTTCCCAAAGTGAAATCAATTAACATAAGTGTAATAATACAATAGCACATGTAAGTATGTGAATACACAACACCGAACCCTATAACATGCATAGATACATACCATTTAGTGAAAAGTAATGCACCAAAATCAAATACCGCACCTCTTTGCATCCTCTGCAGCAGGGTCGAGTAAGGAGAGGCACTCAGCAAGCCGTTTCTATTGTGCACTGCTCCTGTTACTTTGGGACATATGCAGGCTGCAATTCCGCTACAGATGTCAGTCTTTCCCGGAAACAGCCAGCTCATGTTTCAGCATATCCCCCGAAAATGCCAAAAAAACAAACTAATGAGAGTGTGAATGCAATAAAGCAAAAACATTTTTTTTTTTTACATCATGTGGATGTACCATGTGACTGAAAAGAAAACAAGCGGAAACGTAGGGAAGAAAGCGGAAATCGTGCCTGCCTCCGTAAAACAGGCAGTAGCACCACGCCTGTCTGTCGGGAGGCCGACAATCGTTAGAAGTCGAAAACCATTCCCCACTCCTTCCCTGAAGGCACAGGCAGCTATATCGGGAGTTCAGGGAAGCCCCAGGCAGACTGCATCGGGAGGACAGGGAAGCCCCAGACAGACTGCATCGGGAGGACGGGGAAGCCCCAGACAGTAGCCGCGCGTTTCCCGTACCCCTGCAGGTGCCGGCTTTCTGCTATCTTCCATTTCCCTCTCATTTGCCCGCTTGCTGCCGTACCCACTTAGAATTGCAGTGTTTTCTCAAGCAAGCTCGTTCACGTGCCTTCAACAAATTTTTGTGTAGAAATAAAATCCGTTGACAAACAGTGCTAGTTTTTGCTTCGGAAATTAAAAACAGCGCGGAAAGACGAGGACCAGACAAAGAAGTTTTTGCTTTTTACATTGACAATCTAGAATATAAATATGATGCCCCCCCCCCAAAAAAAAAAAGTGAAAAAAAAATGACGGGCGGTTTTAGATACAAACTGGCAACCGGCCTGCTATTTAAAAAAACTGGCTGTGCCGGACGAAAACTTGACAGGTGGCAACACAACAACCGCTGTTGTTGAGCGCACTGTTTTGTGCACTGTTTTGCAAAGTTTTGTGGAGCGCACTGTTGAGCGCACTCCACAAAACTTTGCATACTTTCTGCGACGAGATACTGATGCGATACGGACGGTCTAGAGGCACAAGTGAGTTTGTGGCAGAGCTGCAACTCGTGTGAAGCGCGACACGACGACTCAGAAATCTTATACTGGGTATCTGCTGCCTGACGCTTCGATTAGTGCACGAGCACTCGAAAACGTTGGATGCATCATTGTAGACTGACAAGCATGTTGGTCAAGTTGAGGAACACCGAAAGAATAAAACCCACGTGGGGACGAGGGATGCACACTTTCTTTTTGCGTTGCACGCTATGACACGTGGCTTCTGATCTTATCTTTTCAAGAGGGAGAGCGAGGGCAGCCGATCATGTTGCTGCACATTGCGCTGCTTGCTCTCTTTCTTCTAAGCCTCTTTGCTCTGAAAAATATACCTTCAAATTAACCAGCTACGAATTGATGCCCCATTTGGTGCAATAATTCATATTGTCTGCGTGACCATGTCCAAACTCAGATTAATAAATTCGTAAAACAAATTAATGAAAAATTAGCGGGTGGCTGAATTACCTAGAGTAGACCTTAAATGTTTTGTTGGATGTTCGACCATTCGACCCGTGGCAATCCACTATTTTCGGAACACGTCTGCTTCGAGATTATTTGGTAGTAGGCAAGAAGTTAGTGGGAATGTGTGCATCATAAATCCTTGGTACCGTACCGGCGTGCGGTCGCGTATCACTACTGCATGATGCGCATTAAAGACCCCAGGCTAGCAGTTGCACTGCACTGGCCAAATTTCTCATGCACAACGTAAACCAGTGTCGCCGCAACTCAAAGGCAGTCTGACCTTACACTGCATAAACACGAACATCAAATTTGGCCGTTATGAGGGGGTCAGTGAAGCTAGATCCTGTTGGCTCCATTGAGAGGGCAGCGCTGCTTCAAGAGCTTTTTTTTTTATGTAACCTAATTAGTTTTGTTAATATGGAAATTTATATTTGCAAAGATTATGGGAAGGATTAAGACAAACTGAAATACTTAAATCAGAAAATAAACCTATACCAGTAATCTAAAAGGTCTGTGGAATCCAGTAAGGCATAAATGAAAGCTCTAGGATGATTATGGTGTTTTCTTGGACAGGTAAAGTTTCCAGTTTTAAAATGATTTATTGCAGGACACCTAAAAGCCACCTAAAAAAAGCCTGATACCATATTGTCACGGGTGGTGACCAAAGAAACAGGAAATAAACAGGAAAAAATAAACTTTTAATGTGGCGAACTTGTGCCAAAAATAAAAGGGTACAAAGATAATAACAGAGCGTCGCAGGCGTCGAAGTCGGCGTAGCAGCACAGTCGAACGCTGGGGCGAAAAACTGACTCGACAAGGTCGCGGGCCGCATCTTACCTAGAGTGCGTGGCTATGTCGAAGATTCGGCGAAAGCGGCTCGAGCATCGCGTGATCGGGCGAGAATGAACACGCACTTTCTAGAAAACAAAAGCAGGAATAAATGATAGAAGTTACGTGCGGTACATGAATAAACAAGAACTTTCTGGAGGTCCGTGACTGAGCGTTGCTTTCTCAGCCCTGGGCGCGGCAATATTTAATATATTTATACCCTTTATTGCATGCATTACACATACACGTACCAGGAAAGAAATAATGATGAAGATTGGATATGGACGAGTGGAGATATGGCTTCTATAACATAGCAGTGTGTAAATAGGTCACTCAGAAATTATAGCAAAAACCATCCACAGACCCATTTTACTTTGTTTCGAAGACAATAATACTTCAATATAAGAAATACTTATTTAATAAAAATCCTTCAGGACAAGATGATAAGTGCCTGCAAATCTTCAAAAAAACACAATTTCAAAAATGTGCTTTTTAATATTTTATGCTTCAAAGAGCAGTGTCTCCCCTGAACTGCATTGATCAAGATTCCGCTACCTAAACATAGTTGTTCTGCCCATTGTGGATTATCTTGTGTCCTGTAGCTCGTACAACCTTTCCTCACCTCTTGACCATTGTAAAGAGGAGAAGCGAATAGACAAATTCTTCCTTGCCTTGTGAGTTTTTTTAAATTGTGGATTGACAAAAAAAACTTCGTTATGAAAAGAAGTGGTCAAAGGACAGGCAGTTCAAAGTTCACTTTGCTATGTTAGATGAAGTCTTGGTCGCAGCGTGTTTATTTGCCAAATTTTGCAAGTGAACACGCTCATCCCAATGAATTTTGCACAAGGGATGAAAAAAATTTATCCTTAGTCAAGTTGACTTGGCAATTGACTTGAGATGAATTTGCAGTTATTTATGGATTGGAGTTAGCCGTTTCTCGGGGTAAAAGAAGTAGTGAATAAGGTTGAAACCAGGTACAGTTCCAAAAGTTTCGAAAGCTCACGGATGCACACAGCTGCTTCGCACTTCATCTATTAGCCCGCCTAGAGCATTGCCAGTTTTTGCGTTTTGCTACATCATATTTTTTCAGCAGTCTTCTCCGAATTGTACTGAGACCTACTGTAGCAGAAGAGCCGCCGAAAGTGGACGATTTTATTGCGGGGTTAATTTGGGAGCCTAACGCACAACATGACATTGTTAGTGCAAACAAATGATCACCATTCTTTTTTTCTGTTGTTTTCTTGGAACTGAAAGGTTACCATCAACATTATCAGTATACTGGGAAGTACTGATTTGGGGCACTAATCCAAGCGGTAACGTTTAGTGCCTGACAATACCTCTTTGAAGTAAAATGCGAACAAAATGTGAGCTTTGTTCACGCTGACGATGGTGTGCACTGCCCACCGGCCAGACAGGAAGGGCAGAATCGGTCTGAAATAGTGGAGGTCTCGACAGCCTTTGTTTAGGAGTGTCGACTCTGCGGTCGAGAAGCGTGGAAGCCGTACCCAGATTTCCGAGGGGCAGCAAGCTGAGCGGGCAGACGACCTTTCCGTTGCAGGCACCAAGCTGTTTGGGGAAGCGTACAGCGGCCTGGAGTACGACTACCGAGGCCTGCTGCGGGTCTCCATGGAGATGAGCAAGACGGACCAAGTTCTGCGCTACACGCGGGTGCTGGAGGAGTGGCGCCAGCTGCGCCAGCGGAACATCCGGGAGGGTCGGGACGCCTCCCCGTTCACATTCTGCGTCTGCAAAGTGCCCCCCGAGGACATCTACGCCTACGTCACCAGCCTCCGGTAGGGAAGGCGCCGGCCATCACCGCCTCGTCCCCCTCCCCAGCTCTCGCCGCCCCGCGCTGCATTGCCGCCAGAACGTCTTCAACTGTGCAGCGGTGGGCCGCGTCGTCTGCAACGGTCGTTCAACAGACGCCACAACAACGGGTTGACGTGTGGGGTGGAAGATTTGACGGGCTTTGCTGCGGAAGTCCTGCGGCCCCGCGCACTAAAGTTTCGCCAGCATTTCCTTACGCTCGACGTATGCCGCACCAGTTGACGACCCTCTCTGGCTGCGTCTCAACTCGTCATAATGCGGGCCCGCGCAAGCTTCGAGACGACGCACGTCCCAGTCATTTCCCACGGAGGTCCGACACCTGCTCCGCGACTTTCTGTAGGGCACGAAATGCGCTTCGCTCCTCCGCCGACGACGGGAGCTTGGGGCACAAGCATTTTTGTGGCTCACGAGTCGAACGTGCGGGATTTGTGGAGATCTGCTAGTCGGACGCCGCGCGACTTCCTTTAATGGCAAGACGGAAAAGACGGGAAGGCACTGGGATGCGAACAAGTTTCCGGTTAAACTGAACTTTAAAAAAGAAAAGAAAAAATACTGCCCTTGTTTTCCTTTTTGTTACCGAGAGTTGGAACTTGTATGTGCAGTGTGTAGTATATGTTGTGGTCACTCGGTGTAGCAGCGCTCCACCCGTTGCACGCTCCTTTTCTGGGTGTTCCTTTTTTTTTTTTTTTTTTTTGTAAGAGTAAGCTTTCTGTCGAGATGCTACTGCGGGTTAGCTCCTCTTTGCCGAATGTGGACACCTCATCTACGCTCCCCTTGCACCGTGCGAAATGAGGCAACGTGCGTTTGCGGTAATTTCTGTCAAGCAATCGGAATTTTCTAAAAAATTCAGCGAATCAAAGTGCACGATTCTCAGCCGTAAAGAAAACTGTTCTTCCGCTCGCCCGAGGTACATGCAACTTGCGAATAACGCCGAATCTGGAAGTTGTAAGAGGTACGACTATCAGTTTCCCGAAAATTCGGTCCCGTTTCGTATTATCTCGAGCTAATGTATAGTTTCCATTTAAGCCTCGGAAACATTTTCTAGATATGCAAGTAATGCAGTTCAGGTACTGTGTCTTGGTTTTGCCCGCCGTAAAGTATTCTTAAAATTTTTAGCTCGTTATGGGCTAAAGTATCTCACCGTAAAAACCGTCGTCACCGACTAGGCTAGGAACAGAAAAGATGCCAATTTCACCGACGACTACCGCCCCAGCACGTTCTGCATTTCGGCACGCCTGCCGACGAGACTTGACGTCGCAAGTTGCTCTCTTCTGACTCACTTGCGACCCTTATGAAGCAACTTCCCAGATGGCACCCGAAACCCTCGCCGTACAAGGGACTGGAATGGGAGGACCACCTCCGTATGTATCATACTGTGTAACTGCAAGCTGTGGAAGATTGTACAGAGCGTGTTCGTGTCCTCGTTCTCCCCTCACTGTAAATAGTGTCTTCCGTAAAGAAAACCAGTCTGCCCCGCGGGAGTGACTTTTTCAAACCGAGAACGTTCCCACTTCCGAAGCGACGTCATCTAGCTGCAATACGCACCCGCTTTTTTAGAAAGGAGGCTTCAAAGAAAAATTTTGTCAACTTGCTTCGAATGGACGAGCGTTTTACGCAAAATAAATGCTAGGAAATTGACTCTATTAGTGCGTAACGGCGTGCGGCCAGAGCTTCAGTCGGGAAGCTGCGAGTTAGTCACAATCTTCATATTAGCTGGGGTCGTACCGCAACTCGAATCTGTCGAATGCTTTTATTGGCAAAAGCTTTTGAAAGCGGGGTTTGAAAGATCTATAAATACCGGTCGCTCGGACGAGGACCAGCAGACTACGACAAAATAGAGCAGACCTCTGAGCGTACTCCTGTTGTCTTTGGTTTTGATGCGTCGGACGTTTGCCCGTGCGTTCGAACCCCTTGCCTAGTTTAGTTCTGGGGTCACCGACGACTTGAAAAACGCAGGGTGTGGCGAGTCCTGAGCACCTCGTTATCGCCTCTCAGCCAATGGGATTGCGGCATTTGCCGCTAAGAACGCCAAAGAATGAATCGCAAAGCAGGAAACGTGAATGAAATGAGCCTTGCCCTGCAATTTTTTATGTCGTCTGCGACTCCACATCTTTAAATTCTGTTGCCGCGAGATTGGGCCTTGCTACGGTTATCTTGTTGTCGGCGCGGAAGCTTTCACACAAAATAAATGCTTTGCGAAAGGACGTACCTAGTTGCTATTTTTGTTTTTATATGGTCAATTATTCGATATGGTGAGAGGTGACACTAACAAATTATTAATTTGACTTCATAGTTTCTTTGCCTAGCCGGTGCAAGGTTTTATCCGATGACATGGTCAGGTCGATATAAAAATTCACTTTGATTTGGTTTAATTCATCAGATTGGCTCCGACTGGAGTACTGCAGTAATCTGAGGTTAATTGGACTCCCAACATTCGAGATATCCTAGTATCTTTTGGTCACATTTTATGTGCACACTACAAGTTTGTTGGCCCAATCCATGCGATTCCTTGAGAAAAGGCATAGCATAGAATACAAAACCTTTTTTTAGTAAAAATTCATTTAAAGTTTTGTGAGTTGGACAATTTTTATAACTTAAAGGGCCACTAGAGTGTGTTTTGAGACCCTTATCTTATGGTCATAACACGATCTACGAGCTCTAAGCATTAAAAAAAAATACGAAATTACACTCATGCACAGTCAATTTGCATATAAAGAGAAGTTCCCGACACTTACCGTTGGTGCAAAATGACAGATGGCGCTACCGAACCTTGCTGAATATGGTCCAACAACAGACGGCGCTTGTCAGGCACTTGCAAGCAATGGGTTCCCGCGTGGACAAGCGGACCACCAGTCCCGCTTGTCCCCGTGGGATCCCATCACTCACTAGTGGCCAAGTAGCACTGTCCGTCGTCCGACCATATTCAGCAAGGTTCTGTAGCGCCATCTGTCGCTCTGCGCTAGCAATAAGTGTCGCAACCTCTTACTGTATTTTTAATACGTAAATAGGCCACGCAGTAATGTAATTGTGTTTTTTAAGATTATTATAGCTCATAGATTGAGTCACGATAATAAAACGAGGATCTCAAAAAGCACCCTTTAAGTCTGTGGAAATTCCTGCCAAGACTGCAGAGTGGAGTTCACATAAACAGACCTTTGCAACCTTTTGGTTTTGTTTCTCATTCCTTCAGAGTGGTGGTTTTGTATAATTAGAGAACTTCTGACCAGTGTAACAATTGTGCCTGGCACTAGGAAGTTCTACTCCGAGTTTCTACAGAGTGCTTAGCTGACCTCGCATTTTGGTATTGACCGGAAGACTCTGTTAAAACGGGCCAAATGTTATATTGATGGATGGGTAAAGAAAGAATGCACCCAAAGTTATCAGCCAACATTTATTTACATTTATTCCCTAGTATCCTGTACATAATTTCTGCTGATTTGGTACTATAGCATATAGGTAGTTTATTGCAAAGTTGTGCTTTCCGAGCACTTGCAATGGGAATGTTTCAAGCGAAAAAGCAACGATAAGTGCATTACTTATTCCCAGTCCTACTCTATTTTGCCTTTCTTTTATGCACCAGTGTTTGCATCTTCACATACCTAGTATGTTTTTTGCTGAGCTAGTGCGCTCCAATAGCACTGGCGCAGGTTAGATTTCGCTAAACGTCATTATGCCGAAATGCACACTGGAAACCTGCAGACGTGCCCCATTCACAAAATGCAGAAAAAGCGAAAGTAATTTTGCAGCACACATTTGTTGCAGGCCGTTTATGAAGGTGGCATGTGGGTTCAAATGTTTCTTTTCTGTGTTGCCCCTTGATATCTTTTTAAGTCATTCATATGCAAATGGGATGGAAATGAGAAAAAAAAGAAAATGCTGGTGCTGGTCTACCACGAGAGAATCTCAATGAGGTTTGCACTGTAATTCTCCAGAAGATTGAGTTATGTTTTACAGAGTGCTACTGCTCAATTACTTGCTTTGAGCTGCACGTCGTGCATTGGACTGCCACTGTCCAGAAAATAATCCGAGCGAAAGCACTCATTTGTTTGACAGGGACGGTAGCTTTTACAAGTTTTAACTGGCCAAGAGCCAACCTGTGCACCGACCAAACTTCTACAACACTCGTCGTTTTGTCTTTTGACGGGGACTGAAAGTGCCCCTTCCTGCAGTGTGTAACCTCTTTAGGTACTGCCCAGTTGGTACCAGTGTGTCTTCTTGATTTTCTTTTTGAGAACTGTGCCTTTTTTCCTAGATGTCATTGCAAATCACATGTAATAAAAAGGGATGTGTAATAAACAAAGTTTAGTGAAGAAACTTGAAAACGTCTTTCGACCTTCGTAGTAGTGCCACAAAGTTTATTTTGGCATGTACAGCTCTTACATGTAGGTAAGCGTTAACTACACACATGGTAAACAAGCAAGGAATGTCTCGAAATCTGCTTGACCAAACAAGCTCCCTGTAATGCTTTGCACATTTGCAAGCTTAGGTGAAAAAAAAAAAAATGCAAATGAAATTGTACTTAAAATTTCGGCTCTTCGTAAGTCAGTGACTCGTTCTAACCTCGGCTATTTGTGAAGCTCGGAACAGAAGTACAACTTTATTTTTTATGCAGGCAAGAGACCGACGTAACTTAGTCATGGAGGGCTCGGAGCTCCCGACACAATGTCGTTGATGCAAACGTCCAATTGGCAGCTTCTTGTGTGGCATTTATTGCGCGAGCTGGTAACAAACGAAAGGGGAACACGGCCCAACAACTCTGTCGTCAATATGCTCGTCCAGCAGAGGAGGCCGTTTCGACATTCGGAAACAAATATTTGCGAAGAGGACATTTGCACCTCTCCGAAAATACACACATTTGGGTCAAATAAGACTAGAACCAGCGTGGAGATGCACAAACATCATGCGACTTTGTGCAATCCATAAATTTGTGCCTATTGGCGGGCATTATTATTACTCCGGCTAGGTGAACATTCTTTGGTTCTCCAGCTGAGCACAGAAGAACAAGCAGAGGTTAAACCAGTTTCATGGCTAAAACGCTGACAATCGTATTCTGTATAGAAAGTTTCGATGACAGGCTCCCAAAGTGGGTTTCTATAGTTGCTAATCACCCATGCTTCCCTTGATCTGACTTCTCTGGCTTGGGCACAATCTAGGTGTAATTGGTTCATATGCTCTAGAGCAAAACAGTCCGCTATAGTGGGCAGTTTTCTATATCTGGGTCGCCGCAAGCGGCAGTTCCCAGACTGTTCGGCCAGAACCCATCGAGCTGCCCTTTAAAGTGACTAGGAGTCCCTAATGATCCTAAAGACTGAACTCGCTTGACTTAGAAACGTCCTCTAGCAAACACTGCCTTGGGACTGGCGGATTGATGCCCAACGCTGATGCGTGCTACATGGCTTGTGACATGTTGCTGGTCTTTTCTGTTGCGTTCCAGAGTTGCACATCATGGCCTATTGTGGCAGCTGCACTAATTTAAAACACTGACCAGGTAAAGGCTGCTTTCAGACACTAAAATTTTCAGCTGCATGGCACTAAATTAGCCTGGAAAAAAAAAAAAAAATGTCATTGCCAATGGGGTATAGCTGGTATTTATACACTATACTACAGCTGATCTGCAGTTGCAGGCATATTTGTAGAAACTATGCTCAGATTGCAGAGGCAGATGTAACAAACCTTTTTACTACCATAATTAGCAGAATTTTAACGGTCTGCCTATGAATCTGAACGAGAAACATGGTGAAATCTTGTGACTTTCAAAACAAAGATGCAGCTGTTCAGTTTAAGTTAACGTGCCATAAAAGTATTGCATGGCCTGGGCATACGCTCATTGCTTTGTAGTTTTGAATGCAGCATAAATGTACATTTTATTTTTTTACAAAGATCATTTATTTGATAGAGGTTAATAATACAACTAAATACTGCTCAGAAGAGTTCAGCACTTCTAAAGTAAGCCGCTCAAATGAAAACAATAATCAAAATATTTTGGACCAGCGGTGAACAGGCATCTACAAGGCTTGGTTCAAGTGCGCTTCTGTAAGACACTTCATTTTGGCAGCCAACATATTCGCAAATCAGAATTGTTGGACATATTCACTGCTCTAAACTTCTTTTAGTTTCATAAAACTACCAATCCAAAGCATGAATTTTGTGTGCCCTCGAAATTTTAAAAGGGCGATTAAAAAGAAGGGAGGGTTTTACAATATGATGACTCCACCCAATAAGAGAACAGAACTGACACCGAGAATACAGCCAACAAGGGCAACCTGCTGTAATACTACGCTACCTTACTTTCCCTCAGTAAAGCTCGGCAACTCACTGAAACAGGGTGGTGCTTTCACAACCTACGAAGAGTACAGCACAACGCTGCTAAGCAGTCTCGAATGTCACACGTTTCTACCCACAGCACAACATTACAAAGCCAGACGAAACACCACCACGACATCCTACAACACTGTGTCTCACCACACTGCCGGAATTTTACCCTAGGGAATGCAGCAGTGAAATGGTGGGGAAATGGGCGATCCCATTTTTTGGCAACGCGGTCTTCCTCTCATGTTGGCAGCACTGGAGACTCACTCGGCACGCTTGCTGCGCTCTCTTACGTCGACAGCCCCGAGGTTGACCGCTGCAATCTGCATCTGCAAGAGGCTGACAAAGGTCTTGGCCACTGCAATCGGTGCGCAGATCCCTGTGAGGAGTCTGAAGATGCCCATCCCTGCAAACACTGAGAAAGAGATGCATGACAACGGTTAGTGGCGTCATATAGTAGACTCTCATTATTTCAAACTCCGAGAAGCCACAAATTTTGTTTGAATTATCGGAAGTTTGAATTATTAAAAATTTATCTAAATATGATGCGAGATAAAGTTATGATTTGATTACACACACAAAGGAGATATTCTATGGTCTTTTCTACAAAGGCCTACTGATCATAACCAGGTATGCCACACATGAAACATTTGTGAAACGTATGACACAAGTTTATTTACTTATCAAAATTGTAGTTTATTGTGGACTGTTTAGAGAGCACATGACAACTCGAAACAAAATTAAGTTTGTTCAACCAAGAAGTTGTCTAATGTGATCTATTAAGCAGGTGACACACGAGCTATGAATACGTGCACCGCGCGGCTGTTTTCATAGCAACTTGGGCAGATGCGGTGATGTGGACCTATGCCATGCCGTTACGTCGCAGCGTCCGCGCACTTTGCTATGGAAATGTCCACAAGGAATTTCTATGTGGTGTTCATTTTCATGGCTCCTGTGTGCCCTGTTTGAGCCCCGTAGAAGGCGCTTCTCACCGAGCACCAAAAACAACGCCCGCAGAAGCAAGCTCCGCGGGTGTTGCTTCTCTGCAGTGCACCTGTGCTCGGAAAGAAGCGCACTCAACGGCGCCACGAGAACAAAAAGTATGAATTGCACGAAAACGCCGTTCGAATTAAGCGGCTTATAAATACATTGAAAACATGGCAGGATGACCAAAATTTTGAAATTTGTTTGAATTAACTGGAAGTATGAAATATCCGAGTTTGAATTATTGCAACCCTACCCACGGCCGGACTGGAAGCGCGCACTCTCTTTCACTTCTTACGGCCTTTGCAATCGCCCGGGAGTCAATGGCATTTTTTCTCCGTATGTAATTTACTTGCTTGCCACCAGGGGCGCAACCACCTCAACCCACTCGGAGAGTCCCTTCGAGCTGCTTTGCACTGGTGTTCGAGCTTCGTAGATTGTTCTTTTGGCAATGGTTTATTGAACTTCGCTTCGATTTAAGTCACTCTACCGACAGGCAGTGTCGTCAGCAAACTGCATTCCCCTGTGACGAAAAATCATCTGGATATGTGCACAGGCCCTCGAGGAAGCACTTTAGGCTGTAATATGCACTGTGCGAAAATTGTATAGACTACTACACCCTCGTCTAGAGCAGCTGACCGACTTCATGAGCGGCCTATGAAACGATGATGCAGACCACGGCAATAGATAGATTGGGCCTGCTTATATTTCACGAGAGTGTACGAATTATTCATCATTTAAAGATCCTCCACGTAGAAACGTCCATCTCCTCCTGTTGATGAGTTGCAACAGAAGTCCTGGAGGTAAAGACGAGTATAGTTTTTCCGAAATTGCATTCGCTGTCTATACCTACTACTTTTTACTCCCGAATCTCTCGGGGATGTGCGTCAAATATTCACCGTTTTGGGCTCATCAGAAGCGCATTAGATAGTGGCTGAGGGTCTAAATGTAAGGATCAGGTGTCAAAGGCTATAAAAATCTCGGCCGCAAGTTGCGACAGCGCTGAGATACGCTGTCAAACGCGCTCTGTGCAAACGGCAAAGGGTAGCCCAGGGGTGAGGTGACAGCGCCCCCCGCGAATTGCGGCGGGAGGTGGCGATTGCCCCAATTGCAAAGGCCGTAAGAAGAAAAAGAGCTTGCGCTTCCAGTCCGGCCGTGGCATACCATATCCCGAAAGATAGCCTATCACCCAGTAGGAAACGTTTTGGGGATCGATTGACGACAAATGCCTGCTCTGTCGTTTCAATGAATGTGCAAACTCTCAAACAAGGTGTTGACAGATTTTCCCATTTTCACGAGATCCATTTCTGTTTCACTATTGCTCGTAATTATGGTGCACAGAACGCATCCACAACTTGTCCGTTTACGTGCTGCGTCCTAAACAAAATGGTCCCTCGAATTCTGCATGACGATATAATCAAAAGTGTCGCACTCTGCTGCTGGCTGTTGTCCAGCTTGACAGTCGACGGAAGCTTCAGGTGTTGGGAGACGTCGCAACGACAACGGCACTTGCATTCGTTCATACGTTTTGCCGGGACTTGTAGCACCAACCTTTAGGGGTCACGACATCTGACACGTCGGCTTTTACTTCGTCGTCTGCTGCCAAGATATAGGACGCTGAACACGCCAGTCAAAGACGGATTCCATGCATGGTACTCGTAATCTCCTCCACGAGATCTCACAAATGAGTCACTTACAAGTGGGTCCCTGAGTGAAGTGAAGCAGGTAGAGTCCCCCGTAGAATGCCTCGTTGCCGACGCACATTGTGAATAGGACCGGCTGCAAAGGAGAGGGAGGACCATTTCGAAATGCACTTTGCCGGGTCAATCTGCCTAGGGTGCCTTCATGTGCGCTTCGCATAGAGTGATGCCAACTGCCTGTTTCCCTTTCCCACACCCTCTTCCACCGCCATTTTGTTTCTCTCATTGTTTCCCCGTGCGCCGGAAAGTGGCCTTTGTGTCCATCGGTAATCCCATCCGAGGGGGAAAATGCTAATCCTCCCTCCGTGGGTTCTACAACGCTGCTCCGAACTTCTGAGATAAGGTGCTTGTTTCCGGGAGGGTTATAAGCCCCACGGATTATCGCCGAGGAACGAAATGGCTGCTGGTTTGTCGGCGAGTGGTATTACAAAGGGTGGCATCACCCCTAGCAAAGCGCACATGAAGGCTCCCTAAATCTGCCATTTCTTCTACAATAGGCCTTCTGACATGAGCACAAGGAACTGATCAATGCATCGTGATGGTGGAAGATATCGTACCTTGTTGGTATAATATAATTTCATGATGGGGTTGTCTGCGGCATCCATGTTCTTGTGATTGTCGCGGCCCGAGAGCAGAGATCTGGAAGTGCGTCGCATAATATTCAATGTTCTCTTTAAGCCTGAACTCCACAGATATCTAGCTAGAAAAACATCCCACAGTTATGGTGGCAGCACATCTTTTTGCTTATAAAACTAGACTTTTACGTGGCTTCGAACGACTTCACATAGCAATTTGACCCGCCCACCATTGCCGTCGCGACATACCAATCGGGGGAGATGCAAAGTTTTCTCCATGGTTAGTTTCATTCATTAAGGGGAGATGTGGGTCAAAAAACAGCAATATTTTGCAACAGATGTGATACTGATTCTTATGGTGTATTATCATCTTTGAATCCTCACATTTTATGTATAAAAATAATAAGTGCCAGTTAGGGTCGCGAAATTAATCAAGTGCTCATTTCAAGGCCTCCCGGAAACTCGGAACGGCATAGATTTTAGCCATTTTCCTGTGCGTGGTTTTTCAAATTTTGATGTTGCCCGCCATCACATTTACGCAGACAAGCAGGCCTAGTGGTCTCCTTTCCATCGCTGTCTTCTGTAGCTTCAAATTTTCACGGAAAATTATTAACGAAATATTCTTTTTTTCCCGCCGCAAAAGAGTATTGTTACACATATATTGTAACGTTTGAACATGTTTTTCTGTTTATGTAATTTTGAGGCATTTTCACAGTTTGTGCACAAGAATTTTTGTCTTAGTATTGTCCTATCACAATCAAATTTGTCACGCATATGCTGTGGAATATGTACAATGCAGCTATCTAGGCTAGGTCCGAATGTATGTTTCTCATATTTATAAAAAATTTAACAAACTTTCGTTAGCCCCTTGAAAATGGCATTTTCGCAATTTTTAGTTACTTTAAAATAAAATAATTATTGCACACAATATTTTTGTTGTTTTTTGCACTCAGCTGATAAAAGAAGCGACTTAGTTGATTTTACTATGCTCTTTTAAATGCGTTTCCATGCCCCACGTGTGTGCATGAACATGTTTTTTTCTGCACGTGAACTGCGCCCAGAACATAAAAAACAAGCTACATCAAATCTAACATAAGATTTACAAAGAGGAGAGTAAGCACTATAAACCGCGGAAATTTCATTTAGTCATCGTACGCAACAACAAAAAAAAAAAGGTGCCGTGGAAGGAGCAGACGACAAATGGCGGTTATTTTGACGGGTTTGCCGGTCCTACGAGAGAAAAAGGTGGAAAAAGAAGGGTCGAACTTTGCAACGGCGAAAACTCCTATGAACATTGTGTTGGTGTAGTCCAAATCGAGAGGTCTGAGGCGAGGCCGAGCAATTCCCTGCGTCCGCAAATGCAGGCCTTAAACTATTTGTGCAATCAAACAGAATTTGTGCCAGGCAAATTGTAAGGAACGATTTGAAAAAGTGCAGCGTCTGAAATGCCATTGGACAACACTGCTAGCCAGCGTTCAAGTGCCGTTCGACAGTGATGCCGCCAAGCATTCAGGTCCCTTGAAAGAATGGCTTGCTGCAGCCCAAATTAGCATTCCTCTGCACCTTTTACGTTAGATTGGCTAATCTCGAGTATACTGGCCATAAATCCTTCCAAAATTTTCTTATGCAAAAAGTAATTTTAAAATAGCAAAAAATTATATTTAAAGCAAAAAAAAAAAAGAAATCAGTCCAATGGCACAATGGTTAGCAAACTGCTCTGCTTTTCCCAATGGCTTTTGCTGCTCAAGTCAACATCTAAACTCGGAAAATTCCGAGTCGCACAGGCGTAGCACTGGAGAGCGTGCCACATCGACAAATGTGGAGTGTGTGTGCATGCACGGCGAACGTCGCTCCCACGGCATTTGCCTCGCTCGCACTTTGAGACAACGCTAATCGGTGGTGAGTGGCCAATGGAACATACATCTGAATGATGGTGCAACTCGAGTTGAATGCCTTCGAACGGCGCTCTAACGCACACACAGAGTACTGTTAAATAGCACTTGAGTATTTTGCACGAGTGCCATGAGACAGCACTCTAGACAACGATAAAGAAATAAAAAAGGCACTTGTCAACGGATACTGGTGAGACTATCGAAGCAAATAACATCTATGTTTACAATGCAATGTTCCAGCAGTGTAACCTCTCCCCCCCCAAAAAAAAAGTAACGGGAAACTTTTCCTTTCTGCGAGGTGGGGTGAGCATGTTGACACTGTAGACGTGCATGTTGGTGTTTGCAACTAGGTCGAAGCTGCTTTTTCGCTAGTTTATCGACAGTTTGTTCGTGCATTGACAGCCACCCGCAGTAATTCTTACCAATCTGAAGCATGCACCACTCTATCATAAAAGCCCGTTCACACTTCAGTAAATGTGCAGAGTTTCAAAGAAGGTGTTGCCAGATTTTCCTATTTTCGCGAGATGCGTTTTCACGTTTCGCTCTTGGTCGTAATTATGGTGCCCGGAATGCACCTCCGACTTGTCAGTTTACGTGCTGCGTCTTAGAAAAATGGTCCCTCAATCTTTAATACCTCTTACAAGGAGAGAACACACTGGCACGTGTGCACCTACTACGGGGTGACCCTGGAACTACATTTTACTAGGGGAAAGGTTTTTCGATATTTGCAACGTCAAACGTATGTACTACTTATGAAAAATGATTGTTTTTAGCATTGACAAAAGTTTTTCAATCCAAGAAAGAAAGAATGATGCACCAGAAAATAGAAAATATACGGGACCGCCAAGCGTTCCACTGCTACCTGATAGGTGGCGCCTCTCGTTGTAATAAATTTTAATGTTTCAAGGCACACGGTCCTAAGAAGTCGCAAATAAAAGTATGTGAACAGGTTTTAACAGTCGTTGCTGGTCGTAATTTTAATGTGCAGCCAAGCAACCAAATATTGGTCGACGCAGTTTGATACATGACCCTCTAGCTGCATTGGTGAGGCGGCCATTAAATAAGACAATATGGAAATGGACATGCCAGAAAAGCGGGACATTGGAAGAGCCAAATTTTGCCTAACAGCTCAATTCATTGGAGCTTGGACATACTTGGGTAAGCAGGAAAGACCACGCGTGCAAACATGCAGATTTGGAGCAAACCTCACGGTACCACATCTCAAACTGTTTTGTGCAGATCTGCTACGGAGACACAGGTGCGGAAGCCGAGAGGATGCACAGAGGGCGGGGTCAGGTGATAAATGATAGGCGATTAATTGTTCTGCCGAGAAGGAAGTGTCCAACACCTTGTCAGCTTATTAGTCGATGGAGTATAGAAAGAGCTTTTCTTGGACAGGTACAAGTAAAGTTCATTTTCGGGGCTCTGCTCTCGGGTCCTTGTTTTCCACAATGTTGCGCAGAACTTGGGTAATGGAATATAAAACTTGCGCAACGAAAGTGCTTGCGGAAAAATTGAAGAAACTCTTACGTGTGCAGATGCAGCCAGTGACTCGCAATGTCGATGGACATGCTGAGCATGAAGAGGAAACTGTAGCGCGGGTAGAAGCTGGCGAGCACCACCAGCAAGCACATGGTCCCGCAGCGGTCCGTCAGCTGGTCCAGCATCGCACCGAACTTGGTACCTATCGCGAGTATCAGAGACAACGATCACCAAAACAGCGCCGGCACGGTGATCAATAAAAGGCG
Source organism: Ixodes scapularis (assembly GCF_016920785.2). Lineage (NCBI taxonomy): Eukaryota > Metazoa > Arthropoda > Arachnida > Ixodida > Ixodidae > Ixodes > Ixodes scapularis. The sequence continues at coordinate 98,723,576 of NW_024609846.1, forward strand.
CGGACAAGCGGTGTGTCCGTGATGACGTAACGTGGTCAGATACAACCAACCTCGTTGGATATAACGGAGAGAGAGAGAAGGAACAACGAGAGAAAGGTCTACAGACTAAACACCTCAATAGCTCGTCCCTGACAGCCTTTTGCTTGCGTCTAAAAGGATGGTATTACACTTACTCTGGTTGAACATCCTCGCCGCATGTCCATCGATGCAATCGAGGAAGGCGCTCACCCCGTAACAGATAGATGCCACCAGGCAGTGGGTGGGCATGAAGTAGAAGGAGATCAGCGCCAAAACGATACGGGAGTAACCTGCGGGAAGCGATGGGGATGTACTGCTCGGTGAGTTCGACTGAGCTGCGAGAAAACCAGCGCCCGGGAAAGTGCCAGACACACCCATCCCGTTTCCGTTGCTCGCCTTCGGTTGCGGTCAACATAAATCGTAACGTGACGAAACTGTTTCAGATGAGGTTTTAAGAGTGTCATGTAATAAGTTCGACATTTTAGGTAGAATGACAGCTGTTTAAAATAAGAAACGGCGGGAACAAGACCCCGATTTCCTCTACAGACACGCCGATCATATGCAGTCTCTTCTGAGGAAACGTACCGATGATGTTTGGAACGAAAAGGAATATATTCTCCGGCATCTTTGCGGCTACTGGCAGTCCCGGAAATAAGACCAGGGACAACAATGGGACGACACACGACACTGACAGATAAAGACTATCTTGACACTGACGTCGAGTGGCACGCAACGCTCGAAACCACTACGACGTATGAGATCACATTGTTACGAGACTGGCAACAGGTTAGCGACAAATTGAGCGTGGCTTGGCACCAAGCCACTGAGCTATCTTGTATGAAGTGACTCAAGCCGAACCGTAGCCGCGCGGCCGCCCCGCCAAATTTAAACACGTGTAATTTGACTGAGCGTGGAAACGAACGTTGGTGGAAACTCAAATGGTGTGACGTCACGTAGTCCATTTCATAAATGTTTTAGAAGACCCAGCAAGGCGGGCAACGATCGCCGGCAACTTGCTGCTTGCGACACGCGAACATTTCTCGGCGAAAGTACGGTGTGCGAAGGTCGGTACGCGAGACCTCTCTTGCCGACGTGACGCAAGCGGACACGACCGGTCGGTCGACCACTCGCGTCGCCTTCTCATATTTAAACATATCTGGACCAAAAAACTTACTTTTTCTCAAGTTACAGCATTTCGTCTGTGAAATAAAAATGGTTACTGCATCTTCGTGGCGTTGCCAGCGCGAGATGCTAGGGCTTCTGTGTCGCGGCGGAGAAACGCTATTCTAAAACACTTGCATAGCGTTGAGCGCTAACGCAAGCGCTAAATTTAGCGCTAGCGTGCGCTCAAATTGTGTACGTTACTCTAAAACTCCCTATTAATGCAATTTCCCATGACAAAATTTCGCACACAAAAATACTGTCGGTCTTTCTGTCGTCGAATCTCTTTCTCTAGAGCTACGATGTGCAGTTTTTGCTGTTCAAGTGCCTCGCCGGTTTTTTTTTTTTTTTTTTTTTTTTTTTTTTTTTTTTGGGGGGGGGGGGGGGGGGTAATTATTTTAATAGATTCAGGCTGTTTCATGCGTATTTCATTGTTTTATATGTGATTACCGTAAATGTATAATTTGTGGAAGTTCGTAGAAATTACAAAGGTCGTGCCCGATACCATTTTTTTTTTCCTTTTTTATTTTTTATTTGTAAACATTGCAACCAGAGGCGTCTGAGCGATCGACTTTCTAGGTACAGTCCCTAAGGTAAGGTGACCACCCGTCCCGCAACTCGCGGGACTGTCCCGCATTGAGGGTCGTGTACCGCGTCCTGCAAGAGACGTTCAAATCTTCAAAATATCCCGGATTTCACACTCGTAAAATTCACTACGCAACTCATGGCGCTGCCGAACAACGGTGCATAAAGTCCCTCGATGTTTTTTCACTGCGTTAACGGTGCACGGGGAAGCGCGGAGGTCGCTGGTAAACGTGTGAATCGCGACTGTAGGGTGTACTAGCGACGGTACACCATTTTCTATCCAAGCATTGCGGGAAACGACCATCGTTCTTGCAGAAGATCTGACGCGCATGCGCCGTTGTGCCTCTCTTCCCTTGGTGGCAATATATTGCGAGAGAAAATTTCACGGCAAAGTTGAAAAATGAATTATTGAAATTATTTTCAAATCGTGTCAAGTCAATGAAGAAAAAAATTGCTGCAAAAAGTTTTTTTCTTTTTTCTAGTGAAAACGATTAAACGCGGTAAGAAGACTGCAGCTCACAACGGTCAGAAACAACAACATAACGTTCGAAGTTTGTGTAGGAGCGTGTTGGTAAAGAAAAAGAATCGACAGGAGACAAGCAGCCGTAAGAGATTTACTGCGTCTTTCCTTTTGATGCATTAAGTTCTGCTGCAGTCGATTTTATGCTTTCAACTTTAGACACATTCATTAACATATGTGGCATTAAAACTTGCAATATATTAATGGGAGTGAAAGTATGAGTTTAATTACCGCCATACAATTTGCAGCTGTATAATATGCTTTCGGACAAGACAGGATATTGAATGTGTTAGCAGAGCCACATAATCATTTTTTTTTTTTGCATTTTGGACTGCATTTTTTCACTTTTTAACCTGACTGTGGCAGAAGGAGAGAAAAATTTTTCCTCCTTCTGCCCCATCTCGGGTTAAAAAGCATCGTGGTAAATTTCCGCCAACCCAACTGCGCACTAAAGTTTTTTATTTATTTATTTATTTTCGCAGTTGCCACAGTCAAAATATCATACCGTTCTTCTCTTACACAGGCACCATGATGCTACCGCAGCGCCGCCCCGTGCATCCGGGACCTTTCCACGCTCGCCGCTTCAGAGCAATGCATCGCGCGCGTCGGGGCCTGGTCTCACCCCCCCTACTCGTGCTCACTGTACCGGGGCCCCTGGGCCGCGGTCGTTACTTGAAAAATGTAATGGATTACGATTACAAATTACCGAGCCTCATATGTAATGGATTACCGTTACAAATTACTTTCAGTGAGAAGTAACGGATTACTTTACTCGTTACGTTAGAAATTACTTTCACGTTACTCTTTCCGCACATCTTATCCAGAGAACAATAGAAACAATTTTGATATTTTTCAAAAATGTTCGACAACCACTCCTTTTCATTTCTCATACGCCCGTATTATGGTAGTCCTTGAAGAAATAAAATATTGCATTTAAGAGAAAGAGTGTAGTTGCACTCCGTTCACCTGTAAGCTGACAAGGCACCGAGAGCTGCAACCACACCCGCCATCCCGCTAGCTTACGGCCTCCGGTTTGAGCAGACAAAGCTAGCGGTGCGCATGCTCAGTAGCAGCATTTACCTACGCTACGAGATTCGGAGCAAAAAAAGGGATCTACGAAAGCTCCATTTTGACTCGGGTCGGCTGTTTCGCCTGTTATTCACAAGAAAAGAAAAACCTGGTTCTAACGTTACAGTGTAACCAGTGCAGAATGCAGGTGTCTCAGCTTACCTTGATGCGTTTCCGTAGATTAGAGTTTGTTGTTCTTGCTGATAACAGTGTGTGTTTTTTTAACAAGCAAAGTATGTACTGAAACTCTAGGCTTCCGCTCTCCACGACCGAAAACTCGACCAGTCAGAAAAAAAGTGGCGGTTACGGGTTATCGATCGTTCATCGGTTCTCACTTTCATACCAATATTCGTGGAGGCCAGGAAGGGGAGGGCATAGAGAGCGAGAGAAGCGATGACTATCGGTCTCACAAAACAATAGAGGCTCACACCACTTTTATGCGTTCTCTCTCTCTCTCTCTCTCTGTTAGCACTCCTTAGATGGCCTAACCCCCTCCCCCTTTATGTTGACAGTTGACTGTAAAGTGAGGAGTGGACTCGACCACGTGCCCAGACAAGTAAACCAAAAGAAGTAATCGTCCGTCCGTACTCATGAAAACGATGGTCTTAGCCTCGCGCCGGGCGCTTTTCAGCCGTGCCTCAAGAGTGTGCTAGAACACAGTAGCGCACATCAAAGACAAGGAGAATTCGACCCCCTCGCGCGAGGGTACATCGTCTGTTACGCGAGTTGTGAACCTGCGATTCAAGGTGGGTTTAAATGAGAACCACCCGATGGGGGGAGGCGTCAAAGAAGTTGAAAAGGGTGAAACGGGATAACAGAGAAAAACAAATTAACACGAAGAGCTTTCTCCTGCCCGGGAGAAGAAGAAAAACACGATGGAAGGCGACGGAGAGCCTACTCGCCGTTGTCTTACTTGATCTTTGCCTTTCGTATATTTGTACATGCCTTGCCCGTTTTTCTCATGGTTCTAGTGACCGGTCATACAAAAAAATCTTTTTTTTTTTTTTTTTCGGCTATTCTCCCCTTTCTGATGTCTTCTATTTTGTTGAACTTGCTCTCTTATGCTGCTGAATGTTCTGCTAGTATTGCTCCAGATTACTGTATTATGCTCATATCTTTTTTTAAAAAGTAACGCGTATTTAAAGTAATCTGTCACCAATATTTTTTAGTGAAATCACATTACAAATTACTTCCGAAATAAAGTAATGTGGCAATTACAAAATTACTTGAAAAAGTAACGGATTACTTCCCAAGTCTAGCCGCAGCCATCTTAGCCCGCACCGCCGACAAACAGAGCCCGCGAATACGTAGAGTATGGCAAACAGCACACACCCAGAATGCGCCCCGTTCTCATATTTAACAAAAATAAATAATGAAATTTAAAAAAAAAAAGAATATTGATAACTTTTTGATATTTTGATTTTTGATAACTCATTTTTTGGTCTAAATCTGTTCAAAGGAGCAGCATCACATCGAGCATACCAATATCTTGTTAAAAAAGTCACGAAAAGGAATTTTAAAACGAATTAAACGATTAGCAAAAAGCAAAGTCCACTGGTCCATCCAGAGCTGTTGGAGAAGTAGGGGAAAGTGATGGGAGAGGGGAATATTGCCCTGCCCTTTCATTGAATTGTTTACTGGAAACTGGAAACGCCTGGTGGATGTCGCTAACGTCTCGCTTGTAATGCCCGTCTAGGAACCTTGACAGCTAGTGACGGAGGTTGTCTCGCCTCCGGCCACGACGAGAGAAGAGGGGAAGGAGGAACTCCCCTCTTCCCGAGAATGCCTTTTGTGTGTCGCAGAAGTCGCTATCCCCCTAAAGGATTACAGAAGATTAACCCGTCACTCAAAATTTGTACAAAAGCAGCCGCTTCGGTGGCTGGAACGACTAGGCCATCCTCTCGACGTCAGCCTCGCCGTAGCTTTGCTCGTCCTGAGACGACCTACGTCACGATTGCGTTGAATGTCCCGTGGTCTCCGCTGGGCCTTCTCCGAGCGCTTGCCAGAGTGGGCCGTTTGTAACAAAAAATACAGCCACCAGGCTCAAAATACAAACGTGCGATTGTCATTTACGGATATTGTGGATCGTATTCAACCTATTTTTGAACACGATGGGAATATTTCAAATTTCATTCAAGTATCCCTTTAAAGCTCTAAATTTGGGCGGAGAATGAGCATTCGCGATCCGTCGTTTATTTTTGCGGCGAGAAGTACATGTTTTTTTTTTCTTTCTCTCAAACATTTATCAATTCAAACGCTTTCGTGAAGAGTATACTGAAACTCAAATAAGGCGTATAGGAGCCGAACGAATGCAAACAATTTACGACACCAGTCGCAGCGGCTCGCGGGAATCTCGATGAACGAGAACCGTTCCACATAACGCGACTCTTTGGAAGAACGCGTGCGCGACACCGAACAGACAAAAAGAAAGACGAGGACGGCCGTGCGTCACAGCGCACGCGTTATTGCGGAAAATTGCTTCACGTAAAACATGCTCGCCACCTGCTCGGCGCTTTTCCGAGCGACGAACGGACGCCTCTTCGGGGCCTCCCCTTTTTGACTTCGTATTCATCCCGGTTGCTTTCTACTCCACTTTTGCTTTGTTCGCGTACGCTTGGTAATTGTTTCTTCTCCTCCGCAACGTGCAGGGGGAGAATCAAGTCACCCGGGTTGCGCCCCATTTCATTTAAAGGCCAACTCCGGTCAGTATTTTCCAATTTGGAATTACGACGGCTTTCAGTTCAGTCAGTGTCCCAAAATTACGAGGTATATATATATATATATTCTTGATATTGTGTGTAGTTTTATCATTATCACGCATCAAAGTTTAGTTTCAGGCGTCTTCGGCAAAACCGAAACTATCTGCAAGGGAGTGGTTGCAACACTGATCATCAGCTATATGGCCGCGACGTTACGTCACGGTGGTGCTGCGGTACGCGGTACAATTGTAGCGGAATCAACCGCAGTACCACCCCGAAGTGACGTCAAGGTGGCGCTACGGTACGCGTAGGCCAGTGTTGCTTGAATAAAAGCTAACCCGCTTGCAACCTGCTAAAGAGCAGCTTGTCGCATCTTTAAAATCGGTTTTAGTGGAGTACTCGGCTTCATCTTGATTAATATTTCGGTTGTAATCATATTTTGTGCACTAAAGCGATACCAGTCATTTATTTGGCCGCGATGTCCTTCCTTCGTGACGTGACGTCGCGATAGCCTTCCTTCGCGACGTCACGGGAAGAGCGCTACGGTGTTGCCTGAACCCCCACTGATCTCTATGTCATAGAGATCAGTGCCTGAACCATCTCAACGACAATTGCTGGAACGCGCATCCCCGCTCCGCGAGTGCGGCCACCGGACGGCCATCTTGCAGGGATATATTTTTTTTTTCGTTTTACTGGCGTTTTGCTGCGGTTTTGACACGTTTTCTACTCGTTCGTTGTCATTCGCCGAAGACGACCTTTAAGACTCTGTGTTAGACGTGATACTTGCCGTTGAAAACACGTGGAAATTTTTACGAAAGCGCAGTGCCGCAGGAAAGGGGCAGAACTCGTCGAAAGCAAGTTCGCCGGTCTCGTGGCGTGTTCAAAGCTTCCTTGGCACGCCGAAGCGCTGCGTCTCTTCGTCTTCGCATGCCTGGATACCGATCAAGATTCGTTTCGGCACCTTATGGATGTGTTTTGCGAGTGCAATGTGCGTGAAGCCGTGTGTACCCTTGGAGCAGCGTTTTACTTTTACTCTGACTACTGTATCAGTAACTTGCGGCACTCGCGGTCCAGAAACGCGCGTCTTGTTTTCGTCCTTAGACGATTTACAGAATACTGCGCAAAACAGCGCCTCATCACTGATCAGTGCTGGTTCATTATCAACCTACTTAATTGCACTTGACATTTGAGCCCGGCTCACCTAATTGTAATTGGTCAACAGATTGCACACGACCATAGGGGCCGCGCTGCAAAGATGTTCATCAGAGCTGCAGGTTCATTCCGTCTCGTACTTTTGCCTTCGAAAACCCTCCTTGCTCCACAGCTTTGCTTTATTCGCGCTCCCATGTGATCCATTAGAGTAGATTTGGAACATAGCCATGATTAATAGAACATAAAAACACGTACAGATCCCCCCCCCCCCCCCCCTTTTATTGATAGCAACTTACCGGAACAGCTGGACGATACAGAACTCCGTGGCCGATATATATATAAATGATCAAAAGGCATCTACGCGCGACACACGCGCGTAGATGCCTTTGGTGCGGCGTCGATTCTTGGTTGGTATCCAAGCGTGCGAAGACACAGAGACACGACACTTCGGCGTGCCAAGGAAGCTTTGAACACGCAACGAGACTGGCGAAACTTGCGTTCGACGAGTTGTGCCTTTTCCTGCGGCACTGCGCTTTCGTAAAAATTTCCACGTATTCTCAACGGCAAGTATCACGCCTCACACAGAATCGTAAAGGTCGTCTTCGGCGAATGACGACGACCGAGTAGAAAACGTGTCTATAGCATGCCTGAAAACCGCAGCAAAACGCTAGTGAAACGAAAAAAATTGCCATGCAAAATGGCCCTCCGGTGACCGCACTCGCGGAGCGGGGATGCGCGATCCAGCAGTTGTCATTGAGATGGTTCCGGCACTGATCTCTATGATATAGAGATCAGTGGGTTCAGGCAACACCTCCTAGAAGAGAAGGCCGTAGCGCTCTTCTCGTGACGTCGCGAAGGAAGGCCATCGGGGGCGCGCGTCGAAGCGAAGGCAACGCGCGTGGATCGACCGTCGTAACGCGCTTTTAGTCACATACGCGTGTCTTATTAGCTAAAATGAAAGCTGCACATAGCAACGTGTCTAGAAGACATTTTATTACACGGGCAAAATATTACACCGCTAAATAATCGGTACGAAATGGCACGAGGTATGCGTACAAGACGTCTATAGAAAAATGTGATTGTTTTAACTCGAAAACATCGAGTCACGCAATTATTGCTGTAGGAATGCATATTTTGCACAAAAATACTTCGACAAAATGGCGAGACACGCAGTGATTGGACACAACAAAACGGATCACAGCTAAAAATAAGGTAGACGTAGTCAACGTAAACACGGCTAGATAAGTGTCACTTACGATCATATAAGCGATGTTATCGCGAGCAGTCACTGAATTCTTACATCATACCCCGTCCACATGGCAAAAATAATGTAATTTCGATCGAATGACATTATGGGGTCGACAAATGAGCTTGAGACGCTCGTATAATCACTCAAGACCGCGAGCTGATTAAGTCCAATATCATTTAATGAAAATAATTAACATTTCTGTGCGGTAGGGGTACTAAACTTTCTATTTACAGTCAACTAATTTACTTCTTCCTATGGGCTCGAGCTGCTTAAAACAAAATATAACCTATTTTGTATACAATAATACTATCACCTTAATACCAGTTAAGGTTATAGTATAAACCCGGTAAAGGCAACAAAATAACATTAGTATAAATAAACACATAGGCACAAACAACGCACTTTATATAATCACGGAAACTTGTTATTCATCTTCCAGTGAAAATTAAAGTATTACCACGCATATTTACAAATGTCCACGCAACCGCACACGGATAACGACGAAGAAGATGCCATTCTACCTAAAAAAAAAAAAAAAAAAGCCCGACTGCAGCATTTTACTTGCGTTCCTTGTGACCAAGAAATCCCGTAAATAGTTGTTTCTCACCTGTCGATCGTATCCATACGTCCCACAATATCTGGCACGAAAACATTTGAACACGAACTTTAAGCCTCTCTCTGCCGAGAGAGACTTTGACCAGTGTCATCGTTGGCTAGTTGCCAAACGTGTCACTCAAACCGTAGCAGGACTTGTTCTGCGAATCCACGTAAATGCCGTAGTATCAAGCGAACACAAAAAAACTACCCGAGACTGCGGTGACGACCAAGAAACGATGGGAAGAAGGACCAAAAGACACACACACAGACACACACACACACGCACACACGCACGCACACACACCCACACACGCACGCACGCACGGACGCACGCACGCACGGACGCACGCACGCACGCACGAAGTGGCAGCAGTGGCAGCAGTGTCGACAACCCATCTCTTGCCCGTGTGCGCTCTCTGCGGCGATGACTGAATTTTTTTCGGTTCCCTTCCCTTCTGAAAGTCTCAGCGTTCCCATTTAGACAGTCAGCAGCTCAAACACAATGTAAATTTACCAGAATCGGAGCCCGTACAGGGGAAGAAAACGTCGCAGCGGACCGGTTCATTCGAAAAGTGTGGGGAGCTGCGAGACATGCACGTAGTCCCGCGGTTACGTAGATAATCAGAAATATAAAATTGGTACTTTCAACGTTGGTAGCGCGTTGTATGTTACGTTTTTAGTATATATATAATAAATTGTACAAGACTGTGCTTTTAAAACATATATTAATGTCGGATAAACTCTCACGAACACCACTGCGCCACTCGATAAGCAACGTTTTTTTTCACGTTTGCCAGAAATTTTCTCACGTAGTTGCGCAATGGACTTCATTCTCCGACATTGTGACGTAACCACTCGGAGAGCTACGGCCTACTCTTCGGGGAGGTGTTGGTTCAGGGCACTGATCTCAATGACAGCTGCTTGATCGCGCTTCCCGCTTCTGCGAGTGAAGCCACCGGGCGGCCATCTTGCTCGTAGAGGATTTGCGGTTTTGCAAGCGTTCCTGAGGCTGGCGGCAGCGTGCTATAGACATGTTTTCTACTCGTTCGTCGTCATTCGTCGAAGAAGATTTTTAACACCCTTACTAAGGGTTGATACTTGCCGTTGAGAATACGTGGAAATTTTTACGAAGGCGCAGTGCAGCAGGGAAACGCCACAAAAATAAATGAAGGGTTTGTACCACTGATTTGATTGCCATAAGCGTCTAGTAAACCCCCCCCCCCCCCCCCCCCCCCCCCTCCTCCTCCGTCGCCACTGGACACTGGATCAAGCTCATTTCTGGACCGCGAGTGCCGCAAATTACAAATACAGTCAGTGCAAAAGTTACGCTGCCCAGAGGCAGAGTGCGCTGCAATGTGAAAGACCCACTGGGAGCGCGTGGCGAAGGTGGTGGCTGGCGGGGGCGCTGCGAGCGCTCCGGGCAATTCCAATCTGCTTCGAGCGCAGGACGCTCACTCGGGGCTCAGCACAAACTGATAAGGTCGTTGCGCATTAGCTGAGCCCCGAATGAGCGTCCTGCCCTCGAAGCAGATTGGAATTGCCCGGAGCGCTCGCAGCGCCCCCGCCCGCCACTGCCTCGGCCATGCGCTCCCAGTGGGTCTTTCATATTGCAGCGCACTGTACATACGGTTTCACACACATTGCACTCGCAAAACACATCCGCACGGCGCCGAAACGAATCTTGATCGGTATCTAAGTGCGCGAAGGGCCACTTTGGCGTGCCAAGGAAGTTTTGATCCGGCCGCGAGACCGGTGGCACTTGCTTTCGACGAGTTGTGCCTTTTTCCTGCGGCACCGCGCTTCGTAAAATTTTCCACGTATTCACCACGGAAAGTCTCAACGGTTACACAGTCTTAAAAAACTTCTTCGGCGAATGACAACGAACCAGTAGAAAACGTGTCTCTACGCTGGAAAACCGCAGCAAAACGCTAGCAAAACCGCAAATCGTCTACGTCTACGAGCAAGATGGCCGTCCGGTGGCTTCACCCGCGCTGCAGCGAACAAGCGGGGAAGCGCGATCCAGCAATTATCATTGAGATCAGTGGTTCAGGTCGAGTCGCGCAAGGGCCGGTGGCGCCATCTCGGAGGGCCATCTCTCAGTAGCTATATAAAGAAACTTTCATGTTTTGACTCGTCGCTAAAGGATGGCGCTGTTATCGTATTTGGTTTGCTCTTGGTGGACGCAAGCGCCCCAGGCTTCAAAGGTGAGTTTCCCAACTGAGTGTTTTAGTAACGTTGGGAGGTGCGCAGCGCGTAGTCTCGTATGATACATCCACTGCGCTGGATTGGCGGGAATGGCTCGTCGCGTCCACGGCGGTCCTGGTGAAACAAAGTATAGTCGTAGTGAGACCAGTCCGGAGTCCCTCTGACTACACGTGAAATGAGCCTCTCACCCTCACAACATATCACCGGTATTTTCCACTGTAGGCGCGACAAAAAAGGAGGGGAAAAAAGGGGGAAAGCCACGTGTGCCGTCACCTTGGTTATTTTATTCCTATTAAAGCCCACATAGAGTTCCTTTATGATCGTCACTTCGAGTGACTCGCTTTTACGCTGGTGATGTACACCGACGTAAATCTTTTCAATAATGAACTACGCGGTTGATGGCGAAAAAAGAAGAAACCGTAATACGTTAAGCATGAAACATTACTCGGGGAGATAAACCTCCATCGTAACTGGCTGCAATCAAAATTACAACGCAAAAAAAAATAATATTAATAAAAAATAATTGCCTATATTTATTTATTTTTTTATTTTTAGTATTATAAATTTTTTTTTTTGCGTCGTTGGTTAGGTTTTACAGTGGTGTCAGCAGGTCTGAAGGAAAACGGTCCGTTTCCAGACTCCCAGAAATACCGGCTGGAAAATGAAGTGGATCGATTGAAAAAATCCTACAAAAGTCTGAGTCCTCGAACTGGGTTCGTGCTTACCCCGGGGTTTCCCGGACCGCCCTTTGGGTTTCCCCAAGAAGGCAAACCTTCCTTATGCCAAGGTAATTAAGCGGCATTTTACAATTTGTGCACAATTTAGCTGTGCCACATATCGATACGCGTAATGTGATCAGCCGAAATGAGCATTTGAGGTGCTTTGTTTCAGGAAAAAAAGGGTGCCTTGATTACGCGTATCCGAAACTTAAACACCCCATAGGTGGCATGGCAGTGTCTCGAAGATGGTAGAAGAGACATGGAGTGTTTCTCCGGGATTTCCCGTGCGCCTGCTCACTGACGCTGGTCAGTGTGCTGAAATTAATTTATTTGGCTAGTAGATGCGAAGCGGTCAGGGCAGGAGCATATCGACAGAGACGTTGGCGTGAAAATAAGCCTGTTGATTTTGAAAAGTTGCGAAGCGGAACACTACAGTTCATGTATTAACGCACTCGCTCTTTTTTCCCCCGTCAGGGCTGCATGATGCACGAACACACCGACCAGAACCATGCGGTAACAGCAGCACCAAGGCCGACAGTCTTAGCCACCGTCTCCGCCACCGTCCCCGCTGCTCTGTTTCTTTTCTCATCCGCGAGAGGGCGAGCGGCGGGTTGGAGTTGCGAATATCTTGCAGTGGTCAGCTAGGCGTTCCTCCAGGTAGAAGTTATAAAACCTCTCTCAAAAGACAGCGCTTTATAATATATTAATATATATAATATATTACGGAACCCCACATACACCCAAAAGACTTCGTTCGTTCGTGCGTCCTTGTGCCCGCGCATGCATATTCCAAGGCAAGGTATGTCAGTGCAACCGGGTAACAACCGATCGTGGCGTAACGTCACGTCGCGTCACGTGACGTCAGTGACGCGATGTGACGTCTCACGTTACAGTGTGCCACATCACACCGCAACTTGACGCTGTGACGCCACGTGACACCGCCTCGTGACGTCGAGGCACGAGACACCACGACTTGACGCCGTGACGATGTGGCCACGTCTCGTGACGTAAAATCACGTGGCGCGTGGCCTGACACGGTTACGTCGTGGCGTCAAATTTAAATGATGGTTCATTTTTAAATACTGCATTCAATGCATTATTGGACCTTGATAAAGGTTGCTGCCAATTTGTTGTGCCTTGGGTTTTAAACAAACTTACTTTTCTTCTTTTTGTTTTGTTTTGTAGCGCGACGTTTTAGTTACCTGCGCTGCACGGCCGCAGACGATGATATAAGAACTGATAGGACGAACCAGACAGCGTAAAAAGCGCACCACGTGTGCGCTTTTTAAAAGGGCACGTGGTCTTTCATCAACGTGTTTATGGACGTGGTCTTTCATCGCTGCACCTAAACACAAATTGACCGCATCTCCATGTGGTGTATGATGTTGATTGGGGCGGAGCTCTGGTGGTGCTTGTCTGCGTAAACGCTGAGCCGCAGCATGCCGAGCCTTTCGTTCGTTTTCATCCATGCCAGAAAGAGAATGTGTGGTATGGAACGTGGTTATATACGCATTTGAGCTGGTTATATACGCATTTGAGCATTTGACCGCAGCGGCCCCTCGTCTATAAAGGTTGAGCCAATGCAAGCAAAGTTAACGCGATTATATACGCACTTGACCGCAGCGCCCTCCACTGTATAGACGTTGAGCGGCTACATGCAACGTTTCATCCATGACAGAAACCCCAGCTCTTTAGTTACTACCACATCTCAGGGCCCCCTACTCGTCCCGCAGTCGTGGCCGAGTGGTTTCTGTTTCCGGCACTCGTATCGAGCGGACGCAGGGTCATGAGCTCCCAAGGAGCGGCGATAGCGGCCGTCGCCGGCCGTGGTATCTCGGCTGAATCATCCCCGGATCCTTATCGAGTAGTACTGCCCCCCCTGCCATCAGGAGATATGTTTTTGAACTCGGTGATTCTTCACGCCGACATCACAGGACGCCCGTACAAAATTGAAGATTTCAAGGGCGAACTGCAACGCTTGGGCGCCCTTCCTGCCCTAAAAGCGGGAGGGGCGTACCAAATGAATCATGTATGGCTCTTCACGTTCCAGTCGCCGGACGTCCCGCGGAAGTTGCTTGAAGCCCGGGAGCTGCAAGTCAAGGGCAAGAAGTGCCTCGTCGTAGATCCCAACGACGGTGAGGTACGCCTAAAGCTTCACTGGCTACCCTTTCACGTGAGCGACGACTTGGTTCGACGAGCGCTCGAGCCGTACGGCAAGGTGAGCGAGGTTACCCGCGACACGTGGAGAACGGAAGGCTTTGCGGGCGTCCAATCCACAACGCGGTTCGTGAAGATGACACTCAAGAATGGCATTACCAAGGACACTCTTCCGCACCAGCTGCGTGTGCAGGGAGGTAATGTGCTCGTGTTGGTTCCCGGGAGGTCCCCCCTATGCCTTCGTTGCAAGAGGACGGGTCATATCCGCAGGGACTGTCGTGTTCCTCGCTGTGATGAGTGCAACCGCGTCGGACACGAGAAAGAGAACTGCGCCCGCACTTACGCAGCGGTGACAGAAGTTGCCTTAGCCGGGGACTTCGACGAGCACGCCATGGACGAAGAAGAGGCTGAGGCAGCCGCGGCGAGCACCACGCCGGGAGGGTCCGCTGCTGTGGTTTCGACGCCATCCGAAGAAGTAACAGAGAAGGATGCACCGGAGAAGGGTGACCCAAGCTGCACGATGGAGGAGCCCCCGCTCAAGGTACCGTGCAGCATCCAGCAGACCAGACCACTCAACAGCGAGCCTCAAGGAGACACGGACCCGGGTAACGCAGGCACTCTAACCGACGGCGAGTCGGAGATGAGTGAATCTGAAGATGCCGTTTTCAAGCAACCACCGGATGTTCGCTCTGCAGAGGCTTCCACCGCAGTGCGAACAGAGCTGAAGTGGCGCACGGCGATAGCACGGAGAGAGCGATTCAACCCCAAGCCGCGAATACCTACGGAAGAGCGCCGGCGGGCTGCACCCCCGTAGGTAGGTCTCCTCGGCTTTCGTTCTTCGGTACCGGTCCTTTTCTCGCAGACGCGCAACTTGCAGCCTTTGTCCGCGACTGCCGGCAGCGGGTGCTTAACTTCCCACAACACACGCGCTGGGACGTCTAAAGCTTGCCACCCTTAACAGTGTAAGCCTGATCGCCCAACAGCGGAAACAGTGGGTCCTTAACTTACTTTTGCAAAAGAAAATAGACGTTGCTTTTCTGCAAGAAACCAAACTTAGTACTGATAAGCAGGTGGAAGTCATGGCTCATTTTGTGAGAAAGCACTATGACTGCTTTACCTCCAAGGCGAACGCACAGAGTGGCGGGGCGGCTATATTGATAAAAAAATCCAGAGGCATCACGATTTGCCCTGAATGGGAAAATGACTTTAACGGTCGGGTCTGTGCGGTGGAAGTTCTGTACCAGGGAGAGCTACACAAGCTTGTTTCGGTCTATGCCCCAAACGAGATAGCGGAAAGAAAGCAGTTTTTCTCTACTCTCCGGCAATACGTTGACACATCATGCAAAATTGTATTGGCTGGCGATTTTAATTGCGTATTGCATGTCGCAGACAGCTCGAAGGCTTTGCGGTCGGATAGCAGCCGCGTGGAACTTCGCAAGATATTACGGGACTTCGATTTGCAAGACGCAAATGAATTTGCTGCGGGCCCATGCTTAGAGTACACCCACTGGCAGGGTACATGCCATGCAAGGCTGGACAGAATTTACGTTTCAAGTGAACTTGCGGCAACCAGCTCGGCATACGAGGTTCTCCCGCTGGCATTCTCCGACCACGCCCTTGTAACTGTTGCTGTTGGGAAGGTGGCTCCCCAGACAAAGAAGTCGTCATGGTGGAGTGGATGGAAGTTGAATGAAAGCCTTTTAGAAGATGAGCTGCTGCGCGCAGAAATTAAGAACATAATCGGGGAGAAAAGCGACGGGAAGATTGTGGACGCAGTCATATGGGAGGAGTTGAAACAAGATATCAAACTGGCAGCCTTTAGGTTCAGCCAAGAGAAAGCCGCCCGAAAAAAGGCGGTGAAGCGTTCCTTGACACAGAGTCTACGCACTCTTATAGCTGAGGAAAACAAAACGCCTGGAGTGTTCACGAGCGACATTAGAGAGTGCAAAGGCCGAATTCTTGAGCTCCTCGAACACGACTATAAAGGTGCCATGATTCGAAGTAGAACTCTCACCTTGGAAAGGGATGAAGAGCCCCGTAAGATATTCAAGACGCGAGAAAGACTACACACAATAAAATGCTTAGATGGGCCAGTTGGTACATCGTGGGAAAATAAGCGCCAAAAAAAAAACACGGACAAAGAGTAGATTGACAACGACACAGGGCGCAAGGGGAACATTGAACAGAGCCCGTTGTAAGAGAAATGAACTGCAATAAAATGCTTAGATGGGCCAGTTGGTACATCGTGGGAAAATAAGCGCCAAAAAAACACGGACAAAGAGTAGATTGACAACGACACAGCGCCCTGTGTCGTTGTCAATCTACTCTTTGTCCGTGTTTTTTTGGCGCTTATTTTCCCACGACTACACACAAGTCGCAACCAGATCACCAAGCTACAAGTCGGCCAGGACACAGTTACGCGGCAAGAGGATATCGAGGCTGCCTTTGTGAATGCTTACACCACTCTGTTTACAGCGGACGGAAACGAGCAAACATCTGAAATATACAAAGGATTGTTGCCAAAGGTCTCAGAGTCTATAAGAAAGAAAATCAACCAAGAGATCACGGCAGCCGAAGTGGAGAGGGCCATCAAGGAGTTGGCCCCTCGCAAATCACCCGGTGTCGACGGACTTGGGAGCTTCTTTTACAAAACCTTCGCTAAGCAACTGGCCCCGATTCTTCGGGACGTGTTCGCCGACATCCTGCGCCGGGGACTGCTCCCGCCTTCGATGCGTCAAGCAGTTACCGTGCTAATTCCAAAGAAGAACGTCGCAGGACCCCTTGGAGTTGGTCACTTTCGACCGATCAGTCTGTTAACCTGTGATTACAAGATCCTGGCCAAGATTCTCGCGAAGCGGCTGGAGTCAGGACTTGGCAGCGTCATTGGAGACCACCAGACCTACGGCATCAAAGGAAGAACGATTGCAACGAACCTGCATGCAATGCGTGTAGTGTGCGAAACGGCAGTGGTGCTACAGTGTCCGCTGGCAGTGCTGCAGGTTGACCTGAGCAAAGCCTTTGACAGAGTGTGTCATTCTTTTCTTTTTTCTCTTCTGGAGTCGTGCGGGATTGGTGCGCGCTTGCTGCGATATGTGCAACTGTGCTACCGCGATATCTCTACGCGTCTAATTGTGAACGGGAACAAGACCGCTCCCATTTCTGTGAGCAGATCAGTGAGGCAGGGCTGTCCACTCTCGCCAATCTTATTCGCTCTGTACCTGGAGCCACTCTGCAGAACAATTGTTCGCGATGCGAGCATAAGTGGTTTGGTGCTGTCCTCAGGCTCACTTAAACTCCTGGCGTACGCCGACGATGTGGCAGTGGTGTGTTCGTCGGCAACTCAGGTGAAGGCTGTGGTGCAGCATATTAGGAACTTCTGCAACGTCTCCGGCGCGCAAATGAACCCGGAAAAGTCGGCTGGTGCTTGGCTAGGTGGCTGGGACACGAAGCCAGAGCGCTTTCTTGGCATCCCGTGGACGTCCAAGGTGTCTAGTTATCTGGGAGTTTGTTTAGACGTCGAACAGCTGAGTACGGGCCGAGGCGGAGTGGACATAAATCGCCTGAGATTCAAAGCGGCAGACTGTAACGGCAGATATATTTCGTTAATCCATCGGGCACACATTTGTAACTCCGTTTTCTTTCCGACTGCATGGTATACGGCACAAGTGGTGCCGTGCGCATCTCTCGACATTGCAAAAGTGCATCGATTGTTTGCAACCTTTGTCTGGGAGTCAAATTTTGAGCGCATGCGACGAAATAACCTGTTCTTAAGTCAGAAGAAGGGCGGGCTCGGATTAGTGAATGTTGAGCTGAAGCTTCGAGTGCACCGGTTCTTGTTCTTTAGGGATCATAAAAGCGCTTTAATTTTGTCGGCATTCAGAGAACTTGGAGGAGCATGTTTGAGTCCCTGGCTTGAAGGTGCAACAGGAGTCGCCCGTTCACGCGTGCTTAAATATTACAAAGAAATAGCGGATGCTATACAGTTTTTCGAAGCGAGGTTTTCAAGAGAGTATCTCGATAAGGTTAAAAGGAAAAGATTGTACTGGGATACGCTAGATTCAGTGACGCCGCCTCCATTGTATCGCATTAGTGCAGAAGGTGTGTGCAAGTCTGATGTTTTCCAGCGTCTTCGACGCTATCCAGTTAAAATGGGGTCAAAGAATTTTTTCCTCCGCCTGCATTGGGAGGTACTCCCTGTGAAGACTTGGTTAGTGAAAAAAGGGTTTTTTGAACCTTGGTCTACAAATTGTGCACTTTGTCCGGTTCCAGAAACACTGGAGCACGTATTCTTGTACTGTACGAATGCCGAGCTGTTTTGGGCCGAGCTTCGAGCGGTGTTGCGGACAGATCTCTACATGGACTGGAAAAAGGTCAAGTACTTGGAGTTCGGCTCAGGTCTGAAAAGCAGAGCCTGGGAAGTTCTCGCTCTTCTTGGATTGCATGCCTTATGGAACTCGCGGAGTGATCACTTGTTTGTAGTGGAAGGAGCAAAGCCAGCTTGGCGCCACTTTGTAGAGGGTTTCATGTATGTCGACTCGATTATAGAGGCAACGCAACAACCAGGCTTGGAATGCTGGACAGCGTGGAAAGCGCGTTTGCAAAGGCGCTAGAAGGTCTGCCCCTTTATTGCGAGTGTAGTAGAAAATGGCAGAGTGGCCTGTAAGGGTGCACTAATATTCGTAAGGAGCTGTACTGTGTGGGGTTGAATGCTGCGAAGTTCCTACGTTGCCCTTTAATGTGAGTCAAACGGTCAAACAAGCTGACAGTGCCGTGAGGCTTTTAACCCTGTAAATAATGTGTGTTTTAAATAAAATGTCAAAAAAAAAAAAAGCAGTCGTGGCCGAGTGGTTAAGGCGATGGACTAGAAATCCATTGGCGTCTCCCCGCGCTGGTTCGAATCCTGTCGACAGCGGAAACATTTTTTTTCATAATTTTTATTTTTTATTTTTTGCCCTACACGAGCACCAGCAAGATCGATGTGAGCACGGACGCCGGACGGACAAGGCTAGACCCTAAGGAGTTTCGCCCCTAAAAGGCCTCGTGGCTTGCACTTTTGAAGCTGCTTGATTCAATTCAATTCAATTAAATGCTTATTTCCCTTCTTTTTTTTTTTTACAATGGCGGGGGCTGGGAAAAAAAGCTGCATGGACTGCTTGACGAATTCCCAGCATTGGCCCCATTACCTCGTAGAGTCGGCTGCGTCTGGATTTATAGCTGAAACGAAGTATAGTAAAGTTTTGCAACATTCAGTAGGATCGCGCTTTCCGTCGCGGTTTCTGGACGGGCTCACGGGTCTCTCGCACGCAGTCGCAACGAGCGTAACGATATTGAACATTTTCCCGTGATTTGTTGCACCTTATACACTTCCTCCCGGCAGTGTGACAAAGTGCTCTAAGCAGAGTAATCGATAGGCACGGAACCTTCCAATAAGATCGACGAGCGTCGACGCGCGCATTAGCTATATTGACAACCGCTCAGGCGTGCACTGTTTTGCAGAGCAGCGTATCGAGATCCTGCGGTACGTATAGAAGCGGTACGCAAGGAACCGAGAAGAAAAATCAACAGAGAGCGGGAGCTATTGCTTATGTGCTCTCCGGCAAAAATTATTTTTGAAGCACGGAAGAAATTTCGCGAGTCGAAAAAAGAGCTTTCTCACGGTTCACGAGACATCTTGGAGCTCTTTGGGATCATCAATATGCCTTTTCTTTCATCGCCTCCGGTTTCTAAAATAGGACATCCACGAGGATTTCCTCCTGTCATCGTTTCTATGTACGTTAGAATATTATCAAGTGCGAGGAAAAAAGATATATAAAAGACGAGAAACAAATTCGGAATGGAATCAAGTAAGGTAAGAAGACAGATCGATCGAATAGATGTCTATGAATCGATATATATGGAGATCTTGCATTCTAACCGACGCTAGCTGGTGTTCACCCGTGGCGTGCGTGGCAGGGCAATGTCACACTGTCACATGACGTCAGATCCTGCGATGTCACGCAATTAATCAATGTGTGTCATAAAAAAATCGTCAAGAAAATTGACTATTTTGTATACATTGCAATTCTAGGCATGACGCTTTGATCGACAGATCAAAATACAACTTCAAATTGTTTAACGATAAAAAAAAAAAAAAAAAACCGAACCTAAAAGAGAGTCATTTTTCAAAAAATATTCTCGCATACTCTGAATATGTTGCTGCGCAAGCGCTATCATCAGGTTTGTCAGGAGCGCTGGAACACATCGTAAAGTGGCACATTCCAGAAAATGCGATACACAGATGCAAGAGAACATTGTGTTTTTTATGGTCAGTAATTTTATTTCACACTTTGAGCGGCGAATGCTGCTCGAAATCGGCAAAGGCTGTTTGATGGTCAAGTGGCCATGCACGTTTCCTTCCTCTTCGTTTCAGAAAATGAAAGATATGTGACCAGCCTTGCCTAAGAATTTTAGATATTAGATTAGCAGTTTTTTTTAAGGTAATTGAAGGTCGCGTGTTAAAAGAGCGCAACTTGGGCACCTAGAAAGGCAGTTGCTATCACGCGTTTCTTGTGTACTATAAACTAACAAGACCTTTAAAAAGAAGACATAACGGGGGGGGGGGGGGGGGGGGGTGTTCCTGGCCATGAGCGTGCTGGGCTAAGAACTCGTAAAAATTGGAATGGTGTATACCGTATAGTGACTGACAGAATGAGAAGAGGAGGGAGGTCCTTTCGGGCTGACGCGGCTCCAGCGCTAGCTTCCTGCTTTCGATAACCCTTGGACACCTCGTGGGTTGCGAGCACGCGTAGCTAACCTACGGTGAGAGCGACACGCGCGCGTGCTGGAGGCTTCCAAAAGAGACGTCCTGCCATCCTTTCAGTGACTGTGTTTTCATCGCACTCTAAACTCTGGATCGGTGCTTCTTGTAAACGGTGCAACTGTCTACACAACCCATTTTTATTTGAGCCGAATGAATCTGCTCTAAATATGTGCATACAGGGAGGGGCAGTATTTAAAATACAAGTATTTAAAATACGTATTTCAAATACTTAGTGTATTTTGCATTCGTATTTAATTACAAATTGGGTAATGTATTTGACGTGTGTATTTAAATACTAAAATGTAGGTATTTCAAATACAATTGTAATTAAATACAAATTTGTGGGCGAAAATACATCCCTCAAATTTATTGTCACTGTCCAGAGCAGGAAGAAAACTACGTTCTGCACAGATTGCAGTGTCTCCCAATCAAGCACAAGCGTTTAGTGACTTTTTGATTATGGTGCTAGTCCAAGGCAAGAATAGTGACGAAATCGACGTTCACAGGCAGCCTGGCTAAATAAGTGCCTGTGACAATTTGTGATGCTTTCCAGCCTGATTTCCATCCATATTTTTGCCTAGAACATTCTAAATGCGCGGGTCGTCCAGATTTTCGTCACTGGTGCGAGTTGCAACGATAAAAAATTCTCTAGCTAGTGCTGCGCGTTTTGGTCGTCTCAGTTCTTTGTTGGTCTATGCCAAAATGTAGTCGCCAAAAAAAGCTGCTTGAAGCTCTGTACTTTTTTCACCTATTACGTCCAAGCTGATTACATTTTTTGTGATTATATTTCTATTACGTTACTAGAGCCTCGCACACTAACTCCCGAGTGTGCGATGCAAAATTAAAATGAGATATCCAGGAACCTGTTGCAAGTGCCTTGAAAATTTTGTGGAATGTTTTTTTGAAAAGTATATGGAGAAGACCAAATACATTTGGTTGTATTTGTATGTTATACTTAAATGCTTTTTTGGAAATGTAATTAGATTTGTAATTAAATACGATTTTGACGAAGTATTTTGTATTTGTATTTCGATACATATTTGCATGTATTTTGCCCATCCCTGTGTGCATAGAGGTGTTGACTGAAGAACTTAATTTTCCAAGGAAGTGGCGCCAACTTTCTCGGCCGAAGTAAGTATATACAAATTAAATCGCGAGGTTAAAATTGATACTTCGAAATGCGATACTGTTTCCGCCAGTCAAAGAAGGGCAAGGATCGACCAGACTGGGATTGCACACACGCACGACACATAGCTCATAATCACGTCCTCCTATAAACCGACGGCTGTTGAACGCACGGAGCGAGAAAGCAGCAACGTCGCCGTACGTCGCATACCATTGCTTTAAGTGCAAGAGTATTATCATCTTTCATATAAAGTGGTTTTTGCAGAAAGTGTTAACACAAAGTGTTTTTTTTTTCTTTTGCATAAAAAGTTCACACAAAATGTTTTTTTCTTTTTCCAACGGTACAAATTTATTGAGAGAGAAACAAGTCGCGTTTGTTAACGGATTCCCTGAGAACCTCGATGTCTACAATCTCGGCACGCCCTTGAAGTGTAGAGTTTATCAAGTGCAACCAATGGTTGCCTAAAAAAAAAAAAAATTATAAAAAAAAAAAAAAGAAACGAGTTAGAGTTTTAGGGCACGTTTGTCTCGGGAATTTGAATATCACGAGAATTTGATCGGAATGTATAAACAGAAGCAAGAAAAACCAAAAAACAACCTCTGGCTGTGGGTCACACCCAGAGGTTTCAGCTGCCATGCGCGTGCCTCTTGTTGTGAGGGAACGCGTGCGGCGCGAAGAGCGAAAACATTGAGATCTCTGTATAATATACGTCATGATTCACTCGTCGCAGCGAACGCGACGTGAAGGAGGGGCTTCAGTGCTATCCTGAAAGCGCTGTTGTGGCTTTCAGGATAGCGTTCAACGAAGAAAGCTCAGCGAACGACGAAATGGGAAAAGCATTTTTCCGGAATAATGAGTTACGTGACATTCAAGATGCATACGTTGGCATCATTATAAATATCGGGCATTATTATTTGGTTGTTTTGGCCTTATGATTTGCAGGGCCTTGTCATATTGTACTTATTAGCTCATCGACTACTTTTAGTGAAAGTAAGCCGTACGGGTAATTTTTATGCTGCCACGAAGGCATGGCCCTCCCGTCGCGCCACGAAAGTGAATGAAGATGATGCCCCTTTCACATTTTGATTTAAGATATCTTCTATCATCTATGGCGTCGTGGTAGAAACTCCACCCTTCAACATGTCGACTCTAATACCCCATTCACACGGTCAACATAGAGGTTCCTTTAACATAGGTCCCTTTGCTATCGGCGATCGAGCCCGTGCTCTTGGGTTGCGAGCACACGCCACGCGCGGGAGATCGTTAATTGATTGGCCGCAAAGAATAAAGGTCCCTCAGCTACAGGTAACTTTACGGAGGTAGGGGCATAATTCAAAGCAAGCTTGTGCGCGTGCACCGCGTGCACGCGCACGTGCGGCGGCACGTGCGAACTGCTGCGACTTTCTGCTGCCGTATCGACTGCAACGCCGCGAGTGTTGTCTACACGCGCGTCCTCACAAGTTTCCATTGTCGAGTCGCGCCGGTCCAACCACTGCCCCGTAGTCTAGTACAATGTACCATAGCCTCCTCTATACTCACAAAGCCTGGCAGTTCGATGAGAGAGCCATGAGTGCCCGGCGCAGATTTGGAGCGCGAGGATCTGGTACAGCACAGAGCATCTCTCGGGGAGTCTGGTATTCAACGCACAGCTTTTGCAGCGGCGGGGAGCCGACATATGGTTTTCAAACCCGACGAGAAAAGAAGCGGTAGCTCGAAAAACGAGAGTAGCACGACCGGACAATCCATCGCTCGGGACAAGCGTGTTTCGGCGTCTCGCCGCAGCGGAGCGCCCTTTACATGACTCTCGCAGAGGACTCTTGTCTACCGCTCTGCCTTTTCCCTTTCGGCGGCCGCGTCTCGTGGCAATCTGCCAGGCGCCAGACTTTGTCAGTATAGAGGAGGCTATGACTGTACCCCTGCAGCGCGAGCTTTCGCTCCACGTGCTCCGAGCTGCAGTGCGCTAACAGGCGTTCCTGCAAAAACTTTACTCTATTTCACCTTATGATGTACCTCAGGAAAGGCTAGAAGCGCGAGCTCCTTGCTCTAGGGCAGGTCTCGGTGGCACAAGCTCTCGTGCATTAAAGTCAGCTGTCGACGCTATGAGCTCGCGCTTCTAGCCTTCGCTGCGGTACAACATAAAATGAAACGGAGTATATATACTCCGTTCAGGGGGGATCAGAGGCCGAGCGGGCAGCTCGGAGCACGTGGAGCGAAAGCTCGCGCTGCAAAACCCAGGGATCCTGGGTTTAATCCCCCCCCCCCCCCCCCCCCCCCCTTGCCCGTTTCGAACTGGATTAGCATCGTACCGGCGTGCGGTCGTGTATCACTACTGCGTGGTGCACGTTAAAGACTCCAGGCTAGCGGTTGTACTGCTCAGGCTAACTTGCTCATCTACAGCAGGTGACTCGTCGCAACTTTGAAATTGCTGACCAGCTACACGCTGTATAAACATCCACACAACCCCAAATATTATTCACCCGCTCGTCACTCAATCGGCAAATTTCTCTACAGAAACCTGAGCTTTAGGAACGCACCAGAGTAGAGTATTGATTATTTTTTTAGGTTCATTATAAAGATGTAATGAAACTCGCAGGGCCCTTGAATTCTCCCCTGAGAGCGCTGGCGATTTTAAATAAAAACCAGAAAAATTACCATTTTGACTGTTTTGAGCGCATTCTGAGGCAATTTTTAAATTAAAATTACTTAGATGACAGAAGTGACAAATCGAATGGTAGTGCGTACCAGAGGTGTCTCCTCTCTCAGTTGCAAAACCCTGACAGGAAGCCTAAATGTCATGGTATTTGAGTATTTGTGTAAATATATTTAACAGGGCAGTTTTTGTTAGATTCATTTTCAGTGGGCTCAACGAGATGGCGATACCAGCATCAAATGTCTCAAGCCAGAGCATTAGTTGTTTGTTTTGACGAGCTTGCGCGGACACTAACTCGTAGCACGAGTGCCTTGCTTGACACCGCCGATATCAGTCTTGCCGTTTTGCCGGAGAATGGTCTGTGTAGTGATTGATGGCACTGACGCAAACATAAGGTTTTGTGCAGATGACTGCGTTATTTATCACGATATCTCATGCCAAGATGACCAAGCAATATTAAACAGATCTCTAAAGAAGGTAGCAGACTGGTGCAGTGAAAGGCAGATGGTTTGATACACTGACAAGCCGGTTTGTATGTGCTTGACCAATAAGAAAATAAAATGTACTTGAATTTTCTTACAGCTTAGACGGTAAAATTTTGCGCAGAGTCACCGAATACAAAATACCTAGGTGCCGTGTTAACGTCTAAATTAAGCTGGAATTCTCATGTCAATTACGTATCTAGGAAAGCGCTCGTCAAATTATTTTTTTTTAAAGAACGCTAAAGCGCTCTAGTTTTCAAACCGAGTTATTCGCATAGAGCACACTCGTTCACCCGGTATTAAAATATGCGCTCAATACCTGGTTCCCTCATGCACAAATTAATGTCAACATCCTCGAAAGTGTTCAGAGGAGAGCGATAAGATTTGTTCACCACAAGTATGGTCGCTTTGATTCCCCTACAGAATTGCTGAAAAGATCCAGCCTACTGACCATTGCTGATCACGCAAAATTAGGAAGACTCACATTTTTGTATCTCCTGTTAAACGACGCCTTTAAGATAGACAAGAACAAGTACGTGATTTTTTTTCCAAGACAGAGTCACAAGACATAAACACTGCAATACATTAACCGAATACTTTTTCATTAATAATACTTTTAGATACTCTTTCTTTCCTTCAGCTGTAAGAGATTGGAACAGCCTTGATCCGCTAATTTTTAACTACACAAATGGGAATGCGTTCATTCAAGCTCTTGAACAAGACCTTCTTAGTAAATTTATGAGCTAGTCATTTTTGTTATGTTCTGTTTTATTGTTTCAATGTGAAAGAAAGTGACGATTTCTAAAATTTTACTGTTTTTGTGCGCCTCAAAAACGTTGTGTGTTGTTTTTATTTGTACCATACCTGCTATAATCCCCTAACAGAAATTAGCAGTATTTCGAGAAAAAAAAAAGATACATTTGCTGCACAACAAAAAAAAAAAAAAAAAAAAAAAAAGAAGAAAAGCACCATTGAGAGGCGACGCATGTGTGACGTAGTGATGCCATGGCAACGTGCCGTGTCCCACCGCAGCGCGACGAGCCTTCACTTTCAATTTAACGCCCTGTTCACACTTGCGAACCGTCGGCCGGATCCGCGAGAATTTTGACGCCCGGCGATGAAAGCACGCAGAATTTCCGGAGGGGAATTCTGCGTGCTTTCAAAAGTTTTCTCTGGCCGCAAGCCAATTACAACGCGCGGGGGAAGTGGCGCTTGCTGACATCAGATCTCCGCTGACGAGCTGGCGACGATGGCGACGAGACGCGTGCGGGCAAGGAGGAGGTTTGGGAGCTCTCGTCAGCTCTCGTCTGTCCAGGAAACTGCGAGACGCTCGCGATACGCACTCCGCAGGCGGCGACAAATGTGAACAGCCCGATCTTTTTACGGCGAGCGAATCCAGTCGGCGGCGAGTGCGTATTGCTCAAGTGTGAACGAGCCATTATAGTGACCGCGGCCGACGCCACGACCCATGCATGCAGCCAGTCTATAGCGGTAAAAACGTGCCACGTAACTTCGCGCTACGTGAGTCCCTAGGTCACGCCGAAGAGTCATAAGCCCTAAGTATAGCCCCTTGATGTGTTTGCTCGTCTTGCAAGCTGTATCAAATTGTCAAATGCGTCAATTCATGAGTCGGTGCCTCGTGCGACACTTGGAAGTAAATAGCGGTGCAGCGCTAAAATGAGCGGCTATGAAGCGGCCAATTTTTTACGAAATGAGAGGTTAGGTAAGGATAGAGATGATTTCATAGAGGTGACGCTAGCTGAGCGAAGATAATTTGAAATAATAAAGCAAGCAGCCACATAACATTTAATTTATCTATCTGTGTAGAAATTTTATGTTTTTCCCATTCGGTACGTGAGTGAACCAAGGCGCGCGTTATTGATGATTCCGTCATAACTGCGAATATGCTCATTTTACGGCTCTGAATCTACGATGTCGCATAGCTAAAAAAGCAAGAAGATTCAAGGTCGGCCGCGTTACGGCTATGCATGGCTAACAGGTAACGTCCTTGCACAATTCGCAACTTTCACGACCTATATAGGGGCCGCATTGGCGCCTGCCAAAATGGCTGCCATCTGTATCATCGTAGTAGGGCAGCAGAACTTGGCTGTGACGTATACGAGCAGTGCTAGAGCCTTACTTCGTTTTTTTTCACGTCGGGAAGGTGGAGGTGAGCACCTTTATTGTGAAGCCGATCATCCAGGAGCCAGGGAGAGCGGTTCTCACGCCGCGGTACCACCACCAAAAAAAAAAAAAAAAATAAATAAATGCGATGCAATGCCATTACCATGACAGCGGGTGTGACGTCAGCGCAGGCCATAGAATCATTGCGCTCGTGCCTTCGGCATTGCTTGCACTAATGGTGAGATAGAGCCTTGAGTACATAGACGCTTCAGACACGCACCACATTACAGCCGCCATTGCTGACTTTCTCTCGTCTTACCGAGTTATACCGAGCCACTGAAACGGGCATTGACGAGCCTTCACAAATGGCCAACGCTGGGAAGAAGGGCAAAGTAGAATCTAAAATTGCAATAACCTGACCTGCTTTGGTAATGACGGAGTGAAGTAATAGGGACAAGAAGTAACAAAAACGGAAGGTATATATACTATTATGGAAAGCCATGCGCATCTACCGAGAGATGCAAAAGTACGTGTAATCAGTCAATCCACCACTGAGCCGATGTAACCTGTCCGGGTTTGCCTTCCGATTTTCGGAGCTTTGGGTCACGTGGTACTGAACTGGCTGTGATTAGTTACTCTGGAATATCTCCTGGCATCGGCCGCGGTCGTATTTACTCCTGAAAGTGAAAGGAAGGCGCACGGCAGCGCTAACAAGGCATTGCGCGTTGCCATGACGTCACGTCCTGCATGCATCGTCTCAACACCATTCACTGCAATGAAATCTCGCACGGCAGCGCTAACAAGGCATTGCGCGTTGCCATGACGTCACGTCCTGCATGCACCATCTCAACACCATTCACTGCACCGAAATCTCGCACGGCAGCGCTAACGAGGCATTGCACGTTGCCATGACGTCACATCCTACATGCATCGTCTCAACACCATTCACTGCAATGAAATCTCGCACGGCAGCGCTAACAAAGCATTGCGCGTTGCCATGGCGTCACGTATACAGGCATCGTCTCAACACCATTCACTGCAATGAAATATCGCACGGCAGCGCTAACAAGGCATTGCGTGTTGCCATGACGTCACTTTTTGCATGCATCGTCTCAACAGCATTCTCTGCAATGAAATCTCGCACGGCAGCGCTAACAAGGCATTGCGCGTTGCCATGACGTCACGTCCTGCATGCATCGTCTCAACACCATTCACTGCAATGAAATCTCGCACGGCAGCGCTAAGAAGGCATTGCGCGTTGCCATGACGTCACGTCCTGCATGCATCGTCTCAACACCATTCACTGCAATGAAATCACGCACGGCAGCGCTAACAAGGCATTGCGTGTTGCCATGACGTCACGTTTTGCATGCATCGTCTCAACACCATTCACTGCAATGAAATCTCGCACGGCAGCGCTAACAAGGCATTGCGGTTTTCAATGACGTCACGTCCTGCATGCATCGTCTGAACACCATTCACTGCAATGAAATCTCGCACGGCAGCACTAACAAGGCATTGCGCGTTGCCATGACGTCACGTCCTGCATGCATCGTCTCAACACCATTCACTGCAATGAAATCTCGCACTGAAGCGCTAACAAGGCATTGCGCGTTGCCATGTCGTTACGTCCCGCATTCATTGTCTCAACACCATTCACTGCAATGAAATCTCGCACGGCAGCGCTAACAAGGCATTGCGCGTTGCCATGACGTCACGTCCTGCATGCATCGTCTGAACACCATTCACTGCAATGAAATCTCGCACGGCAGCACTAACAAGGCATTGCGCGTTGCCATGACGTCACGTCCTGCATGCATCGTCTCAACACCATTCACTGCAATAAAATCTCGCACGGCAGCGCTAACAAGGCATTGCGCGTTGCCATGTCGTTACGTCCCGCATTCATTGTCTCAACACCATTCACTGCAATGAAATCTCGCACGGCAGCGCTAACAAGGCATTGCGCGTTGCCATGACGTCACGTCCTGCATGCATCGTCTCAACACCATTCACTGCAATGAAATCTCGCACGGTAGCGCTAACAAGGCATTGCGCGTTGCCATGACGTCACGTCCTACATGCATCGTCTCAACACCATTCACTGCAATGAAATCTCGCACTGAAGCGCTAACAAGGCATTGCGCGTTGCCATGACGTCACGTCCTACATGCATCGTCTCAACACCATTCACTGCAATGAAATCTCGCACGGCAGCGCTAACAAGGCATTGCCCGTTGCCGTGACGTCACGTCCTACATGCATCGTCTCAACACCATTCACTGCAATGAAAGTTTGCACGGCAGCGCTAACAAGGCATTGCGCGTTGCCATGACGTTACGTCCTGCATGCATCGTCTCAACACCATTCACTGCAATGAAATCTCGCACGGCAGCGCTAACACGGCATGGCGTGTTGCCATGACGTCACGTTTTGCATGCATCGTCTCAACACCATTCACTGCAATGAAATCTCGCACGGCAGCGCTAACAAGGCATTGCGCGTTGCCATGACGTCACGTCCTGCATGCATCGTCTCAACACCATTCACTGCAATGAAATCACGCACGGCAGCGCTAACAAGGCATTGCGTGTTGCCATGACGTCACGTTTTGCATGCATCGTCTCAACACCATTCACTGCAATGAAATCTCGCACGGCAGCGCTAACAAGGCATTGCGGGTTGCCATGACGTCACGTCCTGCATGCATCGTCTCAACACCATTCACTGCAATGAAATCTCGCACGGCAGCGCTAACAAGGCATTGCGCGTTGCCATGACGTCACGTCCTGCATGCATCGTCTCAACACCATTCACTGCAATGAAATCTCGCACGGCAGCGCTAACAAGGCATTGCGCGTTGCCATGTCGTTACGTCCTGCATTCATCGTCTCAACACCATTCACTGCAATGAAATCTCGCACGGCAGCGCTAACAAGGCATTGCGCGTTGCCATGACGTCACGTCCTGCATGCATCGTCTCAACACCATTCACTGCAATGAAATCTCGCACGGTAGCGCTAACAAGGCATTGCGCGTTGCCATGACGTCACGTCCTACATGCATCGTCTAAACACCATTCACTGCAATGAAATCTCGCACGGCAGCGCTAACAAGGCATTGCGCGTTGCCATGACGTCACGTCCTGCATGCATCGTCTCAACACCATTCACTGCAATGAAATCTCGCACAACAGCGCTAACAAGGCATTGCGCGTTGCCATGACGTCACGTCCTACATGCATCATCTCAACACCATTCACTGCAATGAAATCTCGCACGGCAGCGCTAACATGACATTGCGCGTTGCCATGACGTCACGTCCTACATGCATCGTCTCAACACCATTCACTGCAATGAAATCTCGCACGGCAGCGCTAACAAGGCATTGCGCGTTGCCATGACGTCACGTCCTACATGCATCGTCTCAACACCATTCACTGCAATGAAATCTCGCACGGCAGCGCTAACAAGGCATTGCGCGTTGCCATGACGTCATGTCCTACATGCATCGTCTCAACACCATTCCCTGCAATGAAATCTCGCACGGCAGCGCTAACAAGGCATTGCGCGTTGCCATGACGTCACATCATCCATGCATCGTCTCAACACCATTCACTGCAATGAAATCTCGCACGGCAGCGCTAACAAGGCAATGCGCGTTGCCATGACGTCACGTCCTACATGCATCGTCTCAACACCATTCACTGCAATGAAATCTCGCACGGCAGCGCTAACAAGGCATTCCGCGTTGCCATGACGTCACGTCCTACATGCATCGTCTCAACACCATTCACTGCAATGAAATCTCGCGCGGCAGCGCTAACAAGACATTGCGCGTTGCCATGACGTCACGTCCTGCATGCATCGTCTCAACACCTTTCACTGCAATGAAATCTCGCACGGCAGCGCTAACAAGCCATTGCGCGTTGCCATGACGTCACGTCCTGCATGCATCGTCTCAACACCATTCACTGCAATGAAATCTCGCACGGCAGCGCTAACAAGGCGTTGCGCGTTGCCATGACGTCACGTCCTACATGCATCGTCTCAACACCATTCACTGCAATGAAATCTCGCACGGCAGCGCTAACAAGGCATTACGCGTTGCCATGACGTCACGTCCTGCATGCATCGTCTCAACACCATTCACTGCAATGAAATCTCGCACGGCAGCGCTAACAAGGCATTGCGCGTTGCCATGACGTCACGTCCTACATGCATCGTCTCAACACCATTCACTGCAATGAAATCTCGCACGGCAGCGCTAACAAGGCATTGCACGTTGCCATGACATCACGTCCTACATGCATCGTCTCAACACCATTCACTGCAATGAAATCTCGCACGGCAGAGCTAACAAGGCATTGCGCGTTGCCATGACGTCACGTCCTACATGCATCGTCTCAACACCATTCACTGCAATGAAATCTCGCACGGCAGCACTAAAAAGGCATTGCGCGTTGCCATCACATCACGTCCTACATGCATCGTCTCAACACCATTCACTGCAATGAAATCTCGCACGGCAGCACTAGCAGGGCATTGCGCGTTGCCATGACGTCACATCCTACATGCATCGTCTCAACATCATTCACTGCAATGAAATCTCGCACGGCAGCGCTAACAAGGCATTGCCCGTTGCCATGACGTCACGTCCTACATGCATCGTCTCAACACCATTGCATTCAGTGCAATGAAATCTCGCACGGCAGCGCTAATAAGGCATTGCGCGTTGCCATGACATGACGTCCTACATGCATCGTCTCAACACCATTCACTGCAATGAAATATCGCATGGCAGCGCTAACAAGGCATTGCCCGTTGCCATGACGTCACGTCCTACATGCATCGTCTCAACACCATTCACTGCAATGAAATCTCGCACGGCAGCGCTAACAAGGCATTGCGCGTTGCCATGACGTCACGTCCTACATGCATCGTCTCAACATCATTCACTGCAATGAAATCTCGCACGGCAGCGCTAACAAGGCATTGCCCGTTGCCATGACGTCACGTCCTGCATGCATCGTCTCAACACCATTCACTGCAATGAAATCTCGCACGGCAGCGCTAACAAGGCATTGCGCGTTGCCATGACGTCACGTCCTGCATGCATCATCTCAACACCATTCACTGCAATGAAATCTCGCACGGCAGCGCTAACAAGGCATTCCGCGTTGCCATGACGTCACGTCCTACATGCATCGTCTCAACACCATTCACTGCAATGAAATCTCGCACGGCAGCGCTAACAAGGCATTGCGCGTTGCCATGACGTCACGTCATATATGCATCGTCTCAACAACATTCACTGCAATGAAATCTCGCACGGCAGCGCTAACAAGGCATTGCGCGTTGCCATGACATCACGTCCTACATGCATCGTCTCAACGCCATTCACTGCAATGAAATCTCGCACGGCAGCGCTAACAAGGCATTGCGCGTTGCCATGACGTCACGTCCTACATGCATCGTCTCAACACCTTTCACTGCAATGAAATCTCGCACGGCAGCGCTAACAAGGCATTGCGCGTTGCCATGACGTCACGTCCTACATGCATCGTCTCAACACCATTCACTGCAATGAAATCTCGCACGGCAGCGCTAACAAGGCATTGCGCGTTGCCATGGCATCACGTCCTACATGCATCGTCTCAACACCATTCACTGCAATGAAATCTCGCACGGCAGCGCTAACAAGGCATTGCGCGTTGCCATGACGTCACGTCCTACATGCATCGTCTCAACACCATTTTACTGCAATGAAATCTCGCACGGCAGCGCTAACAAGGCATTGCGCGTTGCCATGACGTCACGTCCTACATGCATCGTCTCAACACCATTCACTGCAATGAAATCTCGCACGGCAGCGCTAACAAGGCATTGGCCGTTGCCATGACGTCACGTCCTACATGCGTCGTCTCAACACCATTCAGTGCAATGAAATCTCGCACGGCAGCGCTAACAAGGCATTGCGCGTTGCCATGACGTCACGTCCTACATGCATCGTCTCAACACCATTCACTGCAATGAAATCTCGCACGGCAGCGCTAACAAGGCATTGCGCGTTGCCATGAGGTCACGTCCTACATCATGCATCGTGTCAACACCATTCAGTGCAATGAAATCTCGCACGGCAGCGCTAACAAGGCATTGCGCGTTGCCATGAGGTCACGTCCTACATCATGCATCGTCTCAACACCATTTTACTGCAATGAAATCTCGCACGGCAGCGCTAACAAGGCATTGCGCGTTGCCATGACGTCACGTCCTACATGCATCGTCTCAACACCATTCACTGCAATGAAATCTCGCACGGCAGCGCTAACAAGGCATTGGCCGTTGCCATGACGTCACGTCCTACATGCATCGTCTCAACACCATTCAGTGCAATGAAATCTCGCACGGCAGCGCTAACAAGGCATTGCGCGTTGCCATGACGTCACGTCCTACATGCATCGTCTCAACACCATTCACTGCAATGAAATCTCGCACGGCAGCGCTAACAAGGCATTGCCCGTTGCCATGAGGTCACGTCCTACATCATGCATCGTGTCAACACCATTCAGTGCAATGAAATCTCGCACGGCAGCGCTAACAAGGCATTGCGCGTTGCCATGACATCACGTCCTACATGCATCGTCTCAACACCATTCACTGCAATGAAATCTCGCACGGCAGCGCTAACAAGGCATTGCCCGTTGCCATGACGTCACGTCCTACATGCATCGTCTCAACACCATTCAGTGCAATGAAATCTCTCACGGCAGCGCTAACAAGGCATTGCGCGTTGCCATGACGTCACGTCCTACATGCATCGTCTTGTGGTCACGTACGAACGCACCGACCCAGCGGCTCCCGAGAGAACTTTTCTCCACTCGATCGAGCGGCCCCGGAGAGCGTCATGTTACCTTACCCGGCTCAAGTGCTGCGTCGTCGACGAATGTTGCCGCACGCTTACATAAGTCCGCGCAACATCCATTGCACCACATTAGACAACATCTTGGCAATCACCCCATAGCACTGCCAATACTGCTGTCTCATCTGGCTGACGTATTGCCTCGCGATTCCACCAGTTCACGCCATTGCGAGGTAACCCTCAGCACGAGGGTTTAAAAAGAAGTCGGACAGAGGAATAAAGAAAGACGAGACGGAGTGAGCAGCGAGACGGCATGGGACCATCGGCCTGAATAAACGCCGACAAAGCTCTTTCATCATTATTATAAATTTGGCCAAGTAATAATCAGTTAACGAAATAAAATGTTAGTGTTCTCACCAACTGTTCCAGACCAAGTCTAGAACAACCCGAGATACTACAGTGGTGACCCGATTTTCCCCAGCGCAACCACCAACAACCCCAGCTCAGCCATGCCGGACGAGGAGCCCGTCTCCAGCACTGTTTCCGCAGTCGCCCTCAAGTTTCCCCCTTTCTGGCCTGCGGACCCGCAGCTGTGGTTCGTCCAAGTCGAGTCTCAATTCGCCACTCGACGGATCACGGCTGACATGACGAAGTTCCACCATGTCGTGTCCAGCCTCTCCCCAACCATTGCCACAGAGGTGAGGGATCTGCTACTCACACCGCCAGCCGTCGATGCCTACAGCACCCTAAAGGCACAGCTGATTCGCTGCACAAGCGCTTTAGAGGAGAAGCGTCTACAGCAACTCTTGACAGCAGAGGAACTTGGCGACCGCACTCCAACGCAGCTGTTGCGTCGGATGGAGCAGCTCCTCGGAGACAAGGCGACGACCATCGACGAGTCCCTCCTCCGCGAGCTCTTCCTGCAACGCCTGCCGAGCAACGTTCGGATGGTGCTGGCATCAGCGGGGGACATCGGCCTCGCTAAGATCGCCGAGCTTGCAGACAAGATAATGGAGGTCTCTACCCCATCCCCGAACATCTCAGCAGCCCACACCCGATCCAGTCCAGACGAGGTCCGTGAACTACGAGCCGAGGTCGCGCGTCTCGCTGATCTTGTGGCAAAATTGCAAGCTCCTCGTGGCCGTCGCGCATCACGCGGGCGTTCCCCCGCCGGACGCCGGTCTCGCTCTTCCTCCCGCACGGACTCAGGCGAGTGCTGGTATCATCAACGTTTTGGCGCCGAAGCTCTTAAATGCAAGCCCCCTTGCACCCAAGCGGAAAACGAGAAGGCCGAGCACTAAGGGTGGCAAGTGCTCCCGCCGATCTCCACAGCCGCCGATCCTTGTTTTTTGTGACGGACCGCATCTCTGGTGTTCGCTACCTCGTGGACACCGGGGCAGAGGTTAGTGTCGTCCCCGCAACCGTACAAGATCGTCGGCACCCCAGCACGTCGCAACTTCGTGCCGTGAACAACTCGGCCATTTCGACATACGGTGCGCGTTCCTTGACACTCGATCTCGGACTGCGGCGCACTTTTCGCTGGGTTTTTATCTGCGCGGCCATTCCGCACGCAATTCTCGGAGCAGACTTCTTAACGCGTTTTGGGCTGCTGGTGGACGTCAAGGGGCGACGTCTTCGAGACGAAGCGACACGACTCACCGTCCAAGGCATCGCCTCGTCTCTGCAGTCTATCAGCCCCACATTCGCATTTCCAGCTGAGGACTCCCCGTACACGCGGCTGCTCGGCGAGTTTCCACAGCTGACGCGCGTTGGACCGGACGAGTGCCCTATCCAACACACCGTGACACACCACATCGAGACGTCAGGAGCACCTGTCCACGCGCGTCCCCGCCGGCTACCCCCAGACAAACTACGGGTCGCCCGACAACAGTTCGAACACATGCTCGAGCTGGGCATTGTGCGCCAGTCGGAAAGCCCTTGGTCCTCGCCTCTCCACATGGTCCCCAAATCCACGCCAGGGGACTGGCGTCCGTGTGGCGACTACCGAGCCCTCAACCGCAACACAGCAGAAGATCGCTACCCAATCCCACACATTCACGACTTCACTGCATCGCTCGACGACACTACCATCTTCTCCAAGATTGATCTGGTACGTGCTTACCATCAAATTCCGGTCGAGCCCTCGGATATTCCAAAAACCGCCGTCACCACACCCTTCGGTCTATTTGAATTTCTGCGCATGCCATTCGGACTCAAAAACGCTGCGCAGACCTTCCAACGTTTCATAGACCAGGTGCTGCGAGGGTTTCCCTTCTGCTATGCCTACATTGATGACATCCTCGTGGCCAGCAAAACTGCCGACGAACATCTCGGACATCTCCGAGCCCTGTTCACTCGCCTGGCCGAATTTGGACTTGTAATCCAGATGGACAAGTGCGTTTTTGGCAAGCCCGACCTCGAATTTTTGGGCCATACTGTCAACGCTTCCGGCATCCGCCCACTCGATACCAAAGTGCAGGTGATCAGAGAGTTTCCTAAGCCATCAACCAAGAAGCAACTCCGGGAGTTTCTCGGCATGATAAACTTTTATCGACGTTTTCTCCCGGACTGCGCAGAAAAGCTCCACCCGCTGCACAGCATGCTCTCAGGTTCACGTAACCCCAAAGCCGAGCTCACTTGGGACGAGCGCTGCACATCAGCATTCCATCGTGCCAGAGAACTTCTGGTTACAACAACCAGGCTTGTGCATCCCAAGGAAGCGGTCCCACTTTCGGTAGCCACCGACGCTTCGGACAACGCCGTCGGCGCTGTGCTTCAACAGGAAGTACACGGACAGTGGCAACCTCTTTCTTTCTTTTCCCGGAAACTAACTCCCACCGAGCAGCGTTATAGCACTTTCAGCCGCGAGTTACTGGCGATATACTTAGCCTTGCGGCATTTCAGGCATTATGTCGAAGGTCGGCAATTTTTTGTCTTGACCGACCACAAGCCCCTCGTGCACGCTTTTCGTTCACTGCGACCCGACGGTGGCAGCCATTCTCAGCGAGAGCTGCGACAAATGTCATGTGTCTCGGAATTTACATCGGACATCCGGCACGTTCATGGCGCAGAGAACGTCGTGGCTGATGCTCTGTCACGAATAGGCACATGCACCAACGAAACTCTGGCTGTCGTCGATTTCGCAAAACTGGCAGCTGCACAACGCAACGACGCCCAACTTCGCGACCTCCGTGCCACACCCGGACGGCTGGTATTCAGTGAGCTCTCTCTTCCTATGTGTTCGACCGACCTTATATGCGACACATCAACGAGATCACCACGCCCCTACGTGCCACTACAGTTTCGCCGCCAGATCTTTGATGCCCTTCACGGACTTTCGCACCCCGGAATCAAGGCTACCCAACATCTTATAACATCTCGCTTCGTGTGGCCCGGCATCAACAAGGATGTTCGCCACTGGGCCCGCACTTGCATACAGTGTCAGCGCTGCAAAGTTCAGCGTCACACGGTCACACCCCTGGGAACCTTCAATCCACCCGACGCACGGTTCGACCACATCCACATAGACATTGTTGGACCGCTGCCGCCTTCCCAGGGAAATGCCTACCTTCTGACTTGCATCGACCGTTTTACTCGCTGGCCGGAAGTCGTCCCCCTGCCCAACATAACTGCGGAAACGGTGGCACGCGCATTCGTTGCATACTGGATTTCGCGGTTCGGCACGCCTTCCACTATCACGACTGACCGGGGCCGACAGTTTGAATCCAGTCTCTTCTCCAGCCTCACTAAGCTGCTGGGATCTCGGCGCATTCGCACCACTGCTTACCACCCCGCCAGCAATGACATGGTGGAGCGCTTTCATCGCCAGCTGAAAGCCGCCCTCAAGACCCATCAACGTCAAGATTGGATGGAAGTTTTGCCCCTCGTTCTCCTCGGAATTCGGACAGCCCTCAAATCTGACCTCGGTTGCAGCGTTGCAGAGTTGGTCTACGGTACGACCCTTCGCCTCCCCGGCGAATTCTTCACATCCACACAAGCCGACGCCTGTCTGGACTCCACCAACTACGTGACCCAACTGCGGGAGGCTATGACACACATCCGTGCCACCGCACCCCGTCAAAAACCCAGCCAACCCTCCTTCATCAGCCAGGACTTGGCAACGTGCACACATGTCTTTCTGCGAAATGACGCCGTGCGAAAGCCCCTGCAACCGCCCTACGACGGGCCACACAAGGTGTTAAGGCGAGGTTCAAAAAACATCACACTTGCAATTCGTGGTCGCACCGAGGTCGTCGCATTAGATCGCGTTAAAGCAGCTTATTTAGATGGCGCCCCAACAGACACTTCTGCAACGGCACCACCCCACCCGGAAGCGCCACCTAAACAAACAACGCTCGCGCCGACCTCGCCTCTCCCTTCTCCACCCGACCACAAACAGATCATCGCCCCCGACAAGCAGCGCCCGACGAAGATCCAGACACGCTCCGGTCGCCACGTGCATTGGCCACAGCGTCTGGGCATCGCAGCTCCTTCAACCGCTGCTGCACACCTCACTCGCGCGCCCGCGGCGAGTCGAAAGCCTAGGCTCGGATAACGGTGGTCTCTAAACGTTCGCCTACTCTCTGGGGAGGGAGTACTGTGGTCACGTACGAACGCACCGACCCAGCGGCTCCCGAGAGAACTTTTCTCCACTCGATCGAGCGGCCCCGGAGAGCGTCATGTTACCTTACCCGGCTCAAGTGCTGCGTCGTCGACGAATGTTGCCGCACGCTTACATAAGTCCGCGCAACATCCATTGCACCACATTAGACAACATCTTGGCAATCACCCCATAGCACTGCCAATACTGCTGTCTCATCTGGCTGACGTATTGCCTCGCGATTCCACCAGTTCACGCCATCGCGAGGTAACCCTCAGCACGAGGGTTTAAAAAGAAGTCGGACAGAGGAATAAAGAAAGACGAGACGGAGTGAGCAGCGAGACGGCATGGGACCATCGGCCTGAATAAACGCCGACAACGCTCTTTCATCATTATTATAAATTTGGCCAAGTAATAATCAGTTAACGAAATAAAATGTTAGTGTTCTCACTAACTGTTCCAGACCAAGTCTAGAACAACCCGAGATACTACAGTCTCAACACCATTCACTGCAATGAAATCTCGCACGGCAGCGCTAACAAGGCATTGCCCGTTGCCATGACGTCACGTCCTACATGCATCGT
Organism: Ixodes scapularis; assembly: GCF_016920785.2. NCBI lineage: Eukaryota > Metazoa > Arthropoda > Arachnida > Ixodida > Ixodidae > Ixodes > Ixodes scapularis. The sequence continues at coordinate 98,762,932 of NW_024609846.1, forward strand.
CTCAACACCATTCAGTGCAATGAAATCTCGCACGGCAGCGCTAACAAGGCATTGCGCGTTGCCATGACGTCACGTCCTACATGCATCGTCTCAACACCATTCAGTGCAATGAAATCTCGCACGGCAGCGCTAACAAGGCATTGCGCGTTGCCATGACATCACGTCCTACATCATGCATCGTCTCAACACCATACAGTGCAATGAAATCTCGCACGGCAGCGCTAACAAGGCATTGCGCGTTGCCATGAGGTCACGTCCTACATCATGCATCGTCTCAACACCATACAGTGCAATGAAATCTCGCACGGCAGCGCTAACAAGGCATTGCGCGTTGCCATGAGGTCACGTCCTACATCATGCATCGTCTCAACACCATTCAGTGCAATGAAATCTCGCACGGCAGCGCTAACAAGGCATTGCGCGTTGCCATGACGTCACGTCCTACATGCATCGTCTCAACACCATTCAGTGTAATGAAATCTCGCACGGCAGCGCTAACAAGGCATTGCGCGTTGCCATGAGGTCACGTCCTACATCATGCATCGTCTCAACACCATTCAGTGCAATGAAATCTCGCACGGCAGCGCTAACAAGGCATTGCGCGTTGCCATGAGGTCACGTCCTACATCATGCATCGTCTCAACACCATTCAGTGCAATGAAATCTCGCACGGCAGCGCTAACAAGGCATTGCGCGTTGCCATGACGTCACGTCCTACATGCATCGTCTCAACACCATTCAGTGCAATGAAATCTCGCACGGCAGCGCTAACAAGGCATTGCCCGTTGCCATGACGTCACGTCCTACATGCATCGTCTCAACACCATTCAGTGCAATGAAATCTCGCACGGCAGCGCTAACAAGGCATTGCGCGTTGCCATGACGTCACGTCCTACATGCATCGTCTCAACACCATTCAGTGCAATGAAATCTCGCACGGCAGCGCTAACAAGGCATTGCGCGTTGCCATGACGTCACGTCCTACATGCATCGTCTCAACACCATTCAGTGCAATGAAATCTCGCACGGCAGCGCTAACAAGGCATTGCGGGTTGCCATGACATCACGTCCTACATGCATCGTCTCAACACCATTCAGTGCAATGAAATCTCGCACGGCAGCGCTAACAAGGCATTGCGCGTTGCCATGAGGTCACGTCCTACATCATGCATCGTCTCAACACCATTCAGTGCAATGAAATCTCGCACGGCAGCGCTAACAAGGCATTGCGCGTTGCCATGACATCACGTCCTACATGCATCGTCTCAACACCATTCAGTGCAATGAAATCTCGCACGGCAGCGCTAACAAGGCATTGCCCGTTGCCATGACGTCACGTCCTACATGCATCGTCTCAACACCATTCAGTGCAATGAAATCTCGCACGGCAGCGCTAACAAGGCATTGCGCGTTGCCATGAGGTCACGTCCTACATCATGCATCGTCTCAACACCATTCAGTGCAATGAAATCTCGCACGGCAGCGCTAACAAGGCATTGCGCGTTGCCATGACATCACGTCCTACATGCATCGTCTCAACACCATTCAGTGCAATGAAATCTCGCACGGCAGCGCTAACAAGGCATTGCCCGTTGCCATGACGTCACGTCCTACATGCATCGTCTCAACACCATCCAGTGCAATGAAAACTCGCACGGCAGCGCTACCAAGGCATTGCGCGTTGCCATGACATCACGTCCTACATGCATCGTCTCAACACCATTCAGTGCAATGAAATCTCGCACGGCAGCGCTAACAAGGCATTGCCCGTTGCCATGACGTCACGTCCTACATGCATCGTCTCAACACCATCCAGTGCAATGAAAACTCGCACGGCAGCGCTAACAAGGCATTGCGCGTTGCCATGACATCACGTCCTACATGCATCGTCTCAACACCATTCAGTGCAATGAAATCTCGCACGGCAGCGCTAACAAGGCATTGCGCGTTGCCATGAGGTCACGTCCTACATCATGAATCGTCTCAAAACCATTCAGTGCAATGAAATCTCGCACGGCAGCGCTAACAAGGCATTGCGCGTTGCCATGACATCACGTCCTACATGCATCGTCTCAACACCATTCAGTGCAATGAAATCTCGCACGGCAGCGCTAGCAAGGCATTGCCCGTTGCCGTGACGTCACGTCCTACATGCATCGTCTCAACACCATTCAGTGCAATGAAATCTCGCACGGCAGCGCTAACAAGGCATTGCGCGTTGCCATGACATCACGTCCTACATCATGCATCGTCTCAACACCATACAGTGCAATGAAATCTCGCACGGCAGCGCTAACAAGGCATTGCGCGTTGCCATGAGGTCACGTCCTACATCATGCATCGTCTCAACACCATACAGTGCAATGAAATCTCGCACGGCAGCGCTAACAAGGCATTGCGCGTTGCCATGAGGTCACGTCCTACATCATGCATCGTCTCAACACCATTCAGTGCAATGAAATCTCGCACGGCAGCGCTAACAAGGCATTGCGCGTTGCCATGACGTCACGTCCTACATGCATCGTCTCAACACCATTCAGTGTAATGAAATCTCGCACGGCAGCGCTAACAAGGCATTGCGCGTTGCCATGAGGTCACGTCCTACATCATGCATCGTCTCAACACCATTCAGTGCAATGAAATCTCGCACGGCAGCGCTAACAAGGCATTGCGCGTTGCCATGAGGTCACGTCCTACATCATGCATCGTCTCAACACCATTCAGTGCAATGAAATCTCGCACGGCAGCGCTAACAAGGCATTGCGCGTTGCCATGACGTCACGTCCTACATGCATCGTCTCAACACCATTCAGTGCAATGAAATCTCGCACGGCAGCGCTAACAAGGCATTGCCCGTTGCCATGACGTCACGTCCTACATGCATCGTCTCAACACCATTCAGTGCAATGAAATCTCGCACGGCAGCGCTAACAAGGCATTGCGCGTTGCCATGACGTCACGTCCTACAAGCATCGTCTCAACACCATTCAGTGCAATGAAATCTCGCACGGCAGCGCTAACAAGGCATTGCGCGTTGCCATGACGTCACGTCCTACATGCATCGTCTCAACACCATTCAGTGCAATGAAATCTCGCACGGCAGCGCTAACAAGGCATTGCGCGTTGCCATGACATCACGTCCTACATGCATCGTCTCAACACCATTCAGTGCAATGAAATCTCGCACGGCAGCGCTAACAAGGCATTGCGCGTTGCCATGAGGTCACGTCCTACATCATGCATCGTCTCAACACCATTCAGTGCAATGAAATCTCGCACGGCAGCGCTAACAAGGCATTGCGCGTTGCCATGACATCACGTCCTACATGCATCGTCTCAACACCATTCAGTGCAATGAAATCTCGCACGGCAGCGCTAACAAGGCATTGCCCGTTGCCATGACGTCACGTCCTACATGCATCGTCTCAACACCATCCAGTGCAATGAAAACTCGCACGGCAGCGCTACCAAGGCATTGCGCGTTGCCATGACATCACGTCCTACATGCATCGTCTCAACACCATTCAGTGCAATGAAATCTCGCACGGCAGCGCTAACAGGGCATTGCCCGTTGCCATGACGTCACGTCCTACATGCATCGTCTCAACACCATCCAGTGCAATGAAAACTCGCACGGCAGCGCTAACAAGGCATTGCGCGTTGCCATGACATCACGTCCTACATGCATCGTCTCAACACCATTCAGTGCAATGAAATCTCGCACGGCAGCGCTAACAAGGCATTGCGCGTTGCCATGAGGTCACGTCCTACATCATGCATCGTCTCAAAACCATTCAGTGCAATGAAATCTCGCACGGCAGCGCTAACAAGGCATTGCGCGTTGCCATGACATCACGTCCTACATGCATCGTCTCAACACCATTCAGTGCAATGAAATCTCGCACGGCAGCGCTAACAAGGCATTGCCCGTTGCCATGACGTCACGTCCTACGTGCATCGTCTCAACACCATTCACTGCAATGAAATCTCGCACGGCAGCGCTAACATGGCATTGCGCGTTGCCATGACATCACGTCCTACATGCATCGTCTCAACACCATTCAGTGCAATGAAATCTCGCACGGCAGCGCTAACAAGGCATTGCGCGTAGCCATGACGTCACGTCCTACATGCATCGTCTCAACACCATTCAGTGCAATGAAATCTCGCACGGCAGCGCTAACAAGGCATTGCCCGTTGCCATGACGTCACGTCCTACATGCATCGTCTCAACACCATTCACTGCAATGAAATCTCGCACGGCAGCGCTAACAAGGCATTGCCCGTTGCCATGACGTCACGTCCTACATGCATCCTCTCAACACCATTCAGTGCAATGAAATCTCGCACGGCAGCGCTAACAAGGCATTGCCCGTTGCCATGTCGTCACGTCCTACATGCATCGTCTCAACACCATTCAGTGCAATGAAATCTCGCACGGCAGCGCTAACAAGGCATTGCCCGTTGCCATGACGTCACGTCCTACATGCATCGTCTCAACACCATTCAGTGCAATGAAATCTCGCACGGCAGCGCTAACAAGGCATTGCGCGTTGCCATGAGGTCACGTCCTACATCATGCATCGTCTCAACACCATTCAGTGCAATGAAATCTCGCACGGCAGCGCTAACAAGGCATTGCGCGTTGCCATGACATCACGTCCTACATGCATCGTCTCAACACCATTCAGTGCAATGAAATCTCGCACGGCAGCGCTAACAAGGCATTGCCCGTTGCCATGACGTCACGTCCTACATGCATCGTCTCAACACCATTCACTGCAATGAAATCTCGCACGGCAGCGCTAACAAGGCATTGCGCGTTGCCATGACATCATGTCCTACATGCATCGTCTCAACACCATTCAGTGCAATGAAATCTCGCACGGCAGCGCTAACAAGGCATTGCCCGTTGCCATGACATCACGTCCTACATGCATCGTCTCAACACCATTCAGTGCAATGAAATCTCGCACGGCAGCGCTAACAAGGCATTGCCCGTTGCCACGATGTCACGTCCTACATGCATCCTCTCAACACCATTCAGTGCAATGAAATCTCGCACGCAGCGCTAACAAGGCATTGCCCGTTGCCATGACGTCACATCCTACATGCATCGTCTCAGCACCATTCAGTGCAATGAAATCTCGCACGGCAGCGCTAACAAGGCATTGCGCGTTGCCATGAGGTCACGTCCTACATCATGCATCGTCTCAACACCATTCAGTGCAATGAAATCTCGCACGGCAGCGCTAACAAGGCATTGCCCGTTGCCATGACGTCACGTCCTACATGCATCGTCTCAACACCATTCAGTGCAATGAAATCTCGCACGGCAGCGCTAACAAGGCATTGCCCGTCGCCATGACGTCACGTCCTACATGCATCGTCTCAACACCATTCAGTGCAATGAAATCTCGCACGGCAGCGCTAACAGGGCATTGCGCGTTGCCATGACATCACGTCCTACATGCATCGTCTCAACACCATTCAGTGCAATGAAATCTCGCACGGCAGCGCTAACAAGGCATTGCGCGTTGCCATGACATCACGTCCTACATGCATCGTCTCAACACCATTCAGTGCAATGAAATCTCGCACGGCAGCGCTAACAAGGCATTGCCCGTTGCCATGACGTCACGTCCTACATGCATCGACTCAACACCATTCACTGCAATGAAATCTCGCACGGCAGCGCTAACAAGGCATTGCGCCTTGCCATGACATCACGTCCTACATGCATCGTCTCAACACCATTCAGTGCAATGAAATCTCGCACGGCAGCGCTAACAAGGCATTGCGCGTTGCCATGACGTCACGTCCTACATGCATCGTCTCAACACCATTCACTGCAATGAAATCTCGCACGGCAGCGCTAACAAGGCATTGCGCGTTGCCATGACGTCACGTCCTGCATGCATCGTCTCAACACCATTCAGTGCAATGAAATCTCGCACGGCAGCGCTAACAAGGCATTGCCCGTTGCCATGACGTCACGTCCTACATGCATCGTCTCAACACCATTCAGTGCAATGAAATCTCGCACGGCAGCGCTAACAAGGCATTGCCCGTTGCCATGACGTCACGTCCTACATGCATCGTCTAAACACCATTCAGTGCAATGAAATCTCGCACGGCAGCGCTAACAAGGCATTGCCCGTTGCCATGACGTCACGTCCTACATGCATCGTCTCAACACCATTCAGTGCAATGAAATCTCGCACGGCAGCGCTAACAAGGCATTGCGCGTTGCCATGACGTCACGTCCTACATGCATCGTCTCAACACCCTTCAGTGCAATGAAATCTCGCACGGCAGCGCTAACAAGGCATTGCGCGTTGCCATGACATCACGTCCTACATGCATCGTCTCAACACCATTCAGTGCAATGAAATCTCGCACGGCAGCGCTAACAAGGCATTGCCCGTTGCCATGACGTCACGTCCTACATGCATCGTCTCAACACCATTCAGTGCAATGAAATCTCGCACGGCAGCGCTAACAAGGCATTGCGCGTTGCCATGACGTCACGTCCTACATGCATCGTCTCAACACCATTCACTGCAATGAAATCTCGCACGGCAGCGCTAACAAGGCATTGCCCGTTGCCATGAGGTCACGTCCTACATCATGCATCGTCTCAACACCATTCAGTGCAATGAAATCTCGCACGGCAGCGCTAACAAGGCATTGCCCGTTGCCATGAGGTCACGTCCTACATCATGCATCGTCTCAACACCATTCAGTGCAATGAAATCTCGCACGGCAGCGCTAACAAGGCATTGCGCGTTGCCATGACATCACGTCCTACATGCATCGTCTCAACACCATTCAGTGCAATGAAATCTCGCACGGCAGCGCTAACAAGGCATTGCGCGTTGCCATCCCTACCTAAAAATCCGGTATAACTTTTCGCTATCCGGATTATGGAACCGGAAAGCTATCTGGACTCTATCCGGATTCTATCTGGAGTTTAGGTTTTCAGAAATTATTCCTTTGTCTACAATCTGGATTTTGGGCTTCCAGAAACAAATTTCCGGTTCCATAATCCGGATAGGGAAAAGTTATACCGGATTTTTCGGTAGGGATGACGTCACGTCCTACATGCATCGTCTCAACACCATTCACTGCAATGAAATCTCGCACGGCAGCGCTAACAAGGCATTGCGCGTTGACATGACGTCACGTCCTACATCATGCATCGTCTCAACACCATTCACTGCAATGAAATCTCGCACGGCAGCGCTAACAAGGCATTGCGCGTTGCCATGACATCACGTCCTACATGCATCGTCTCAACACCATTCAGTGCAATGAAATCTCGCACGGCAGCGCTAACAAGGCATTGCGCGTTGCCATGACGTCACGTCCTACATGCATCGTCTCAACACCATTCACTGCAATGAAATCTCGCACGGCAGCGCTAACAAGGCATTGCCCGTTGCCATGAGGTCACGTCCAACATCATGCATCGTCTCAACACCATTCAGTGCAATGAAATCTCGCACGGCAGCGCTAACAAGGCATTGCGCGTTGCCATGACATCACGTCCTATATGCATCGTCTCAACACCATTCACTGCAATGAAATCTCGCACGGCAGCGCTAACAAGGCATTGCGCGTTGACATGACGTCACGTCCTACATCATGCATCGTCTCAACACCATTCAGTGCAATGAAATCTCGCACGGCAGCGCTAACAAGGCATTGCGCGTTGCCATGACATCACGTCCTACATGCATCGTCTCAACACCATTCAGTGCAATGAAATCTCGCACGGCAGCGCTAACAAGGCATTGCGCGTTGCCATGGCATCACGTTTTACATGCATCGTCTCAACACCATTCACTGCAATGAAATCTCGCACGGCAGCGCTAACAAGGCATTGCGCGTTGCCATGACGTCACGTCCTACATCATGCATCGTCTCAACACCATTCAGTGCAATGAAATCTCGCACGGCAGCGCTAACAAGGCATTGCGCGTTGCCATGACATCACGTCCTACATGCATCGTCTCAACACCATTCAGTGCAATGAAATCTCGCACGGCAGCGCTAACAAGGCATTGCGCGTTGCCATGACGTCACGTCCTACATGCATCGTCTCAACACCATTCACTGCAATGAAATCTCGCACGGCAGCGCTAACAAGGCATTGCCCGTTGCCATGAGGTCACGTCCTACATCATGCATCGTCTCAACACCATTCACTGCAATGAAATCTCGCACGGCAGCGCTAACAAGGCATTGCGCGTTGCCATGACATCACGTCCTACATGCATCGTCTCAACACCATTCAGTGCAATGAAATCTCGCACGGCAGCGCTAACAAGGCATTGCGCGTTGCCATGACATCACGTCCTACATGCATCGTCTCAACACCATTCAGTGCAATGAAATCTCGCACGGCAGCGCTAACAAGGCATTGCGCGTTGCCATGACGTCACGTCCTATATGCATCGTCTCAACACCATTCACTGCAATGAAATCTCGCACGGCAGCGCTAACAAGGCATTGCGCGTTGCCATGGCATCACGTTTTACATGCATCGTCTCAACACCATTCACTGCAATGAAAACTCGCACGGCAGCGCTAACAAGGCATTGCGCGTTGACATGACGTCACGTCCTACATGCATCGTCTCAACACCATTCACTGCAGTGAAATCTCGCACGGCAGCGCTAACAAGGCATTGCGCGTTGCCATGACATCACGTTTTACATGCATCGTCTCAACACCATTCAGTGCAATGAAATCTCGCACGGCAGCGCTAACAAGGCATTGCGCGTTGACATGACGTCACGTCCTACATGCATCGTCTCAACACCATTCACTGCAATGAAATCTCGCACGGCAGCGCTAACAAGGCATTGCGCGTTGCCATGACATCACGTCCTACATGCATCGTCTCAACACCATTCAGTGCAATGAAATCTCGCACGGCAGCGCTAACAAGTCATTGCGCGTTGCCATGATGTCACGTCCTATATGCATCGTCTCAACACCATTCACTGCAATGAAATCTCGCACGGCAGCGCTAACAAGGCATTGCGCGTTGCCATGGCATCACGTTTTACATGCATCGTCTCAACACCATTCACTGCAATGATATCTCGCACGGCAGCGCTAACAAGGCATTGCGCGTTGCCATGGCATCACGTTTTACATGCATCGTCTCAACACCATTCAGTGCAATGAAATCTCGCACGGCAGCGCTAACAAGGCATTGCGCGTTGCCATGACATCACGTCCTACATGCATCGTCTCAACACCATTCAGTGCAATGAAATCTCGCACGGCAGCGCTAACAAGGCATTGCGCGTTGCCATGACATCACGTTTTACATGCATCGTCTCAACACCATTCACTGCAATGAAATCTCGCACGGCAGCGCTAACAAGGCATTGCGCGTTGCCATGGCATCACGTTTTACATGCATCGTCTCAACACCGTTCAGTGCAATGAAATCTCGCACGGCAGCGCTAACAAGGCATTGCGCGTTGCCATGGCATCACGTTTTACATGCATCGTCTCAACACCATTCACTGCAATGAAATCTCGCACGGCAGCGCTAACAAGGCATCGCGCGTTGCCATGACATCACGTTTTACATGCATCGTCTCAACACCATTCACTGCAATGAAATCTCGCACGGCAGCGCTAACAAGGCATTGCGCGTTGCCATGGCATCACGTTTTACATGCATCGTCTCAACACCATTCACTGCAATGAAATCTCGCACGGCAGCGCTAACAAGGCATTGCGCGTTGCCATGACGTCACGTCCTACATGCATCGTCTCAACACCATTCACTGCAATGAAATCTCGCACGGCAGCGCTAACAAGGCATTGCGCGTTGCCATGACATCACGTCCTACATGCATCGTCTCAACACCATTCAATGCAATGAAATCTCGCACGGCAGCGCTAACTAGGCATTGCGCGTTGCCATGACATCACGTTTTACATGCATCGTCTCAACACCATTCACTGCAATGAAATCTCGCACGGCAGCGCTAACAAGGCATTGCGCGTTGCCATGGCATCACGTTTTACATGCATCGTCTCAACACCATTCAGTGCAATGAAATCTCGCACGGCAGCGCTAACAAGGCATTGCGCGTTGCCATGGCATCACGTTTTACATGCATCGTCTCAACACCATTCACTGCAATGAAATCTCGCACGGCAGCGCTAACAAGGCATTGCGCGTTGCCATGACATCACGTTTTACATGCATCGTCTCAACACCATTCACTGCAATGAAATCTCGCACGGCAGCGCTAACAAGGCATTGCGCGTTGCCATGGCATCACGTTTTACATGCATCGTCTCAACACCATTCACTGCAATGAAATCTCGCACGGCAGCGCTAACAAGGCATTGCGCGTTGCCATGGCATCACGTTTTACATGCATCGTCTCAACACCATTCACTGCAGTGAAATCTCGCACGGCAGCGCTAACAAGGCATTGCGCGTTGCCATGACATCACGTTTTACATGCATCGTCTCAACACCATTCAGTGCAATGAAATCTCGCACGGCAGCGCTAACAAGGCATTGCGCGTTGACATGACGTCACGTCCTACATGCATCGTCTCAACACCATTCACTGCAGTGAAATCTCGCACGGCAGCGCTAACAAGGCATTGCGCGTTGCCATGACATCACGTTTTACGTGCATCGTCTCAACACCATTCAGTGCAATGAAATCTCGCACGGCAGCGCTAACAAGGCATTGCGCGTTGCCATGAGGTCACGTCCTACATCATGCATCGTCTGAACACCATTCAGTGCAATGAAATCTCGCACGGCAGCGCTAACAAGGCATTGCCCGTTGCCATGACGTCACGTCCTGCACGCATCGTCTCAACACCATTCACTGCAATGAAATCTCGCACGGCAGCGCTAACAAGGCATTGCGCGTTGACATGACATCACGTCCTACATGCATCGTCTCAACACCATTCAGTGCAATGAAATCTCGCACGGCAGCGCTAACAAGGCATTGCGCGTTGCCATGGCATCACGTTTTACATGCATAGTCTCAACACCATTCACTGCAATGAAATCTCGCACGGCAGCGCTAACAAGGCATTGCGCGTTGACATGACGTCACGTCCTACATGCATCGTCTCAACACCATTCACTGCAGTGAAATCTCGTACGGCAGCGCTAACAAGGCATTGCGCGTTGCCATGACATCACGTTTTACATGCATCGTCTCAACACCATTCAGTGCAATGAAATCTCGCACGGCAGCGCTAACAAGGCATTGCGCGTTGACATGACGTCACGTCCTACATGCATCGTCTCAACACCATTCACTGCAGTGAAATCTCGTACGGCAGCGCTAACAAGGCATTGCGCGTTGCCATGACATCACGTTTTACATGCATCGTCTCAACACCATTCACTGCAATGAAATCTCGCACGGCAGCACTAGCAATGCATTGCGCGTTGCCATGACGTCACGTCCTACATGCATCGTCTCAACATCATTCACTGCAATGAAATCTCGCACGGCAGCGCTAACAAGGCATTGCCCGTTGCCATGACGTCACGTCCTACATGCATCGTCTCAACACCATTCAGTGCAATGAAATCTCGCACGGCAGCGCTAACAAGGCATTGCGCGTTGCCATGACATCACGTCCTACATGCGTCGTCTCAACACCATTCACTGCAATGAAATCTCGCATGGCAGCGCTAACAAGGCATTGCCCGTTGCCATGACGTCACGTCCTACATGCATCGTCTCAACACCATTCACTGCAATGAAATCTCGCACGGCAGCGCTAACAAGGCATTGCGCGTTGCCATGACGTCACGTCATATATGCATCGTCTCAACAACATTCACTGCAATGAAATCTCGCACGGCAGCGCTAACAAGGCATTGCGCGTTGCCATGACATCACGTCCTACATGCATCGTCTCAACGCCATTCACTGCAATGAAATCTCGCACGGCAGCGCTAACAAGGCATTGCGCGTTGCCATGACGTCACGTCCTAGATGCATCGTCTCAACACCATTCACTGCAATGAAATCTCGCACGGCAGCGCTAACAAGGCATTGCGCGTTGCCATGACGTCACGTCCTACATGCATCGTCTCAACACCATTCACTGCAATAAAATCTCGCACGGCAGCGCTTACAAGGCATTGCGCGTTGCCATGACGTCACGTCCTGCATGCATCGTCTCAACACTATTCACTGCAATGAAATCTCGCACGGCAGCGCTAACAAGGCTTTGCGCGTTGCCATGACGTCACGTCCTACATGCATTTTCTCAACACCATTCACTGCAATTAAATCTCGCACGGCAGCGCTAACAAGGCATTGCGCGTTGCCATGACGTCACGTCCTACATGCATCTCTCAACACCATTCACTGCAATGAAATCTCGCACGGCAGCACTAACGAAGCATTGGGCGTTGCCATGACGTCAGGTCCTACATGCATCGTCTCAACACCATTCACTGCAATGAAACCTCGCACGGCAGCGCTAACAAGGCATTGCGCGTTGCCATGACGTCACGTCCTACATGCGTAGTCTACCATTCACTGCAATGAAATCTCGCACAGCAGTGCTAACAAGGCATTGCGCGTTGCCATGACGTCACGTCCTACATGCATCGTCTCAACACCATTCACTGCAATGAAATCTCGCACGGCAGCGCTAACAAGGCATTGCGCGTTGCCATGACGTCACGTCCTACATGCATCGTCTCAACACCATTCACTGCGATGAAATCTCGCAGTTCTCCAGAAAAGCTGTTTGGCAAAGCCGATCTGGGCCGCATCCTGTGTCAGGCAAACGGCACGTGCCGCACGCCGTTTGGATGGCACCACTTTCTGCAGCTATAAAGCCAACTCCTAGCGGTACTATATAAGGTATACGCTTTAGAGTAACGACACTTCAGCCATCTTGGTGCTTAGAATCATGGTTAGCAGTTATCTGAAGCTTTATCTGTGTCCGAAGGAAATGTTTTTCCATCCTCCAAAATTTTACAACAGTTCGTGACAGAGCAAAAATATATCACCTAAGCTATGGCTACAACCGGCTATACATCTGAGGAAGTCGTATTTTTGAATTGTGATGATCGAAGGTTGCGTCTATTCCGCTCTAAGCACCAAGATGGCGGCACTCTAGCAGATCGTGAAATGGATGCCGATACCATAGAGATCATACATACTAACTCTAGAGGAAAAGGTCTGCCATTTTCCCATGCATTCTGGCTGCCGCAAGCGGCAGAGTATGCAGGCAGACCCTCGGGGTCCCACATGGTTACCAACTGCCTTCGATTTCACATATTTATCATCAGAGCAGTGTCATGAACTTCAACAATCCACGAACCTACCAGTGGAAAGATATTCGCGTTCCTTTCGAAGTTTTCTTTTTGCATAGCAGGCAGATGTACGGCCTCCCGTTAACACTAAACTAAACCAGATAACCGGCTTTGGTTATCTGGTTTAGTCTCGTATTTCCGGGCGCGGCTGGCCGCGCCCGGAAATACGAAACCGCGGATCTACCTGATTTACGAGATTTCGACAGAAGGGAAGTTAATGCAGCGTAATGAGTATGCTGCTTTTTATAAACCTTAGAATAGCTCAGAATTTTAGTTTTCAACGTTAAATTATTACTGTTTATATTGCTGAGAGTTTTCAGTCTTCGCGATTACCATTGCGACTGCCGTCCTTCAGCTGGCAACATTGGTTTCTTTCTCTCGTGCTCTGTCGTTCTCTTTCGCGATCTCTCACTCGGGACCCAGGATGTCGGCGCGCGGGATTTGCCACTCCTCCTCACCCACGTTTACCCCCCTGGCCGATACTCGAAGCGTAGCTCATTTAGTGGCTCTACATAGTCCCATATAACAAGAAGCTATGGCCAAAGCTTTTGGCGTCCGTCACACTCGCGCAGCCTGAGCGCGGCTCAAGTCTGTACACGCACAGTCTTCACTATTCTGAAATAACATAGGAAGCAAGCTAGAATCAGATTCAGATTCAGAGGGCGTTTTATTGCCACAAAAACAAGGGAAAGGTGAGGAGGATTTGCCGAGGGACATCTTCGTCTGGGCATGTGGCACTAAGAAAGAGGATGAAAAAGAAAAGGTTCTAACATAACGTCCTCTATACTGACAAAACCTGGCAGATCGCGACGAGACGCGGCCGCCGAAAGTGGAAAGGTAGAGCGGCAGACGACGGTTGAGAGGAGAGGCATGTGACGGGCGCCCCGCTGCGGGAAGACGCCGAAACACACTTCTCCCGGGCGATGAAATGTCCGCTCGTGCTCCTCGCGTTCCTCGCGCGTCCTCGCCGCTGCAAAAGCTGTGTGCTCACTACCAGCTTCCCCGAGAAATGCTCTGTGCTACCAGATCCTTGCGCTCCAAATCTGCGACTGGGCGCTCTAGAGCTTGTGGTTCTCCTGGGGGCCACTGCCTTTGGGAGTACCACGTTCGCGGCGAGACGCTCTACCGCGAAGCGGGTTCATACTCGCGTGGCATGCTGCTCGTTGAGCGCAAACAGACACCAGTCACGTTGGTAACGGTGATAAACTCACTTTATTTACAATAAAACAATAACAACAAAACAGCGGCTATAAGCTGGTGAAAGCCTTTGGTGTGGAGATCGCCCACGGCCGAACGGTCGTTCACAAAGGTACAACGGACGGGGTAAACGCTCACCGGTGTGCCGGACGGTTCACCGTTGTCGCTGCCGCCGAATCCCAGGAAGAAGAGAGAAAGATACTGCTATCCGCTGGTTTTAAGATAACAGCGGGGGCGAAGTGGCCAATCAAGGAGCGACACGTCGATCTCCTTTGTGCGGGGGTTCGTTACGGAAATCGCCCCAAAGGGGGAGAGGAGGAAGCCACTGGATGGATGGATGGATGAATACGGCTGAGCCCTTTGGATCGGGCGGTAGCTTACGCCACCTAGCCATTTTGTTTTACCATTTAACCTTAGAATATTAAAATGTGAAATCTATATTCACTCCGCAGTGCAAAGAAAGTGAGGCTATGAAACCCCCTTGCCAACAGTGAATAAGAAAATACCTAGTATTCTCTCGATTTCTGCCACCATTCACTTAATCTTTGCTTGGTAATCTCTACAGTCTTGAAATCCACTCTCCCTTCGCTGTCTCTAAAACCCAATGACTTTATTAAATTTGTCTTCGGACGGTAGGCATAGGGTGAAGCCCTTTACAGTAGAGTATCAACTGCTCAGCCGTCTCGTCCTCCTCTCCACAAGCAGTGCACACTGTATCCATTTCCTGGTACTTCACTCTGTATGTTCTGGTTCGCAGAACACCCGTCCTCGCCTCAAACAGCAATGAGCTTCCCCTAGAATTGTCATAAATGCTTTCTTTGGCAATAACTGTTTTGTTTAATCTATAGCTTTCCAGAGCCGTCTTTGTCTGCATTCCCTCTAGCCACCGATCTCTTTCTGTGGCCTCAACTTTCTTCTTAACTGAGACTTGCTCTTCCGTATCTTCGCTAGCCAAAAAACTTTCCTCTTAATTTCCTAGTGCGCTGTCTCCACTTTGTGTCTACACTCCTCATGCATAAATAGCTGAAAACCTTTCGTGCCCATTGCTCCCCATCTATTTGCATCAACCTATCCTCAAATTCTATCTTGCTCACCGCTTCCCTGCTCTCAAGTGACGCCCATCCCGTGTCTCCCTGTACTCCCTGGTTTGGCGTTTTGCAATGTGCCCCTAAAGCCAGTCTACCTACTCCGTGCTGTTTTATTTCTAGTCTCGCATGCACTTCGGATTTCATGCATAGCACTGCGTTTCCAAAAGTCAAGCCTGGCACCATGACCCCTTTCCAAATCTCTCACCACCTCATACCTGTTGTAATTCCAAAGTGCTCTATTTTTCATTACAGCTGCATTTCTGTTGCCCTTACCTATTATCAGTCTTGTACACGTTATTAAAAAAAAGTAATCGATTACAATTACTATTACTCTTGGCTAAAAGTATTCGATGAGATTACTTGATTACTCGACGGCAAAATCAATTTGACATTACTTAAAGAAGTAATCGTTACTTTTCCGATTACTTTATTGTGTGAAGACACATCTTTAGCGCTCATAACAATGAACTACTTCCAACCTATATTTCACATTTGCACAAGCATTGAAGAAAAAAAAACTGGCTCCCTCTTCGTGGTCGTTGCACCTTCACAATGCGGACACAAGCACAGAATTCGTTTGAAGACGTTTAATGATTTGGACGTTCGCCAGTGTGTGTGTGGGGGGGGGGGGGGGGGGGGAGCGGAGGGGGTTCTAGATCTTGTTAAGCTTGAGCAAGGGTTGTCGCTCAAAGTTTGCGTCGCTCATTTTATTATTCACATGTGGATGAGCTCGCATGTTATACAAAAGAGCAGCAGCTCCAGGATTTGAAATGGATCATGTGTAGTATCCATTAGCGGAAGAGGTCACCCTGACCACTTCTCAACTCGAAACATTGCTTGTCACAAAGACCATGTAGGGGAAATGCGGAAATATTTCAACTGCCTTTGTTATATTTTGCATCCACTTTAGGCATTCTTCGGTTCTGATTCTCCTACGGGCTGCGAGTAGGTACACTAAGCAGGACTTTTTTATTTTTTTTTATTTCTGTGTGTGTGTGTGTGTGTGTGTGAGGGGGCTAGTTTGAACGAAGGAGTCACAAAGCTACATTCTGCTTCCTCAAACTTCGCCCTGAATGGCCTTTGTCACTAACTGTGGCTTCCCTGGGGCTTCCCACTCCATATCCCAGCTCAAAAAAAAAAAAAAAAAACGGACATTTTACAGAAACTGTACGTAGAAAGAGATTGACCTCGTTTCCTACAGCTCCGCAAAAATCTTTCTTTTTTCCGTTAAAAAAAAAAAAGCAAATTTTATTTTTGTCATTTTATAAAACAAAAAAAAAGGCGTGTTCCGGGGGGGGGGAGGGGGTCCCGTGGACAAATTGTAACGGTTAAAAGTAATTTTATTACTTCAAAAAGTAATCAGATTACTCTTGTGATTACTGCCTAATAAAAGTAATCAACTGATTACAAAATTACTCCAAAAAGTAATCGATTACAAGTAATTTGATTACTTGTAATGCGTACGGTACAAGTCTGCCTATTATATACTTTTCATGCTCTTTGAGATATTCTGCACCATCACATATCCATACTCCTAGATACATGTATTTACTAGCTCTCTCAACTGTAATATTCTGTATCTTCAGCCTCTCAACTTCATCCTCGTTAAAAATCATGACTGCTGATTTTTCGCTACTGAATTCTAAACCTAATTCCTCTCCTTCCCTATCACAGATGCTCATTAATTCCTGCAACTCTGTCCTGTTGTTAGCCATTAGTACGATATCATCCGCATACATCAATCCCGGTAAAAATTGCTGAATTTTTTGGCCTAGCTTACTGTAAGAAAGGTCGAATCCAAGCCCACTCTTCTCTAGTCTATCCTCTAATCCTCTCAGATATAACATAAACAGCAAAGGCGATAACGGGCACCCCTGCCTAAGGCCTCGTCTTATCTATATTTTTTTTCCTGTCGCCTTTCCTTCCCATGTTATAATCCCCTTGTTATCTTTGTAAATGTTCCTTAATAGTGCTGTTAGTCCTTCATCTAGGTTTAAGCTCTCCATTATGTCCCACAGGTTCCTTTGGTTCACGTTGTCATAGGCACCCTTGATATCCAGAAATGCCAGCCAGAGCTGTCTGTTTTCTTTTTGCGCTATTTCTATACACTGTGTTAGAGAAAATAAATTGTCCTCCAACCTTCTTTGTTTCCGAAACCCGTTCTGTAACTCGCTCAGTATACCCTCGCAATCTACCCATTCCTCCAGTCATTTCTTTATAATCTGCATTACCAACCTGTAAATAACCGGTGTCACGGTTATGGGACGATAATTCCTAATATCAGACTTATCTCCCTTTCCCTTATATATCATACTCATCCTACTAAGCCTCCAATCATCTGGAATATTTCCTTTTGTTATCATGGTACTCACTGCCTCCCTTAGTTTTGCCTTAGATTTAGGACCCAAATTCTTCACCAGCTTGATAGGGATACCATCTGTGCCTGTCGACGTGCCACTATAGGGACTCCTCGTTCCGCCTTTTCCCATTCTCCTTGTCCAAAATCCGCGATGTCACAAACTGGACTGCTACTTCCTTCGGTTCTCCTATCTTCCACATGTACCCGTTCCCGAAACTTCTCCTCCATCACTGCTCCTATATATTGTATCGCATCATCTCCCTCTAATTGATCTCCCTGATGCGAGAGTATGAACCTCTGTCTAGCTTGCGTTGTTTCATCGAGTAAGTTCAAGTGCTCCCAAAACTTCTTGGCAGCGTTTCTATCTTTCTTACTTACATTGCTCCTCCATTCCTCACCGTTTCTCTGAATTTTCGCATTGATCAAACTGGATGCCTCTCGGCGACATGTTATAAAATTGTCCCATTTTCTTTTACTTCCGTTTCGGACTCCCCACTACGCTTGGAATACCTGTGTTTTCTAGAGGCTTCCTGACGTTTTTGTATCGCTTGCTTCACTTCTTTGTCCCACCGGCTTTTTGGTCCATGTCCTTGCTTCCCCTTTCGTTTACTCTGAACTTGTCTAGTTCTAGAGCAAAAAGCCTAGTTAGGCTCTCATAGGTCCAATCTGTATACCGTTGCCCTGAAACTGTTGCCTCTATTCTTTCAACAACTATTTCCAACTCTTTGCCGCTGCAGAAAGTTTGCTTTGAATTATGTTGTCTAGTTTCAGCATTTACTTCTCTGGCAAAATTCAGCTTAATACGTTTGTGATCACTACCAAGACTTTTGGAACCTTCTTCATCTATTTTCATTACTTGTAACTTACCATATATTTTGTATGACATGAGTACGTAATCTATAGTTGAATGTAGATTGCCAGTTTCCCAAGTTATGTGCCCGTCACACTTCTGACTGGTATTACATAAAACTAAGTCATGTTTTTCCACCAGTTCTAGTAATATGCTTCCAGTTGAGTCCGTATACCCATCCAGACCCTCAATATGGGCATTCATGTCTCCCATAATAATTATTTCGGAGCCTTCCCCTAGTTCACTAATGTCTCTTGATATGCAATCAATCATTTTTCTATTTTCCTCTTTAGCACCTGTCCCTGTCCATAAGTAAACAACTCCAAGGACTGTTGATTCCCCAGCGACTTTTCCTTTCAGCCGCAAATGTTCGGAGCACTCCTTTCTGATCCTTTGAAAGTTCATATTCTTCTTAATAAATGCTCCAATTCCACCTCCCTTCCTCGTTCCCTCCATTCTGTTGCCTTCTTCCCACACATAGTCAGGGTTGCAAGGTGGCTGCTCCATGTCTCTGAGATGTGTTTCCACAAACCCATACATCATTAACTCCTCCTTTCTTAGTTGCTCCTCTACCTCTTCCCATTTTAACCTATTTCTACCACCCTGCATGTTAATATATCCAATGTCTGATTGTGCTGTTTGTTTATACCTGTTCTTACGTTTTCTCCTCTTTTTAACCCTGGGTGCCTCTCCTGACTTTGCTGGGTTTTCAGTTACTTTGCTCACAGTTACTTACCACTCACAGTGGTAAGCAGCGCCACCTCTCGCTACGTCGGCGCGGCCGCCACGGCGTGCCAATACGCTGACGCGACAGAATGTTGAATGATCACAATCCCCACACTCCCCCATCCTTAGCCAATAGTCAACCGCAAACGGGTGGACCGACACAAACACATAACGAGACTAAAATAATAAAAAAAGAAAAAGGCCGCCACGGGACACAACAGCCTGGCTCATAGGTCCATGAGGTTCGGAAGCTCTCTCCCGAATGTGAGGAAAGCGGGGGTGAAGCCCGTCGAACGTTTGAGAGTGGTCCGAAGTGCGAACCCGGTATCGGGGATATATGCGTCCCAGTCACGGTGCCTTTCCGCGAAGGCGGCCAGCATTGGTTTGATGTTTCTGTTACATCGCTCCGTGATGTTTGACTGCGGGTGGTATGGCGTGGTTGTTTTGCGCTTTATGCCAAGGGCCTTGCACGCGTCCACGAATACCTTCCCGACGAAGTAGCTCGCTCGATCAGTCAAAAGAGCTTCGGGGAACACGAAACGGGTGAAAACCTCCATGAGCTTCTCCGTGATCGCTCGGGCTGTCAGCTTACGCAGTGGAAAGAGTTCCGTCCATTTTTTGAAGTGGTCAGTGACAACCAGTAGATACTGGTGTCCTTTAGGGCTCCTCGGTAGGGGGCCGACCACGTCGCAAGCTGCCAGAGACCATGATTGCTGGCTCGGAAACGGTTGCATTAGGCCCGGCGGTTTGCCGCCTCTTGGTTTGAAGCTTTGGCACGAGTGGCAGGTGCGGGCATAACGGAAAACGTCCCGTTTCATGCCCGGCCAGGTAGCGATGCGACATAACTTTGAGTAAGTCTTGGAGCCGCTCGCGTGTCCGGCCAAGTGCGAGTCGTGATAGTAGCGCAAAACTGCGTTTCTCATACTGCGGGGTACCACAACCTTGAACGCCTCGTTGGAGTCGTTCTCGGAGGGTATGTACCTCAGCAAGAGCCCGTCATTGCTCAGCAGATATGAATCCTCCGTGCCCGCACCAACACCACATACGTCACGGCACTCGGCGCCTACTACAATACCAGTAGTGTTGCGCCCGGCGGTCGCACCGCGCGCCTCCACGGTGTCCGACTCTTTCGCGAGTCCGTCGACCACCTTTCGACAAAACGGATCATTCTGCTGGGCTCTCAGAAGCTCTTCTTTGCTGAACACGATTCCCACTGCGCTCACTGCGTCTAGGTGGTTGATCGTCTCGTCCGGGGTGGTCAGATCTGCTGCCTCCCTTTGGGACTGAGTCACGGCTTCGCCTGACACTGTGAGTGTCGTTGGCTCGGCCTGGGTCTTTGCGGAAATCTGCGTGCAGTCTACGGGGGCTCGTGACAATGCGTCCGCCACCACGTTTGTGCTGCCTTTCCGGTACCGCACGACGTAGTCGTATTTTTGCAGCATCAAAGCCCATCTTGCCAAGCGACCAGCGGGTTCGCGAAGTCGGGAGAGCCATATTAGGCTTTGGTGATCTGTTTCGATCACGAAAGTAGTCCCGTCGACATAAATGTCAAAACGCCGGAGTGCAAAGACGATGGCCAAGCACTCTTGTTCGCATGTACTGTAGTTCCTTTCAGCTGGCGTCAACGAGCGGCTGGCGAAGGCCACCGGTCGGAGTACACCTTCGTGCTGTTGGAGCAGGACCGCGCCCAAGCCCAGATTGCTGGCATCTGTTTGGATCAGAAAGGGCTGGTTCAAGTCGGGTAGCTTGAGTTCAGCTGTGTCCGCGAGCGCTCGTGAGGTGCGGCGAAAGGCCGCTTCCTGCTCGGGACCCCAGCTCCAACTCACGGACTTTCGCAATAGGCGTGTCAGTGGTGCTTGAAGCGTCGCGCAGTTTGGGATAAATTGGCGATAGAAGTTCACCATTCCCAGGTAGCGACGGAGGGAGCTCACGTCGGTTGGCACAGGAAACTCCAGGATTGCCTGTAGTCTGTCGGGATGTGGCGCGAGGCGCCCGCGATCAAGTTCGAACCCGAGCAAGGCGATGCGGGTTTCGGCTATTTGGGCCTTTTCGGGGTTCAGGGTCATTCCCGCGGCTTTTAGCCGGTCGAGTACGTCCTCGAGATGACGTAGGTGATCTTCGAAGGTGTTGGAGTAGACGACAATGTCGTCGAGATAGGCCATTGCATGTTTCCATTTGGCTTCTCCCAGTACTCGGTCGATCAATCGCTGGAACGTCATTGGCGCTCCGCACAGACCGGAGCGCATTCGTGTGAGTTCGAAAAGCCCGCGGGTGACAACAGAAGGCTGTTTTTGCCTCGTCACCTGGCTCCATCCGAACCTGGAGGTAGCCTCGGCTAGCGTCCAGGGTGGGGAAGTACTGCGCACTGCCCAAGTTGGACAGAATCGAGCCGATGCTCGGTAGCGGGTAGGCGTCCTTTCGTGTGACGTCGTTCAGACGGCGGTAGTCCACGGGGAATCCGGCGGTAGTCCACGGGGACCAACACCACGGGGAATGCCCAGGGGCTGTTAGATCGCCGGACAACTCCGGTGTCGATCATTTCGTCCAGGTCACGGTCGATGGCTTTTCGTTTAGCCAAGCTTACGGGTCGCGCGTTCTGCCTTCTTGGCAGTTCGTCGCCCGTGTCAATGCGATGCCGCACTTCGTTTGTGCAGCCCAGTCGGTCCGTAAACATTGCGTCATAGCGGCGCAACAACGACGACAGTCGGGCTTTGTCTCGCCCTGACACGCTGCATGGTTGCGTGAGCAGTGGGTGCGTCATTTCCCCAATGGGGGCGGCGCTCGCTGCCATCGGCGGTGGACTCGGTGTCTTGGGGTCGATGACCCGGTTTAGGGAGTCCCTCGCTTCCTCTCAACGGCTCGTCGCGTGCGCCAATGGTGGCGTTGGCGGTACGGCCGGGGGTTCGCAGAAGGGTTTCAGGGGTGCAAACGTGCCCTCCCGATAGCCTGCGCTGCTGACGTCGATTACAATGCCTGTTTTGGCAAGAAAGTCTCTGCTCAGAATAATGGGCACCTATAGGCCAGGGACATGAACGAAGCGTTGTCGTCTTACTCGATTCTCCCATCTCGCGGCCAGCCGCGCGGTACCAGCCGAAAGGGCGGTTCCGCAGGTTAGGCGAAAGGCAGTGTTGCATTCTCAGAGTCGGACAGAATTCTGTCGGAGGTGAGTCAACACTTCGTCGCCGAACATCGAAGCGCTTGCTCCAGTGTCGTATTTCACGATCGGACATTCCCATCGCGCGTTGGTACTTCCGTAAATCGTCAAGGAAGTCCGTAGCGCTCGCTCTGTCTGCGTAACCCCGATAAGTCGGGACGGGAATTCGGACCGGAGGTAGTTGGGCCTGTGGTGCGAATGTTGTCGTTCGCAACGAACCTGTCAGACTCTCAATCACACGTGCCGCGTTTTCGAGCAAGGTGTGATGAGGCGCCACAGCGGTTTCTCCGTGGGGAGACCGGTGGGCTTCGCTTTGTGCCGGCGGTGGAGCAGGTCCGTTCAGGGAAGATCCGGGAGCGATGGCGCCCGTTGAAGTGGGGGCCGCGCGAATGCGTCGGCCGCGGTCGCCAGCGTGAGCAAATCCGAGAAGTCGGTCTGCATTGTCACGGTAAGCGCTGGTTGCGCGAGGACTCGTCACTCGGCAGCAGTCGCCACACACAGACGTACCAGGGTTCTGGTCGTCAGCCCCACGTTGGGCGCCAAATTGTGGTTCTCCTGGGGGCCACTGCCTTTGGGAGTACCACGTTCTCGGCGAGACGCTCTTCCGCGAAGCGGGTTCGTACTCGCGTGGCATGCTGCTCGTTGAGCGCAAACAGACACCAGTCACGTTGGTAACGGTGATAAACTCAGTTTATTTACAATAAAACAATAACAACAAAACAGCGGCTATAAGCTGGTGAACGCCGTCGGTGTGGAGATCGCCCACGGCCGAACGATTGTTCACAAAGGTACAAAGGACGGGGTAAACGCTCACCGGTGTGCCGAACGGTTCCCCGTTGTCGCCGCCGCCGAATCCCAGGAAGAAGAGAGAAAGATACTGCTGTCCGCTGGTTTTAAGGTAACAGCGGGGGCGAAGTGGCCAATCAAGGAGCGACACGTCGATGTCCTTTGTGCGGGGGTTCGTTACGGAAATCGCCCCAAAGGGGGAGAGGAGGAAGCCACTTACAGTGGTAAGCAGCGCCACCTCTCGCTACGTCGGCGCGGCCGCCACGGCGCGCCAATACGCTGACGCGACAGAATTTGGAATACATTTTAGCGCTCAAAAAACAGGGACAAAGAGGCGAGAAACAGACAGCACAGTGCGACAGAATGTTGAGGCATCACAATCCCCACAAGCTCCGTCGTTGAACTGACAGGCTATGTGAGTACAGAGGAGGCTATGTTTAAGGATAACAAGCTTATGGTGCCTCCGTTTGATCGTGCTGGGGATATCTGACTATTTGGCGTCTCGACGCTTCTGTTTCCCTTTTGCTCTGGAGCGCGCGAAGGAGCGCATCCCGGCACGAGCTCTCGGCATCCACGGTGCTGTGACAGTTCAACTCAGAAAGCGTTGTGGCGACGCACAATCACCAGCATTTTGGCGCTATACAACCTCGTCGTCGTCGTCTGCTTCAGGGAAGCACGGCCGCGCGCTACACAGTCACACGGGACAGAGGAACGTCCGTCGACCGACGCCGCCGAGGCAATAAAAGCGCCGTTCCTTTTCTATGTTGGGATTCGCTCGTCACCACGACGCAGCATCCCACATCTGATGACCCGGAAAACGAACACAACACGTCGCCATGGCCGACCAGGAGGACCTTCAACAACAAATGAAACTA
Source organism: Ixodes scapularis (assembly GCF_016920785.2). NCBI lineage: Eukaryota > Metazoa > Arthropoda > Arachnida > Ixodida > Ixodidae > Ixodes > Ixodes scapularis. The sequence continues at coordinate 98,787,321 of NW_024609846.1, forward strand.
CTCCAGGAGCAGATTCGGACCCACCAGGAACTGATCCAAAGGCAACAGCAGCAGATTCAGCAACAGCAGCACCAACTCGATGCTCCCGTGCAACAGAACCCTGCTAACGCCAACACAACACCGCCCGTGCCTACCGGCACCGCAGCAGGCGGCGGAACCCCTGCAGCTGTCATCTCGGACGCTGCTTTACTTGGCGTCTGCCGTGTAGCCGTCAAACTTCCGCCGTTTTGGGCGGACTCGCTTGAGGTATGGTTCGCACAAGTCGAGGCGCAGTTCTCCCTGGCGCGCATCACCCAAGACCGAACGCGCTACGATTACGTCGTCGCCCACTTGGACAGCCGCTACGCCAACGAGATACGGGATATCCTCGACAATCCACCAGCGGCCAACCTTTATCAACATCTGAAAACTGAACTCACCCGCCGCCTGTCACTATCGGAAGACCAGAAAGTCCTTCAACTTATTCATTCCGCAGAACTCGCCGAGCGCAAACCATCACAGTTCCTCCGCCACATGCGTGCTCTCGCAGGCAACACGCAGGTCCACGATTTTTTTTTTTGCGGACACTATGGCTCCAACGACTACCACCACACGTCCAGGCCATTCTACAGGCTCAACCTACGCTACCTCTAGACCAACTTGCCGAAATTGCTGACCGCGTCATCGAGGTCTCTGTACCGCCGCTGTCGCCCACCGTCCACGCCGTCGAAGCACCGCTGGACACCACAGAGCTCGCGCACCGAATCGACGATATCACGCGGCAGCTCAGCTCCATTCAACGACGCCTGGATCAAAGTCCTCCGACGCGCCCCCGTTACCGCTCACAGAGCCGTGACCGTAACACCGGCCCGTCAGAGCAGCCTCGTGGCAGTAGCCGATGCTACTATTATCGGCGCTTCGGGGACAGAGCCCGACAATGCCGACCACCCTGTTCCGCCGGACATCAGGGAAACTCCAACGGCAGCTTGTAGACGCGGCTACAAGCTGCCAACCCGCAGGCCGCCGCATCTTCGTCACCGATGAAATCACAAAGCAGCGGTTCCTTGTCGACTGTGGCTCTGACATTTGCTGCTATCCTCGTACCCATCTTCAAGGTTCCCATCCACCTACGTCTTTCGAGCTCAGCGCAGCAAACCGGTCCACCAACAAGACCTACGGCTCGCTCCGTCTGCACGTCCAACTAAAAGACGTACACCGTGGCCTCCATTGTAATTTCGTCGTCGCCGACGTCTCCGAGCCAATCATCGGCTTAGACTTTTTGGCACATTACAACCTCCTTCCCGACTGTCGCCACGACCGACTCATTGACGCGACAACGGGATTTTCTTCGCCAGGCCAGCGCACGACCACCCACCAGCCCAGCATTAAAGTACTCGGTGTGGAAAACCTTTCGCCGTACTACGCCATACTCGCCGAATTTCCCGGTTCAACGCGACCCAGCGGGCTGCCACGGGACGTGCGACACACCACTGTACACCACATCCGAACCACTCCGGGCCCTCCGGTCTTCTGCCGCGCTCGTCGCCTTGCTGCGGACCGCTTGCGCATCGCCAAAGCAGAGTTCGAGTCCATGATACACGAAGAAATCGCCCGCCGATCCGACAGCCCGTGGGCCTCGCCGCTTCACCTTGTCCCGAAGAAGGCTGAAGGCTGGCGACCCTGCGGGGATTACCGCGCCCTCAACGCTCGCACCATCCCCGACAGATACCCCATTCACCACATACAGGACTTCGCCCACCGTCTCCAAGGCTGCCACGTCTTCTCCGTGCTAGATTTGGTGAAGGCCTACACGCAAATACCTGTAAACCCGGAGGGCATCCCCAAAACCGCGATCATTACACCCTTTGGCTTGTTCGAGTTCCCCTTCATGAGCTTTGGCCTGAGGAACGCAGGACAAACCTTTCAACGTTTCATCGACGAAGTCGTCCGCGGCCTCGACTTCTGCTTCGTCTATCTTGACGATATATTAATCTTCTCCCAAAACGCCGAAGACCACCATAGGCACCTTCGCCTGCTCTTCCAACGACTTGATGACCACGGTCTGCTCGTCAATATCCAAAAGAGCACTCTCGGCGCCCCCACTGTCACCTTCCTCGGTCACGAAATTTCATCAGAGGGAACTCGAGCCTTGCCTCACCGCATCTCAGACCTGCAGAATTATCCTCAACCGCCCTCCGCTAAAGACCTCCGTCGTTTCCTCGGCATGCTTAACTTCTACAGGCGCTTCTTGCCTCACACAGCTGACTACCAAGCTCCTCTTCATGATGCCTTGGCTGGTCTACGAGGCAACCAACCCGTCACCTGGACGCCAGCTTTAGCGCAAAATTTCGAGAAATGCAAAACTGCACTCTGCGATGCCACACTTCTGTCTCATCCCGTACCAGGCGCTGCCTTGGGGCTCTTCACGGACGCCTCCAGTTTCGCAGTCGGCGCCTCCCTCATGCAACGTGTCGACAACATCTGGCGTCCCTTGGCATTTTTCTCAAAGAAACTCTCCATTCGGAAAACGTCCCCTCCCACCGCCAGCCCCACCGACACAACTACGACCTCCGCTCAGACGAACTGGCCAGCTTACTACAGAGAGCTTCTCGCCATTTACGAAGCAGTTCAGCACTTTCGCCACGTCCTCGAGGCACAGCACTGCACCATTTATACCGACCGCAAGCCTCTAACCTACGCCTTCTCTCAACGCCGTGACAAACTTCCGCCAGTCCAGCAGAACCAGCTTTCGTTTATCGCCCAGTTCACCACCGACATCCAGCATGTCAGCGGAAAAGATAACGTGGTCGCCGACGCGCTTTCTCGTCTATCGGCTATCAGATCTTCGCCAATAACAGCTGATGTTCTCGCCGAAGCTCAAACAACCGACACGGAACTTCAGCAACTCCTTAAAGGTGGGTCTTCGCTACAGCTGCAACAAGTCCCCGTTCCTGGGTCGACTACAACCATCTACTGCGACATGTCCACAGGACACCCCAGACCCTACGTGCCCCCGCCCTATCGCCGTAGCCTTTTCCACCAGCTACACCACCTCAGCCATCCCGGAATCCGCGCTTCTTCACGCCTTGTGGCTGACCGCTACGTCTGGCCCTTCATGCAGCGCGACTGTCGCAACTGGGCGCGCTCCTGCATTCAATGCCAACGCGCCAAAATCACCAGGCATGTCACTTCACCGCTGGGAGCATTTCCTCAGCCCTCTGGTCGCTTTCAACACGTCCATCTTGACATCATAGGCCCGTCTCCGCCAGCCGGACCCTACCGCTACTGCCTCACCGCCATCGATCGATATACTCAATGGCCTGAGGCATGGCCCCTCGAGAGAATCACCGCGGAAGACGTCGCTTCGACCTTCTTCACCGGTTGGATCTCTCGCTTCGGCTCCCCTCGCCGCGTCACAACCGACAAAGGACGACAGTTCGAGTCGCAACTCTTCAGGCTCCTCGGGCTCACCACCGGGTTCGAGCGCTTGAGGACCACCAGTTACCATCCTTGCGCCAATGGGATGATTCAGCGCTTCCACCGGCAATTCAAGGCAGCCATCATGTGTCACCCCGACTCAACCTGGCTCGAAGCGATCCCAGCCGTCACCCTAGGTCTTCGCGCCACCTTCAAACCGGACATTCAAGCTACACCCGCAGAGCTAGTCTACGGGGAACCCCTTCGCCTACCAGGGGAATTTCTTGCTGCCCCACAATCCACCATCGCCACATCAGACCCCACCGATTTTGTCACCAGGCTCCGACGCACTATCGCCGCCCTCCGCCCGTCACCTGCTGCGCATCACCGCAAGCCTACGCCCTTTGTTTTTAAGGATCTGGCGACGTGCACACACGCCTTCCTCCGCGGCGACACCGTCCGCGCGCCTTTTCAGCCGCCTTACAACGGACCCTACCGGGTTACCCGTCGCGACGAGAAAGATTTCACTCTACACGTGAACGGGAAGGACATCCGCGTTTCTATCGACCGGCTGAAGCCAGCATATATCCTTTCGGACGAATCAAACAACCCGAGTGCATCCTCAAGCGTCCTGCCTCAACCCCCGACACCGCAGCCCGCGCCAGTCACTACACGTTGTGGACGTCAAATACGCTTCCCGGATTTTTACCAACCCTGAGGGCTCTCCACTCCGCGGGGGGGTGATGTTGCGACGCACAATCGCCAGCATTTTGGCGCTATACAACCTCGTCGTCGTCTGCTTCAGGGAAGCACGGCCGCGCGCTACACAGTCACGCGGGACAGAGGAACGTCCGTCGACCGACGCCGTCGAGGCAATAAAACCGCCGTTCCTTTTCTATGTTGGGATTCGCTCGTCACCACGACGCAGCATCCCACAGCGTTTATTAGCCATATGATAGGGTTAAGGGATGGGGGAGTGCGTCGGCGGCTGCAAAATCTGGACCATGGCAAAAAAAGAAAAAAAAAAAGAAAAGAAATAAAGCTAGGCTAAATGAGGGTATCCAGCTTCGCCTCGGATGAAATCTATCAGACTTCGGAGGATGCTTCTCTTGTTGTCCTCTTCGCCTGATGGGTGTGTCCAACTTTCCAGAGAAGCGATGTTACTCGGTCGGCGCTTCTACCTGATGGTCTTGTATCTGGGGCATTCCCACAAGCGAAAAGTGTCCGCCATGGCGCCCATATCGCACTTGGAGCAGGTACCGGATCTCCTCCCGCGGCTCCAAGATGCTACGCGCTGGTGTTAATGTTGTGTGTGTCACAACATTAAAGGGATTCTTCAACGAAATTTGAAATATTCCCGTCGTGTTCAAGAATAGGTTGAATATGATCCGCAATATCCGTAAATGACAATCGCACGCTTGTATTTTGAGCCTGGTGGCTGTATTTTTCGTTATAAAAGGCCCATTCTGGCAAGCGCTCGGAGAAGGCCCAGCGGAGACCACGCGACATCCAACGCAATCGTGACGTAGGTCGTCTCCGGACGAGCAAAGCTACGGCGAGGCTGCCGTCGAGGGGATGGCCTAGTCGTTCCAGCCACCGAAGCGACTGCTTTTGTACGAATTTTGAGTGACGCGTTAATCTTCTGTAATCTTGTGGGGGACAATGGCGACTTCTGCGACACACTAAAGGCATTCTCGGGAAGAGGGGAGTTCCTTCTGCTCCTCTTCTCTCGTCGTGGCCGGAGGCGAGACAACCTCCGTCACTAGCTGTCAAGGTTCCTAGACGGGCATTACAAGCGAAATCCACCAGGTGCTCTTTGCTAATCGTTTAATTCGTTTTAAAATTCCTTTTCGTGACTTTTTTTAACAAGTTATTGGTATGTTCGATGTGATTCTGCTCCTTTGAACACATATAGACCAAAAAATGAGCACCGAAATTTCGTTGTAGTATCCCTTCAACACCAGCGCCCTTCTTCCGAACCCTATTGGCAGAGGAGGGTTTGGTGTTGGGGGAAGTTTCTCCCAGAGTGTTGTTGGTACTCTTGCCTGATTTGGGCCGGTTCCGCTCCCTCCATCGTTGTAGTCTTCCTCTCGTGCTCGGTCAACCCACCTTGTTGGCTCGGCTAGCCACTGCCTGATCGCGCGGACAGGAGCGTAACCGTGGTCGCGGTCTTGCAGTGAAGGTCTTGGTCACGGGAACGAGAAGGGACGAGTGGGCGAGTCGATGCACCTCTTCGTTGCCGGGGATTCTTGCGTGCGCTGGAAGGCTATTCTTGTAGTCATGCCTCTTGCTAGTAGCAGTTAGGCGAGTTTCTTGATCTTACGTACTTCAACGCTGGGGTTTCTTGATTTTCTTCTTTTACCATTTGTGAGTTCGTAAATACCCAGAGATGCTCAGGTGGTGGTTCAGGTAATGCAAGGGCCACCTCGAGGGCAAAGCGGACTGCTTCGAGTTCTCCCTCTTTCACCGCGGAGCGGGCTGAAAGGTTCTTGGTTGCACTTGTGCCTTGGAAAGATAACGGCTGCAGTCTTTAGAGTGATTGGGCCGTCTAACGAAGCACTTTCCGTGTGTGCAGCCACGACCCCGCTCGTTCCTTCTTTCCACGCTTCCGTCATCTTGATGTGTGCCCTGGCGAGGCGGTCTTGTTGCCTTTTGTCGCCCTTCCTCAAACTTGGTTTGTTTTCAGTGATTTCCGCATGATCTTCCCATGGCGGAAGTTGCTCTGATAGCTTGGGTGGGTCTTCCGTAGATCTCAACAAGAGTTCCAGGATCCTTCTTCCTTGCCGTGTGTGCTTGATTCTTTCTCCGTGTGCGACCATGCAGGCTGCAACGGCTTCGTAGGGAGCTAATCTGAGCGTGTTCGTTCAGTTTGTCCAGAGGGCAGAACTTCGGTAGGCCCGTGATTATTCTTGTTGCATGGTTGTTCAAGGCTTTGCGTTTTTTCCATTGCGCCTTGGTCAGCCAGAAGTGCCGAGCCCCGTAGCAGACGCGCGAAACTACTAAAGCTTTGGCCATTCTTTTGGCAATTTCTTCTGTCGCTCCGCCCCTGGCGCTACAGACGCGCCGAATGGCATTAAGGGCAGAGTTGCAATGTTTTAGTGTGTCCTGGGCCCGTTTGCTCGAAGCGCTAACCGCGGCTAAAGTTAGCCGCAGTACCTAGGAGAGGGATTTTAAAATCACGTGACTGGCTCGGTAGGGATGCGGGGAAACATGGCAGTGCCCCGGTGAGTGAGCGCCGCTCGCTTTAAAACTAATACGTCGTTGTAGCTGCAATATTGAGCGCGTTAGTCAGCAACGAATGGTGCAGGAGGCTTTCGCTTTGCCTTACCTCACTTAAATCGCAAAGCATTAGCAATGACCTCGCCGCATTTAAGAGCGCAGCTCTTAGGGGCCCGTTTCCGGCTTGAGCGGCGTCGGCGTAACCGCGTGGTGCATTGCGGGTAAATTTCCCCGCTAGATCTAGCGGAAAAATTTCTCCGCTAAATCTAGCGGAAAAACTTCCCCACTAAATCTAGCGAAAAATATTCCCCGCTAAATCTAGCGGAAAAATTTCCCCGCTAAATCTAGCGGAAAAATTTCCCCGCTAGATTTAGCGGAAAAAATTCCCCACTAAATCTAGCGGAAAAATTTCCCCGCTAAATCTAGCGGAAAACATTTCCCGCTAAAGGTAGCGGAAACATTTTCCCGCTAAACATAACGGTAAAAATTCCCCGCTAAATCTAGCGGAAAAACTTCCCCGTTAAATCTAGCGGGAAAATTTTTCTGGGGGGTCACGTGACCCCCCAAGGTCACATGACCCCTATTGTGAAAGGCTACGACACACCCGTACCACGTTTACGAGAGCGGCGCGTGCCCCGGCTCACGTGGACCAAAGCACGCTCTCGCACCGACCGGCGGCTCGTGCGGGAGCTTTGGAGAACTCGGCTCTTGAGGCAACCTTTGTACAAGCTGGGTGTCTGCGTGTGCGTGTGGATGACTCTTCAGCGAGCGAGCCACCACGCCGAGAGACCCGCCACGAACTTCTTCGGCATTGGCTGGCCGTTGGCACACGAACTTCTTCCGCATTGGCTCGCCGCTGGCACACGAACTTCTGCCACATTGGCTGCCGAGGACCACGTAGGTCCCTGCGATTGGACAAGCCAGTGGACGGCGAGATGGCGAGGCGGATATAAAAAGAAAGGACACCCGTGAAGTTGGAGTGGTACGAACACTGAAGCGGTGTTGTAATTAATGTAAATATAGAGTGTTCTGTTTTGCTGAGCTCGTCGCCTCCCGGCTCCTCGAGCCTGTCTCCTACCCGGCACAAGGTAGTGTCGCCGGGCTGGGAGCCTACGTCGGAACCCTCAATCGCGCCCCCCCCCCCCCCCCCCCGCCCCGAGAACACGTGACCCTCAGTACCCTTCCCTCCTCCTCCTCAAGAGCTGCGATCCAATTCGGTGTTACAGGGAGTTGTAAACGTTTTTTTTTTTAAATAGACTTTCGATTCTGGCCATTCCTAACCCTAAATGAACGCAATAATTGTCGGCATGGCAACGTCTTTGGAAAGTGGATTGCCTTGACTCAATCGGCGGGGTATTGAGAGCACACAAAAGCAGACAGCGTACCAATATACCTTTTTCTAAATTACCCAAGGTCTGGTGCTTGGGTAATTTAGATCTCTTCTTTCCTCAGCCAGACCCAACCGGCGCAGCCGGTTGGGTCTGGCTGAGGAAAGAAGAGATCTCCCGACATTTTGGCCAACTGTTCCTCAGACTTGTCCAGTTTGAGAGCTAGTGTCCCGCGTTGTTCCTTTACTCTTCTTTTTTTCCGAGCAAGGCTCGACTCGTAGCCCAGAGTTTCGTGATCGAGGTCTTGTCGGAGAGTGAAGTGCTGTAATTCAGACAGCGGCGTGAGTCTATAGTTTTTGGGCGTGCAGCTTTGCTTCCACCTTCGCTCCCTTTCAGTACTTCTGCACCGCTTGCAGTCGTTTGGCCTAAAGGTCGAAAAGGGAAATACAGATATGGTCTTCTTAATATGGACACCTCCGTTCACGTAAAAAATCGTCCACAATGTGAGTTGTCCATAATAACGAGACAAAGATGCATGTATTTTCCCAGTGGGTTAGGAGCGTATTCTTCGACGTCTGTCTTGATTGTGGATGCCTGCAGGGAGCTGTTGAGGAGGCTCTCAGAGCTGGACTCTTCTGATTTGTCTTCCTTCAGGGCGTCCCTGTACCTGTCCCAGTAAATGGTCTTGGCTACTCATTTCTTTGTCATGTCCTCGACCTTTTTTGTGGGCGAGAACTCCAAGAGGATTGGGAAGTGATCGCTACCCCATGGGTCTAGGATACGCTTCCATTTTTGATGCTGCATGTACTGATTTGTCGTCCATGATAGATCTGGTGTTGTGTCCTTCTGTCCGGCTTCTCCCAATTTTGTCTTGGTTCCTTTCTTGTTTGCCAACTGCAAACGGAATATTTGCATCACCTGCATATTCCGCTCCTGCATAATTTGCATATTCCGCTCCTGGCGAAGCCTGTGCGTAGCCCCACGTTTGGTGTTAAAGGTTGAAGTCTCCCCCGTAGTGCTTCTGTTCTCGGAGCTAGAGATCGTGTAGGTGGGCGATTTATTCGTGTTTTCTTGAGTCTTGTCTCTAAGCGGTCAGTAGTAGATTGACACAAAAATGTAGTTCGGCTACTGGACCGTTGCGTGAACTGCAACCACTTCTGGTTGTTCATCACAGTATAGAATAAGGTCAACCTGGTGTTGATACCAGTCGCTCCTTGCGTAGACGATAGCTTTTCCTGGTGGGAAAGCCGGGATGCCTGGTGTTCCGAAAAGCCTGAGGAGACGACCTTGCCGTTCCTTACCGACCGGCACGGGTGAACGCCCTGGAGCATCGTCGCCAGGTGGCTACGGTCAGCTGCTCCCGGAGACAGAGCGAGAGGCGCCTTGAAATCGCCAACACACCTTGATACACGGGGACGACGTGATCTTCTCCGAAGGATCATCGGGTTGACCCACGCCAGCGTCATCTGGTCGTCTTTGCCGTCCGGCCCCTCTCTTTGCTTCTCCTGCCTGACGTCGACGCACGGCGACACGACAGCCTTGGGATGTCCTTGACAAAGGAGAAAGCTTTACTCAATTTTCCAGCTTACATCGCCCATGGGATTATCCCCTACCACGCGGAAGCCAGGACGCCTGCAATATACGAATGTCCTCCGCCTTCCTCGACTGCGATGGCACCATTGTCCGCCAACATTGACCGGCGACACCGCGGCCAAGGATGTCTGGCCCTTCTGTGTGTGTGTCGAGTGTGGCAGTGTGAGAGAGAGCGGAAGGGCATACCTGAATCTTAGGGACACTGGCCCCACAGGTGAAGGCCTGAACCCTGGGGATTCCCTACTAGGGATGTGGGGAAAGGTGACGTTATAAAATGAGCAGCAGGCCGCTGCTAGCGTGTGTTCTCAAGCGCTCTCAAGCGCTCTCCCGTCAATTGGTGTAACCTGTTAATATGTATATATAAAGAGTTACCTTTACGAGACACCCTCCTGCTCCCTGGTCCTTCCCGAGTCCGGCCTCTACATGAGTTCCTGCCCTGGCTCGGCTCCCTGCCGTACCCAGAGTCCCAGGAAAACCGCTCGGTCCCAACACAGGGCGCTTGGATGTGATTGATGGGCTGGAGTAGGTTGTGTAGCCGGTAATGTTGATGCTTGATGTGTTAGTTTCCTGAAGTAGTACAACGTCAGAACGTTCATCGGGCTTGTCCAGGAGTCGTATCCGAAGCTCCGCCGCCGTTTGCAAAGCCCCTGACAGTTCTACTGGACTACCTTAATCCTTTTTCCCACAAAGAATTGGGCTGCGAGTGCTCTCTGATGATTGGCGTATTCTCTGTACTTTTTGTTGTCCTCCTGTGGAGACTGGACGATAGCAGAGCCGTATATGGGGAGAGTTTGGTCAGTCTATGATCTCGCCTTCCCCCCCCTCCCCTTTTTTAAATAATATATCCTGTATATTTGCTAGATAGTTGCTGTAAACCTTTTAATGTCGTGTCATTTGTTTTCGTTGTATGTGTGAATGCAAATGTTGTACCCCACACCTACTTGGGCCTTCAATGGCCTGTAGTATCCTCTAAATAAAAAAACGCTCTCCTCCCGAGTGAACCAATCAGCACGCGGCGTAGAGCGAGAGGCATGAGCGCATGCCCGTGAACTCCCGGCTGCTCCCAGCTGAGTGGGGAGGCCGCCATTTTCGTTCATCCTCCCGGCGGAATGCGTGGGATCGGCATCTAAACCTCGATCATTTCCTTTTATATCGCTGGCTCTGGCAAGAAAATGACATACTGTTTACCTCGGTGGGTTAAAAAGCTAATAAATGAAGATTTTTCGGCGTATGGCCCGCAGCAGACTACGCGTAGCCTCAGCAGTGCTCTTCTCCGACCAGTCTCCGACAGCGTTGCAAAAAAATGGCGGTCGTCTCTTCTATGCTTCCTTCTTTCTCTCTCGCTCCTTCAACGTTCTCCTCCCTTTCATTTACTTTTCTCCTTTCCGGCGCTTTCGTCGCCACACCCACTGGCCAAACTCTCCCAATATACGGCTCTGGACGATAGTGTTGAGCCTGTTTAGCTCTGCATTGAGGAAGTTGCGCGTGTTGCGCAACTCTTGTGCTTCTGCCGTTGGCGATAGCAGCGGTGGTGGCAAGATGTCTTTTCGCATGTGTTTATTGGTTTCCTGCCATGGGGCATTTGCGGGGCGGTCCCGAGGTGGCCCTTCCTTTTACATCCCTGGCAGTAGAGTGTGGTGTTGGCACACCCACGTCCCTGGGTCGGGTCCATTGGTCTTGGATGGTCGGTTCCGTATATGGGGCACACTGCCGTATTCGGGCATATATCGAACGTGTGTCCTAGACGGTGGCAGTGCCCGCAGGTTACTGTTTTTGGTTTGAACGGGAATACCCGCATGTACAGTGCGCCGCAATATGAAAGAGCCACTGGGAGCGCGTGGCCGAGGCGGTGGCTGGTGGGGGCGCTGCGAGCGCTCCGGGCAATTTCATTCTGCTTCGAGGGGGGGACGCTCACTCGGGGCTCAGCACAAACTGATAAGCGCGAGCTTTAGCTGAGCCTCGAGTGAGCGTCCTCCCCTCGAAGCAGAATGGAATTGCCCGGTGCGCTCGCAGCGCCCCCACCAGCCACCGCCTCGGCCACGCGCTCCCAGTGGCTCTTTCATATTGCGGCGCACTGTACCTCTTGCCGTAAAGAACGGATCGAGGCGTCTTCCCTCCGTCGAACGTGAGAACCGTCGTGTTTGTCGTGCCAAGTCTACGAGCGACCACCACGTGAGGCTTTTTTCTAACTCAATTTCTAAATGGAGGACGTCGTCTTGCGGGTTTTCTTTTTTGAGATACATGCCATCAATGACACCCTTGCTGTGTGTATTCCATAGGTCCTAAAAACTTGTATGGGTACCTTGCCTTTATCTTCACTGCCGACCTCTGTGATCTTCTCAAAGTTCTCAGCTAACTATTTCGAGTCCTTGCGGACCGAAATCATGTTAGCCTTCTACATGAGATGCATTGTGAAGGCCGTGTAGATGTGAGTGTCCGTGAGGTGCATTTTGAGTCTTGGAAGTAGGGGCTTGATCGAGATTTGTGATCGCGTCAAATGGATCTTACACTTGTACTGCCAGCGCCGGGTTGGCTTGGCTTTCTCCGAAGTTTGTTCTGTCAGGTTTTCTCGGACTCGTTCCCTTTTTATGCATCACCTGGGTCCAGCCGACCGTGCCCTCAGGTTCCTCTTGTTTAGCAGCTGGCATCTCGCTGGCCGCCTTCGTTGGTGGTGGGGAGTGTCATCGCAGGTGTCAAACTGGCGCGCTTGTTTTCCAATGCATGCGGCGTTGTGTCGGATGTGGTTCTGACTGGGGCCGGCGCTTTTTACGTTTGTTTTGCACCTAGAGGGTTTATCGAAGCTTTCTTGGAAGCTAATTTGTTCTTCGCTTTGGTTAGCACAATTTCGTGATTTTTCCAAGAATGTTATTGAATATGTTTGTAAGGTTCTCTCTCGGGATACTCGGAAAAAAGGGCTTTAAAGCTTGTTCAACTCAAAAAAGCCGTGTTTGGATTTGTGGAGGGCTCATCGAAGCACGCGACGGCGGAATACTCCAGCGTTGACTTTTTCAGTATCGGAGTGGCAAGTCTTGCCGGTCCCGTCTCGATAGTGGCGGTCTCGGTGTTGCTCGCTATCTTCGTGTCCATGGCTTCAAACTGACCGCTTGCATCGGCGGCTAGAACGTTGGTCAAAGTAGTGAGCCTTTCTTCTGGTCCTTACGGTAAGAAAACCCCTCCAGGAAGGCCGAATACTGAGCCCAAAATTGGCAGCTCGGTGCTGCTCATTTTGTTCGGGAGCTCAGAAAAACGCGTCCGATCTCGTCTGTGCTGTGGCAACGTCTTTATTTCCCGTTCTTTGTGTTTTTCTTACGAGCGCGTGCCGTCGGTACCGGGTGAAAGAATCGCATCAAGAACGTTACCCTGGCGGTACAGGGTTTTCCTAGGGTGCTTTAATGTTTTTCTGTTTAGGGTGACGTCACCTTTGCAGTATCCCATGCCGACGGCACGCGTTCAGGGGGAACATACGAAAACATAGCCGGAAACAAAATGTCGCCGTAGCACGGTCAATGCCCATCGCTGTTCACGCGCTCAAAAAAAAAATATATATTGCGTCACATTTTAATGGTTTGTTCATGCGGGACGCGGTGCTTCTTGTCCACACCACGTCGTGCATGCGCGGCGCCGGTGGCGTGCCGCTATCGGCACTCCGGTTGGTTTGTAGACATGAGTACACGTTTGCAAGTCCGGTCTCAGGACGTTGCTATCTTGCTCAGTTGGGGTGCGCTTGAGCGCGGCCTAAATCCGAGTACGACGCCTTAGCAAGGCTTCGTCATCGGATTAGGACGCGTCCAGGCGCACCTCAATCGAGCAAGATGGCGGCGCCCTGCAGCCGGACTAAGATGCGGGGCAGGGGTCACGAAACGCTCTTAGCCAACAAAATGTGGCGTCTGGCGCCTCCAAGTGCCGCCCTAATGAGAAATGTGGTCAGTGCGTTGAGCATGGCAGCTAACCTGGATCACGCACTATACTTCGTTTCAGCTTCGGTCCAGACGCAGCCAAAGCTACAAGCGCGAGCACCGGGCTTTCAGCATCCCTGCCAAGCACGCGCGCTCGTGCAGTGCAAGCACTGTTTTGGGCCACATGCTCGCGCTTGTAGCATCGGCTGCGTCTGGACCGAAGCTGAAACGAAGTATAGCCATTACACGAGCGCACGTCACTGAAACTGGCGATGATGAGTCAAGAGTCATGACAAAGCCTGCGCTGTCGATTGAAACCCCGGGCTATGAGGAAGGTAATCACATCCGCAATACACGTGGACGAATGATGCGACGTCCTGAATTTAAGGACGTAGAGAGTGAGGGTCCGTCAAGGCTGCATGCATGGGTCTCCCCCCCCCCCCCCCTCCCCCGGGCCCCCTCCTCCTCCTCGTACAAAGAGTTAATACCGAAATCGATGCGCCTAAACGCGCCTGTCCACTACTTTGACGACTTCAATAGTAGAACAAACAAAACAAATCTCGACGCCCTCGAATGCGTTCTTCATGGCTACCGACCGAGCAGAATTTTTTCATACGTTTTTTTTTCTTGTATTTTTGTTTTGTGCTGCATTTTTCGAAGACGATACATTGACAAGAAGGCTGAATCGAGATAATGAGGTAGGCAGTTAACAATTCAAATTAAGATTCCTTAACATCACCCGTAGTGAGGTACGGAGCGCGCATTCTGCAGCCGGGGTGAGTCCTTGCTCGGTCTGAGCGGTATTTTCCTCCTCGAGGCAGCCTCTAATTTGTGTGGGGCAGGATCACGCAATGCAGGGGAACGTCCCAAGTCGTGCACCCATCTTTAATTGCGCGCTCGCTTTCCTACCGCTCGTACGCCTCAAAATGCACGCACGCCACATTCCGCGTGCCGCAACAACAGTCAGCAGCCTCTCGGAGAGTCACCGACAGCTCAAGAAAGAAAGGGTGGGGAGACCCTCGAGCATGTTGCTCCGCAGCAGGGTTAAGCAGTATCGCGATACAAATGTATCGCGATAGTATTTCAGAAATACATTTCGTATCTGTATTTCTGTATCGCGATACATTTTTTTCATCAGTATCTGTATTCCTGTATCGAAATACATTTGGAATGATTCTTTGTATCGCGATACGATCAGGATGAAATGTATTTCGTTACATTTCTTGAGGAATATCCCCCCCCCCCCCCCCCCCCCCCCCCCCGAAAAAAAAAAGACAAGTCCAAACGTTTTTTTTTTTTTTTTTTTACTTCTGAAGGCACCAGAGTCAAGGAGATGCTGGGGCGTTGTTACTATGCTGACCAAGGTTCCTTTTGATTCTGCAAACTATTTTTATATGCGTCCTCTTCTCTCTTCTGAGAAGTGTTGCGTAGTCGGGGACCCGAACCAGGTGGCGTGCCAGGAGTGGAGTCAGAGCATTTTCTGCCGCAGGTCCTTAGGTACGGATTTCTTGAGTCATTGTTTGCTGGCATCCAATGCCCGCCGCTGACCGTCCCTCTCGCCTTAGCGTACAGAGTACACGCAGCCGGCAAAGCTGAGTCACATTCCGTTGCAGCACGAGCCTGGCGGTGGTTGACTTGAAATAGTAGGAAGACTCACGCTGGGAAATTCAAGACATATTAGAATGCATCTGCGGCTGCGCCCGTAACATTGCACGGCTCAAGGGTACGTCATCAGACGACGTGAACGTGACCCGCTGCTGTGGTGACCCGAAACCCAGAAGGAAACCAGAAGTGGCCTCGCTATGCCATCCCAGACTACGTACTCCCGCGACTCGTCTCGAGACCGCTGTTTCTCGGACAGCTCGCACCTGTGCCGGCAATATCAGCTCGCAATCCACGAGGTCTCTGTTTGGATCATACAAGGCAAAACTTGAGGACTGCTATCCGTACGTCGGTGGCGGAAGGTCGGTAGTAAGGATCTTCAGAACAGGGATGCTACCGTATCGTTTTTTCAACCGTAACATAAGATAAGACATGTATTCCAAGATGCTTCAGGTGGTCCACTATTCTCAAAAACTCCAAATGAAACTGCATGCACGATCTTCAACTAGGTAACCTACAACGAAAGTGCGTATTGTCCTTTCATACAGCAGCGTGGTAAAGTTTCATGTTCAAGGCCACACCTACAGATAAAGAATACTAGTTCATTCCACCGTGACATCATATGATCAATGTTGACAGCGTTCCCTCGTCAGACAGACAGGATGTCAGGGAAGGAACCGCGGTCAGCCCTTGATGGAACGTTTTTTTTTTTTTTTTTTGTGCCCATTGAAGACTCCTTGTCGTCTGAAACTACTACTTTCAAGGCAAAGTGCCATGCCTTCAGGAAAGTAATTTCGGGATCGAAAACATCCACTTCAAACTTCAAGCTTCATCTCAGTTGGCGTCTCAAAAAAATTTGGAAAATGTATTGCACTATCAGTATTTCTGTATTTGTATTTCTGCCTTTTCTAAAATGTATTCCTGTATTTGTATTTCCAAATACTTTTTGCCTCTTTTTAAAATGTATTTCCGATACGTATCGCGATACATTTTTACAGATATATCTTAGTATCAGTATTTTAGCTACTATTCTAATGTATCCCAGTATTTGTATTTCCAAATACATTTTTGAGTATTTCTGCCCAACCCTGCTCCGCAGCCAATGAAATCGCGGCATTAGCCGATACTAGAGCGCCGAAGAACCAATCACGATGTAAGAAACCGGAACATAATAATAATCACCCTGCCTTTCGGCTATATTCACCGCCTTTTTTTTTTTTTTTTTTTTCTTCTTTTTTTTAGCACAAATGTATTGGCGTCATCTGGTAGCCCAAGCACACTTCCGGTCCGGGTATATTTTCTAAATTTTTACGCATAATTTTTTTACCAGATGCGTGAATTACTCGTGAGAGTGGCATAAGCGACCGTTTTCCGAGACTAGCGCGTAGATTTAACCTCGCAAAAACTGCGAAACTCGTCGTCTAGTTGGAACTGGAAGTGCTTGAGGGCTATTTGACCAAACCACGTTTTTAGCTCAGGCGAGAAAGCGCATATACAGGGTGAGTCAAAGTTATCGATGGCTGTTTTAAGGGACCGTATAAATCGGTTTGCGAACGTATAGGGCTGAAATTTTTTAGAGGGGTGGCCGAAAAGCGTGCATTAGGGATATACAAATTCCACTGAACAAACTTATCCGAGTTAAAAGTTAGACGCGAAAAACGTGAAATCCTTTCGTACGGCGGCGGTGGCGGCCGTTTGCTAACGTCTGATGGGCGCAACAGCCGACAGATGGCAGCACGTAAGGTCGCAGGCGGTATGCCTGAGCCGTGCCGTGGTTGCGGACGATCATGGCACATGGCTGTCCGGAGGGGGGTGAAAAAAGTGCCTCCCCCTCCCCTCCCCTTTTGGGATTCCGAAGATCTCGACGGCGCCAGGTGGGACCACCGGAGTGCTATTTCTGAAGCTCTGCACGTGACAAATTTATTAGAGGGCGCTACGAGCGAAGTGGCTTGGATTTGCATAAACAAGTAGTGAACAAGCACTACAATATAAGGATCTTGACCAAATGGGCAGATAATTTTTGACACAATGTATTTTATCAGTCTTTTTTTTTTGTGGAAAAGCGTTGCGTTTCAAAGCCACGCTCGCCCGGCATAAGGTCAAGGTCATAGAAACAATAGAGCCCCAGGTTATATTTCGAATGCGAAAGCATTAACTGTCTCATGGAGCGAGCCGACGTCATCAGCTTTGAAACCATGCGAAACGGCACCTTAATGAAACCACGCGCAAAGCTAGCCAACGGCACCTTTTACACTTCGGTTCCATTGGCTGGCGCGCGTCGACGAGGCTCCCATTGGCCGCTGCGCGTCAGTCTGTGGGGTATAATCCTGACTGTGTTATCACACTGTAGTGTTATCACTGATCACCGCGTTCACTCGCCTCTTATCGGTTGTATGGCGCGTGGCAATATATCCGGCGCATCGAATAAACCAAGGGGCTCGTTCTGCTGGGAACTACATTGCTGTCTGTTCCCTCCTCGCGCCGCAAGGCACACCACAGTTTGAACGATCACTCACCCGATGGCGCTGCGTGTCCGTGAGGCAGCCGCTCCACCGTTCCCCGCCCAAGGACAGCGCGTCGTACGCTGCAGATTAAAGAAGGGAGCGCGGAGCGGCGTGCGTGCTTTCGCATTCACAACTCATAGGAAGTGCTTAGGTGTACCTCGAGCCTTTTTATACAACCTATACGTCATGCGTCACGTCAATACATAACGTCACCGCGACCTGACGTGTCGTCACAACGCCACGCGACATCATGACGATGTCGATGGCAATGCTGACGTTGACGACGTCACGCGACGTCAAGACGACGGCGTCCTTGTCGTCAACGCTACGTCATAAAGACGCTTGGCGTCAGGTCGTTGACGTCGTTGTTGACAACGCAACTCGACGACACGACGACGTCTCGACAACTTGTCGACGTCATTGTTGACGACGACAACGTTACACGACGTCAAGACTTCGTCGTGACGGCGCGTCGACGTTGGTATTGGCGAAGGTGACAACGTTACACGACGTCAAGGCTTCGTCGTGACATCGCTGTGACGTTGCGTTAACGTCAACGTCGACGGCGACGTCACGCGATGCGAGGACGACGTTAACGGGGCGATGACGTCAGGACGACGTTTGACGTTGCGTGGGGCGTCGACGTAAACGTCGGCGTCGCCGACCACGTCGACGTC
The DNA here is from genome assembly GCF_016920785.2 of Ixodes scapularis. NCBI lineage: Eukaryota > Metazoa > Arthropoda > Arachnida > Ixodida > Ixodidae > Ixodes > Ixodes scapularis. Next base: position 98,805,536 of record NW_024609846.1, read on the forward strand.
GTCCTCGACGCGGTGCGACGTTATGACCGCGTTACCACGGCGACTTGATGTCGCGTAACGGCGTCGTCCTCGACGCGACGTCACGACGGCGAACGACGACGACGACGTCACGGCGAAAATCCAGGCGAACCAAGCCACTTCGATCGCAGCGCCACCACGCCAACTTTACACATTCTGAGCTTCAACTGAAAACATGAGCGGAGCCTGTAGCTCACCCAACTCAATCATTTCTAGTTCACTGTAGACAGGTACAAAGGGGGGCACCGCGGCACGGCTTATGCCATAGCTTCCACTATGCTCACAAAGCCTGGCAGTGCGATGACGGAGCCATGGAGCGCCCGGTCGCAGATTTGGAGCGCGGGGATTTGGAGCACAGAGCATTTCTCAGCGAGCCTCTAGTCGGCGCAAAGTTTTTGCAGCAACGAGGACCCGAAACATGATTTTCAAACCCGACGAGAAAAGAAGCGGTAGCCCGAGGAATGCGAGAAGCACGAGCGGACATTCCATCGCTCGGGACAAGTGTGTTTCGGCGTCTCGCCGCAGCGGGGAGCCCGTTACATGCATCTTGTCTGCCGCTCTACCTTTTCACTTTCGGCGGCCGCGTCTCGTGGCGATCTGCCAGGCTTTGTCAGTATAGAAAAGGCTACGCTCCGGCATACCGCCTTGCGCGTATCAGACGCAGTGGCGTACGAACTTGTTTTGGAGAGGGGAAGCAAACCAGACACCCCCCCCCCCCCCCCAGAGCCGGAGGCGGTGCCCTCGGTTCCCTTGGGCGCCGCCTGCCAGTGTTGACCCTGCCCAGTGGCGGCTGTTTTAGGGGAGGGGGGGGGGGGGGCAGAACACATGTCTTGCCCCCCACTTTGAGAACTGGGGGGGGGGGGAAGCGCCCCCCTCGTCCGCGCCCCCCCCCCCCCTCCGGTTGGTACGCCTATGATCAGACGCCTTTCTTTAGCAAACGGTCGCAGTAGGTAGGGATCTGACGTTTTTCGGTTCTAACTTTTAGAGCGCAGATCTTAGGCGCCCGTTTCCGGCTTGAGCGGCGTCGCCGTCGCCGTCGCCGTCGGCGTAACCGCGCGGTGCATTATGGGTAAATTTCCTCGCTAAATCTAGCGGAAAAATTTCCCCGCTAAATCTAGCGGAAAAATTTCCCCGCTAAATCTTGCGGAAAAATTTCCCCGCTAAGTCTAGCGGAAAAATTTCCCCGCTAAATCTAGCGGAATATTTTCCCCGCTAAATCTAGCGGAAAAATTTCCCCGCTAAACCTAGCGGAAAAATTTCCCCGCTAAATCTAGCGGAATATTTTCCTGCTAAATCTAGCGGAATATTTTCCCGCTAAATCTAGCGGAATATTTTCCCCGCTAAACTAGCGGAAAAATTTCCCCGCTAAATCTAGCGGAAAAATTTCCCCGCTAAATCTTGCGGAAAAATTTCCCCGCTAAATCTAGCGGAAAAATTTCCCCGCTAAATCTAGCGGAATATTTTCCCGCTAAATCTAGCGGAATATTTTCCTGCTAAATCTAGCGGAATATTTTCCCCGCTATAGCGGAAAAATTTCCCCGCTAAATCTAGCGGAAAAATTTCCCCGCTAAATCTAGCGGAAAAATTTCCCCGCTAAGTCTAGCGGAAAAATTTCCCCGCTAAATCTAGCGGAATATTTTCCCCGCTAAATCTAGCGGAAAAATTTCCCCGCTAAATCTAGCGGAAAAATTTCCCCGCTAAATCTAGCGGAATATTTTCCTGCTAAATCTAGCGGAATATTTTCCCGCTAAATCTAGCGGAATATTTTCCCCGCTAAACTAGCGGAAAAATTTCCCCGCTAAATCTAGCGGAAAAATTTCCCCGCTAAATCTTGCGGAAAAATTTCCCCGCTAAATCTAGCGGAAAAATTTCCCCGCTAAATTTAGCGGAATATTTCCCCGCTAAATCTAGTGGAAAAACTTCCCCGCTAAATCTAGTGGAAAAATTTCTCTTCAGGTCAGGTGACCCCCAGGTCACGTGACCCCCACGTGACATTGGCGAGGGGGTCATGTGACCCCTCCAAGGTCACGTGACCACCCCTCCCTCCCGATAACACGTGAACCTGAGTACCCTTCCCGCCTGCTCCTCAAGAGCTGCGCTCTAATTCGGCGTTGCAGGGAGTTGTAAACGGCTTTCATTTTTTTACTCAGGTATGTCTGTAGTCAACATGTTATACACCGACGCGCGGGATTAAAGTCACTGAGATGCGGTGGCGCTGCGATCGCGCCGGATCGGCCAGGCGGGCGAGGTGTGGACAAAACAGCGGGAGCTTTTCACGTGCGACGCAGCATTTCGGAATGCCGCAAAGCTTTGTGCCGAAAGGTACCGCAAAAGTGGTGGAATAGCTTCCCCGAGCTCCAGGCGGACGCTGACAGACGCAAAAACAGAATAACCTGTGTGGATCGAAAAGAATGTTCGCCTCGTGCGGACGACCGCTTGTGTGGTAAGCCTTCATTGAAGGTAAGTGCATAGCTTCTACTGCAATCGTTGTTCCTAGGACCGAGGCTTTCCTATGCGTAGGGACGTCATCTGATCCAGACCACCCGGACTTCGTTCCTACAGTGTTTGCGCACAAGTTGCCGCTCAAGAGCTCCTCGGTTGCTCGCTACACCCAGGCATCGTAAGAAGATAGCAGCTGCCCGCTGCAACGGCGTCACCTTGGCTCGGACGACGCACAACCCGGCGCCTTAAGACATCCAGAGCTTGAAGTGTCGTACCAAGCTTGTGGCGTATAACAAAAAAGTGCAGTGAAATTTCCGACACGAACTACTCCCGATATATTCGGACGCATAGAGCGTTACCAGTTCCTACCAGACTCAAAGTAGCTGTAGGCCTCGAGAGACTCGTACGCTTGCTCCGTGTCGGCCGTAAATTAGCTCGGCGAAAAGACCAGGCAGACAACAACGTGCGCCACCGAGGTCGGCGGCAGCAACTTGGCCGATTCGGCGTCGGGAGCGCCAGCGCTCCTTGCTCACGGCGTAGGAATCCTGGAAGGCAACGCCGTCAACGTAGTCTTTCGCTGTATCGCTGCTGCTCGGAATCTGGCAGCGAGCGCCAATAGTCAGACATAACTAATAACACAATACGACGCAGAAAAGAAGCTAGGAACGCCCGCGTCGTATTGGCGAAAACACGGCGAGAGCGACCGCTCTTGCCCACACCCCTCCCGCGCATGCGGTGCTCTCCTGCCGTGTTTGTAAACAGAGCGCGCCGCTTCGGCCACCTCTCTAAAACATTTCAGCTCAATATGTTCACGAACCGATTCATGCGGTACCTTCAAACAGCCATCGATCCTCTTGAATCAGCCTCAGTATATCTATCTTTCGGTTCAGCTGAAGTCCAGACGCAGTCGACGCTACGAGGCAATGGGACCGATCAAGCGGCGTCAAATGTTAGTGACTAGACACTTTGACGTGACACGTTCTTGCTCTAATCAGGCGGCGTGTTCAGATTTCGATGAAGCTCAAAGGTGAAGCCGGGATAAATGTGAAGTCGCGAAGCTCGATGCTGAGTGCCTGGTAGGGGAGGTTACGTGGGCAGAAAAATAAACGAGGAGGAGCAAAACAAAAATATATATATAACCCCGACCATCGCTGGTTTCTTCATTCCAGGAATTGCTATCAAAATTTACCTTTTTTTTTTTTTTTGGCAGAATCGATCGAAACAATAATTTTGTGTCTTATTACCACGTGTCTCAGCTAAAATTTGAGCCCGCAACCTGGAGATCCGCTAACTTGCCCCTCGCCCTCATATCAGGTATCCACGAAGCAGACAGATTTAAGGGCTTCGAGGGGTGTGGATAAAGAAAATTATTATATATCGCAAGGGTGGCCGAGTGTGTAAGCGTACCGAAGCTCGGAGCACGTAGAGCTCAAACTTCCCCTGCAGAACTTGGGGACCCTGTCTTCAATCCCTGCTATGCCTACTTCGATCTCGATGAGCATCGTAGCGTCGTCGGTCGTGGAATTACGTAGTACATGTTAAAGATCCTAGGTGACTTCCCGATATGTAAACATTCATACAACAAATTTTTTACTCGAAGAAACGCAGCCGGGATGTCACAAACTTTACGTCAATGTTCTTCGGGTGAAAGACCTGATTCGTTGCTGGTGAACATCCAGTATAATACTACAGAGGAACAGCGCCGGCGTTCTACTGCATAAAGAAATACATGTAACGTATAGTAAACTTTTGTCATGCAAGGGCTAGTATCGCGCGTGGCACGTTACTTGTGAATCTTTGAGTTAAAGAAAGGGCTTTTTGGGTAATAAGAAATCATTAACGTTCACACAATATACATGTGTTTCATTGTCGGTAGCCCTTGTGGATCGTGCCATGCCTTTGCTGAATCGCAATTACCCTTTTAAGCACATTAATGTGCACACCAGCAGCGTAATTCCTTTTGCCCCGCTTACACAAGACATCTTATTGGATTACGTTGCCGAAATATTCCACCGATAACCGGTGAAACAAAACATTGTTAGTATGCCTATCGCGAACTCCTTCCACGTCATAAGTACAGTGGCATTTCTTTCGGCGCACATGTTCCTAGTGATGCCTGCTAACACGTGCACTTGGAGTTCGTCGTTCTCTACGCCTTCTAGAGCCACCAGGCGAACGTGTAGGCACGGATGCTTGCGAAGTGGTCGATTGAAAGAACGCGCTCCGTCGCGAGCACGTTGTCTTGCGGCTGACGACAGGCGGCTTTCGCTTGTCACTGCTGCAGCATTCCGCGGGAGACGGAAGAGGGAAAAACCAGCGTCCTCAGCAAGCACCCGGAGAAGGAGAATCACCCAAGGGAGGAGGCCACCACTGAGCGGACAGAGAGAGGGGGCTAGTAGGTCTACGGCTGCAGCGGGAGCGGGAACAGCAGGCGCAGCGCAGAAACAGAGCACGAGCAACGCTTTCCTGCTCGAAGACCTCCCTAGCCGTGACGTGGTCACCGGCCCGCCCCTCTTTCAAGACCCTCATCTCCAAGGCCCCAGAGAAACTAGGGCTAGCGCGGCCAACTCCTCGCTGTACCCAGTCCGGCTGCCGGCGGTCGCGTCGCCTCCTTGCCCCCACAGAACCACCCGTCACACCGCTTCGCCGCCTTCGTATCCAGAGATCGCCCGCTCGCGGTCGGACGAGTCTCCTCCACTGACGTGCGCTGCCCCGAAACGTACCGGTGCTCCTGGACAAGCGGTGGTTCCTCGGGCCACTGAGCGTCTCAGAGCGGACGAGTGTCTTCAGGAATAACCGGCGTCTCTGGAAGGCCACACTGTCTTCGAGCAGCAGGTCGGTTTCATACTTGGCCGGACGCCGACGCCGTGTTGTGAGTGCGTGGTATTGTGATATACACGACCAGGACTTCTTTCATCTTCTCAAGACTGTTCGGACCACTGAGATGGAGGACCCAGGACTGGGCTTTGTTCTATGAACTGATCCAGGACTAATTACTAACCGGCTAAAAAGACCTCCCAACTCTCACGACAGGTACAAAGACGTCAAGCGCGGAGCTGACTCTCTCGCGAATAAGTGTGAATTCAAAAACACGCAATCATCATAGTATCTATCGAGTGGATAAACCAATCATATATTGGGGGGAACTGCACATTTTGGCTATTCCGTAAAAGTATTCACCGAGGCTGCTACTGCGTCCGTCAATTCCTTCAGTTTCCTGGATTGGCCCAACTGTAGCTGCAACTTGCTAGAAACATAAGAAGCAGTTAGTCATACAGGTGTCCGTACAAATAGCTATCCGAAGGAAAGGCGCCACCAAAAAGTGCAACGAGACTAGTGATCCGGTGCCGGCTTTCTGAAAGAGGAGCACCAAAAAGACCGGAACTTCTGCTTTTTATTCGAGTCTTCTCTTCGGCTGAATTTGGTGAGTGTAAGACCTCGTTTAAATCCGACCGTGTCTCATGAGCAACATCACGCTTCTTGCGAGTAGATGAGACTAAACGGTACAAGTGACGGTGCCTGCAACACGATGGAACTAGATAAGCCATATTATTACTCGTTTAATAGCCCCGTTTCACGGACAGTTCGAAGGCCTCCAGGACGAAGGCCCTTCTAGAGAATCGGCAATTTCAAAGTTACGCTGCGGGGCACGCGCAGCGTTGAGATCGCGAGCTGATTCGCCGATTCTCTAAGGGCCTTCGTCGACAAGGCCCTCGAGTTGCTTGTGCAAGAGGTACGAGAGACCGTGTAAAGAATTATAGGCCCGTTTTACGTCCGTTTCGAAAGTCCTCAAAACCTAAGGTCTTTGCAGAACCGGTGAATCAACTCGCGATCCCGGCTCTGCGCTACTTCTTCGGGAGGGCTTTTGCAGTGTTCCTAGAACAGGGGTATCAATGTACATGCACAGAAGTAAACGACAATAATTCTTTAAGGAAAAACAAAACAACACGAAAAACATCCGAAGGCTATTCGTAGTAAAGGAAAGCAAGTGCGGGAAGGTAGTATACGAGACTCTGGAGTGACAGCACACGGCTCGTACATCATACAAGAGGCACGGTGCTGTAGACACGGCGACCGAATTATCTGCGGAAACGCCTCTCAAGCATGTTTGAAGCGCGTTTGCAATTCATACATATGTGTGCTTCAAAAATGACTGCAGACACTTTTTTGTGTGACCAATAGGGGGTTTTAGGGAACCGTTTTCGCACATCCGACACGATGGGCCCTCCGGTACGAACTGCGCATGCGCTATACTGCAGGAGACTCGCACATGCGCAGTTAGTACCGGAGGGCCCATAATACCGTATCAGATGCGCCAAAACGGTTCCCTAAAACTCTCTAATGTGACAGCAGGTCATACAAAAAAGGAACACGGCTCAGACAGTGTATGCGCAAACTGTCTTGATGTACTAACATTGTTAATGTTTAGTGAACTGCGGATGCCCACGCAACAAGCTTTAATGATGCTTCTTCAGTGATAACCCGCAGGTAATAGGGACTTGTAGCAAACCGTTGCAGTGTTCCGCGCGCTCCGGGTGGCATGCCGCGACCGCGGTGCGCGCGCTTAAAAGCATGCTTCGAAGTTTCCGGTATAGTGCGCGGCAAGCGGAACACGTATATAACGGTTCGCTAAACGTCCCCAATAACAAACGCTACCGTATAATTTAATTTATTATTGGTGTTTTTTGCGAGCAATTTAATCGCGTGTGGCATTAGAGGGCCTCATAGATAAGTTCGTGTTTTTCTTAATGACAGCCGAATATACATGAGTTGATGAGGTAGCAGGCAATTAGTATAGGAGTTTATGCCGTGCAGGCACGTATGTGTGAGTTCTGCATTTTTAAGTGCCCTTTCTTCTTTCTGCCTCTCTCAAATCGAGCGCGTTGTGCGTGTCGTTTTCTTTTCACTCGCGTCGCTTCGAGCACGAATCGAGACGAACGAATCGGGGTTAACGACGGGGTCGCGTCGGCTAAGTAGTGCAAATTGAATCTCTGACCGGCTTCCGTGAACTGGTCAAGAGTAATCAATTTGGACGATTCGCTAAGCGCGGGTCATTCGAAGCGCTGACAAGCGAACATGCCTTTCTGCGCAAACGGCGTCGAATGATCACCATGGTTTTATTCGATGCCCGAAGAGGGTGATGTCGGTTCTCACTTCCGTAAAGATTGTTCAATTGATTGAGGCCGCGTCTATAGATAATTTCACGAATTGTTTTTTTTTTCTTCTTTATTGTCTATTTTACTAGTCGCCTTCTGGGCACTGTCATCTTTGTCTATTGATATGTGAAATGCGGTCTAAGTGGCTCTCTTCGGAATATCAGATGATACGCATGTGTTTAAAGCCCAGTGGCCAGGGTGGCGAATAAAAGTGGATATGATTTAAATCGTGATTTATATAAAACCTGTTTTTCAATGATGATTTACGTAAAACCTTTCTCGCAGAAATAATCCTTGAAATATATCTTTATTAACCGTATGTCTATCATTAGATTATTTCTATGTGCAATTGTTTTGAATTTAAATTTAAGATCAAGCACTAAAGGTTCATATAAGCCTGAACAGGAACAAAAGGAAGTGTTCTTCTGCGCATATCGGAGCGTTGATCTACCTTTCCTTTTGTTCGTCAGAACAGCCGATTTCAACAAAATCAGAACGCAAATGAAAGAAACGAAAACCAGAAGACTATTCAATCGAGTCAGAACTCGAAAGGAAGTGAAGTCTTTTAACTAACTAAAACCGGTCAAGCTGCTTTTGTTCTAGTATGGCGGGGGTTATGTACTTTACATTTAGAGCAATTCTATCTTCCGCATCGTTATCGGTAATAGTAGGGATGTCGCGAACCACCCTAGGTTCGATTTCGAAAGGTTTCGATATTTGCGAAGCCAACTGAGGTTCGATTTCGAAAAATTTCGATATTTTCGTACCGACCGAGGTTCGATTTCGAAAAATTCGCAACTTTTGACCACAGCGGTGTTTCGAATTCGAAAATTTCGAAGCTTTCACGGTTTCTAAAATTTCGAATTCGAATATTTCGAATATTTTTTTACTTCAGGTTCGATAAATTCGAAGATTTCGAAATTCTTTGTAAAAAAAATTCGAAAACTTCGAACGCTTCGAATTTTTATAGACATGAAGTTCGAAAAATTCGAAGATTTCGAATTTCTTTTTGCATAAAGTTCGAAAAGTTCGAAGGTTTCGATTCTGTTTTAACGTTAAATTCAAAAAAAAAAAAAAAAAAAAAACTTCGAAGATGCTCTAATCCAAGTTTTCAAAGTTCGAAGTCCGATTTTCAAGTTTTTCCACAGTTTCAGTCTCAAATAACGTTTTCACGACTCACTGGTTTTCACAAAATCAAGTTTAGGAAAGTTAGGGTGTGATATCTAGATTCTGCGAAGTTGGTCAGGCAATTAAATGAGACGACGAGTGTCCCGGACGTGCTAGAATATTTGCCAGTGCAGAATTGTGACCGCCAGCCCCGGGGGGGGGGGGGGGGGGGGGGGTTTCAACCTGCATCACGCAGTAGTGATTGCACGAACACACTGTTTTACGAGACTCATCCAGTTCGAAACGGCCAGGGGCGAGCAGGAGGTTGAGGCTCAGAAAAACCTTGATGCGACCTGGCAAACTAGCTCGCCACCCCTTGCACGCTGGTAGTAATCCGATCCGGTGAAGTTTATAATTGTTCTGGAGGTTTATTTTCTGGGACGGAGGCATCGCCTCGCAAAAAGCACAAAAGCCGACACAACTCGAGGTCGAGGAGCGTTCTACCATACAAGTGGCGTCGAAAGAGGAAAAACGGGGGAAAGAGGGTAGCGAAGGGGGAGGGGGGGGGGGGGTGCTTCAGCCTCCTTCTTCCCCTTGCAGGTATTTCGGACTGTTAAAGAAAACAATACGGGGAAAGAGGGCGTGGTCGAGCTTATTTTAATCTGAAATTATTTATGCATATGTATAGCTACTGTCGCTCTTCACTGCATAAAAGGTTGCGTAGATGTTCATTGTTAGAAACTCGTTGTCAGAAGGCACTGCTCGTCACATGCTTAGTGGTTCGGAAGTTCAAAGCTGTCTTTTCGACCTAAACAGCTGTGCCGATAGTAACAAGAAAAAAGAATAAACGCGGAAATAAAAAGCAAGAAAAAAAAACTGTCAAGAATTCGTCGGAAGTGTTCTATTCTTGCATATTCAGAGGTTCAGAACTTCGAAAAAAGTTTCTTTTACCAAAATGTGTACAGGCTAAAAGAAACACGTCCCAGGAACGTGAAGCGAAAAAAAAAAAGTTTTCTTTTAATGACGTGCTGAACTTGAACACTATTAGAAATCTTCTCCCATGAGTTAATTTATTTCTTAACGTGAAAAAACAATGAATATATTATTTTGTATTCTGCAGATGGCAATGATATGTACTGTCTGTGGTGTTAATTTAAATGCGATACCTCAAACAACTTAGACGAAAATAAATATCAAGTTTAGGTCATAATTGCATGCAGATACATGTTTGGACATTTCTTAGAAACTCACGTTGAATAACAATAATCACATCTTAAGACGGCACGGCACTTACCTAGGCTATACATAGATCATTCTTAAAAAAGTATAACATATCTACCATAAATAGCTCCGGCTGCAGCGTGCTTCAAATCTGGCACAAACGATAATCGTCAAAAACCCGTCGTCCTTCCTCGCCCCTTCGGGGATTTATTTCTTTAAACCTAAGCATGCCAGAACATTGAAATAAACGACATTGTCTTTCGTAAGGAACGCAGCACCGCGTGTAAAAGTTCGAGAAAAAAAAATTACGAATGTACACCACTACTTGAAATCAAATGAAACCGTCCGCCGGTCTTTCGAAGTTCGACGAACGTCGAACTTTTACCGTAAAAGTTCGAAGTTCGTCGAACTTCTGACTTTTCAGAATTCAAAAGTTCGAAACTTTTCGAATTCTCTTGATAATTAAGTTCGAAAGTTCGAAATTCATCGAATTTTTTGGTCAGTCAAGTTCGAAAGTTCGACAAGCATCGAACCTTGCAGCGCAATAAGTTCGAAAGTTCGAAAAAGATCGAATTTTTTAGCGTAATAAGTTCGACGGTTCGAAAAGCGTCGAACTTCTTAGATTAACAAGTTCGAAAATTCGACCTCCGTCGAATTTTACGATATAGAAAATTCGAAAAATCGAAATCTTTCGAACCTTTCGAACCGCTTGATTCGATCATCGAAACTTCGATTCGAAAAAAGTTCGCGGCATCCCTAGGTAATAGGAAGAATCGATCAGTCAAAATGCCATCTTGAAAAATGCATTTAGTGAAAAAGAATCACTATATTGAAGCTACAGTCGCTTAAATTGAATTAGTCCTATTTAAATAAAATAATTCTGAGTTAAATGAAATAAATATAATTTATTTGATATTCAAAAATTTCACCCACCCTCCCAGTGACTCAGCGTCTTTGCCTCGGTGATAGACAGTGGAAAGGTGCAAAGAGTTCGATAGCAGAATCCGTCCTAGTTAGTAGTCAAATATGGGAATCTGATAACTTTGGTGTGACAAAAATGGATTATAATATGGCGACACTACGCGAAGCTGTCCAGTGAGATTTGTTTTTAGCTGAATCACGTTTCTGAGTGAAAATAGTTGGTTACTTGGCGGATAAAAACACGAGGCCGTCGATGGGGCCCAAAACACGCGATTAAGAATGCACTATTCAGATTACATCACGTGCTATAGACAAGCCTAGTATTTTCGTTTCGCTTTTGTGACTTTCTTTTCGTAAGCTGCCGTTTGTATTTAATGTTCTTGATGTAAAAAAAAAGACATGAATGAAACGCTGTAATTATAGTGCGTTATTGACTTTTTTGTCCGAGTTGTGACATTAAGCAGTGCAAGCGTGACTTTTTACTTTGCTTAGTGTCACAACTCAGACTGCGTTTTTTTGGTCTAAACGTATCTTTCGGCATCGTTACTCTCTGAGCTGCCTCCGTAAGTTGCCGTGATTGGCTCTCCGAGTGTTGTGCGGGAAAGTGGACGCACGGGCTTTTTTTAGAGTGTAGCGTCGAAAAGGGGGAGGTTTTGCCCAGGATGAGACGTCCATTTCCCGATTTTCTTTTCTTCTTTCGGCAGCATCACACCGGTCGTTTATCTATAGCTATAAAACTTCGTTTGCGACCACGAGAAAAAAAAAAAAAATAAGAACGACAATTTGTCGACTACGTCAGCGTCGCGGAGGAAAATTAGAATTCCGCACGAGCCTTCCCGCCTTGCGCGCCCCGGTTACCTCGAGCTTATGCACTTTCGCGGCGAGCGTCTATATCGCGCGATGCGGTTCTATAGTCCGTCCACCATGCGTTCCCATAACCCGAGAATGAGGCAGAAAAAAAGGGCGGTCCTCGAGTTTTGCTTTTTTTTTTTGCTGCGTGAGTTGGGCGAGTCCACACGGTTTCAACGCGTCTGGTTTCGTAATCTGCGCGAAACCTTTTTCCGACGCTACAATTTCCTGCAGGATAAATACCGCAAAGATCTGCCAATGCACGAAAAAAGAAAATGGTAAGTATTCTAATTATCGAGGGCTTAAGATACGCTGGGCGAGGTTTATTATGTTCGCTCTCCTTGTTTTGTGATAGAATCTTGGGCACCTATGTATCGACGGATGGCGCAATCTGTCGGGATTATAATGACGCACGTCACTCGCCACGTCCTGCGTTCATTAGAATGTCCATGACAGTAGTACAAAACCTCCCACCCCCCCCCCCCCCCCCCCCCCCGAATTTTTTTTTTTTCTGGCGCGAAAATAAATTACGCGTTGCCGAACCCTTTTTACCGCCCAAAGGTATACGGCTAGCAGACCCAGATGCCGAAATTTCATAACTAGCCATTGTGTTATTCAGGATAGCCCTTGGTAAGTGAGCTAGGGAGACGAGAATACATGCTGATGATGCTGCTGGCCCTGTCCTGAAGATGTGGAAAAGAAAAAAGAACTACGTGGTGAAAATACTAGAAAACAGAGTTTGGTTGGTCTAACCTATATCATATCAGTATCTGAAAGGTATTTCATGACGTTTTATTAATATTTTCTTTTTATCGGGTGGAAAGTGTCATACTAAACACATTGTCGCTGTCATAGCCTCTGATTACACAGATTGATTCTCAAACATTCTGGTTTGCCAAGCTGTTAAGTTCTACCAGCTCGCTTGGATGCTGCATTAAAAAAAAAGAAAAAGTGTACAAAAAATTATATAAGAAAAGAGACTTTCCACGTAAACGCACACGACAGCATAGAAAGCCTTCATGTCAATTTTAAGAAGGAAGTATTTTAGCGGAGATTCGAGCAACCCATCGTGCTAATTCGCCAATGCACGATTCATGTCGGCAACTTGTAATGATTAAGTTGAATTTTTCAAAGAATGGAGACGGGAGTAGAAAAATAAAACTTTACTTGAAAACGTGAAACGATTCCGTGGGTTCTCAACAAACGACATGAGGTTGAGCTGGTGACGTTCTTTATATATATATATATATATATATATATATATATATATATATATATATGTATATATATATATATATATTAAATAGGTTTCATCTCGAATGAAGAAATAATCAACATGATACGACCCAAGGGAATGAAAGAAAAAATGTTTCATCGCAATAAATATCAAGGAAAAACCCTCTACGAGTGCATATGAAAGCTGCGAAGATATTAGTTCTTCCTGAAGTGTTAGCTAATGCGATCGTTAGTTTCGTAAGGACGGTCAAAATTACCTGGATATTACATTTACCGAGATATTGATACCATGAGAACGTCAGTTATAGTGCGACAACTTCGACGGAAGCCGTTGCATAGCTCATTTTACTAAAATTTCCTTTAGGGACAAGAGCCAATTTACTTCCTTTTTTTGTTTTGTTATTAGTTGACTATTGCAACATTTCTCAATGACTGACATCCTTCGCCAAGATCATGTTTTCTTCCCCCCTAGAGATGTAGCCTTGACTTTAAATGAAGACCTAAAAAAAAAGAAAGAAAGAAAGGAGGTTTGTGCCGTTTGCAAAAACGCCACGCAGAGTGACACTTTGCGTAACTTGACTCTGATACTTTTGAAAAGGGAGAATATTGTTACGGCCTGACGTGAATCTATAGCGTTAAACCACGATTGCTACGGAGGCTCGTCGGGGTTCCTACCACCCGCTGTGTTACGTTCGCATCTGGAGCTGAAACACTTCCGTGAAGTTCTGCCATCGCGCCGATTAAATTTCGTAAACCAAGTCGTTCTAAAGCCACGTACACGACATCGTGCCACTCCTTCTGCGTTCGCTTACCTTGAACTGTTAATAGAAGTGGAAAGTTTACCGGAGCGAACCGGTTTTGGCCGCGCGGTTGCCGCAATCATATATAGTAAAGGCTCTGACTCAGTTCAACCCCTGCCAATGAAATATATAGACCAGAAATGAAAACGCTCCATGCCGGTGACAAGCTGTATCGCAAGAAGGCGCCGGGCTACTGAAGCCAGCTTCTCTCAATGAGTGCCGCTATACACCAACCAATATAGTGTGTTGGTTGGTGTATAGTAAATGGAAAGAAGATATAGCTTCTTTCCATTTATCTCCTGCACCGGTGCAGAAAAGTATAGGGCGGTGTACTTCTGGTCGTACGTGAAAACACACATCGGAAGTACACTGCTTTACACTTTTCTGCACTGGTGCAGGATAGAGCCGCTAAATGTCCTGCGCAGAGAGTATCGGCACTCCGTTCCACGACATTGTGGTGGGCGCCGCCATTTTGGTGCTTGTGCAGAGCAGACGCAACTGCCGATCGTCATTATTCAAAAAGTGCGACTTCCTTAGCATTAGATTCGGTGTTAGGAATCTCATGTAATATTGCTTTGCTTTGTCGGGACTGTTTAAACATTTCTGGAGGACGGAAAAGCGTTTCCTGTGATTTCAGATAAAGGTTGTGATAACTGGAAACCATGATTTTAAGCCACAATATGGCCAAGTGTCGTCACTCTGAAACTAGTGCAGGGGGTGCAGGTAAATCGAACGATGCTACAGTTTACAAACAAGACCGCTTTTAAATTTGGTTTCTTCGCGTGAGAAACCAAATTCGGGAGGAGTAAAGCGTTTGCGCAAGCAGAGTTCCGACAGCTAATAGTCGAGTTTAAGGTCCTCTATAGAACAGTTATATAAGCTACGCTTCAGAGTAACGATATCTCAGTCATCGGATGAATGGATGCTAACAGCTCCGCCTTTTATAACGGGCGGTAGCTTGCGCCACCTAGCCTCGACACTAAAATCCAGAAGTATAATGCAAAAGTATATAATGCTCATCCCTTCGCCCTTCTAAATCAATTTGCTTTCTCTCTTGATGCTTGGCGCTTAAAATGATTGTTGCCAGTACTTATCTGAAGCTTTATTTAAAATCGCGGGAAACGGTTTCCGACATCAAGAAATGCTAAAACAGTCCGCGACAGAGCAAAACGATGTCGACATGCACCTGAGCTTCCTTACACCGAATAAGATATTACTGACACTGTATCTATAAGCTCAGCGAGGTCGCATTTTCGAATAGCAACGGTCGCCAGTTGCGTCCGGTCTGCACTAAGCACAAGATGGCCCACAAGGAAATCGGGAAACGGAGTGCCGATAATCTGAGCTTATCTCTGGTGCCACTAAAGCTATTAATGAGCGCAGCATTTGGCCAGGAACATTGCAGCTCTCAAAAAAGTCAAACTAAAACCGGATTCAAATCACCAAAACACCCGCTGCAGAGCGTATACTCGCCCGATTTTTTTAAAATAACAAGATAAAGTTTGTGTACGCTAGACTCTGGCTACTACACTACTACTGCGAGAACATTGCACGAACCTTGAGACGGTTAGTGTGTTTGTTTATTTGTTTAGACAAGGAAGAAAAAGTTGGTTAGTCAGTCCCATTGGGCGTCCGGTGGCTCCGCTGTAGATGAGAAATCTAGCCGGTGCAGTGTATCACCGCTAGCCGGGGGTCTATATTTGACGTGCACCACGCAGTAGGGATGCACGACCGCACGCCGGTACGATACGTATCCAGTTCAAAACGGGCATAAGTGGCAATTCAGCCCAGTCAGTTAGTCAGAAAATGTTTATTGCAAACCAGGAACTACGCGTAAAAAATAAACCGCGCCGCAACCGCAACCGCAACCGCAAAAAAAAAAAAAAAAAAAAAAAAAAAAAAAAAAAAAAAAAAACAAGTGGGACGCACTTATTAGCTTGGGTGATGAAGTATATTGTCCAACTATAACCCGCTTAAGTATTAGGCAAATACTAAATATCGACGAAGTTTTCTTGGACTAGACGTGTCGCATGGCGAGCATAAGAACAGTATGCATCCAAGTATATAAAACAAAATTGAAGCGTAATCTTGGCTCATCGGCAGGAGAATAGGCGGTATACGATTACATTTGGTTCTGTTAAAAACTAGCGAAAGTGAAGCAAGTGGAAGCACCAAAACCCTATAACTTGGATCGTATACGAATGACAAACGGGAGTGGCTTGTTGAACTTACTGAGCATATTATGTATGACATAACATAATGCTAAGGCGCGTATGCGGAACGTTTGTGTGCAAGAACCAGCGGTGCTTTCAGCAAGCGACTACTGGCATTTTACATATCTTCTTCCAAAATTCAATTTCTTGCCACGAGAAGGGTATTCCCATGGTTCAAAGATCGTTGTGAAAGCGATGCTCGCCAAGCAGCTGTGCTAAGATGAATCATACAACATGTAGTAAATATTTGCATCGAATATAAATGACTGACTTTAAGTGGTTTTTACTGTAGGCACTTGTGTCTTGGCCAGTGCAGGCTGCAGCTTATTTAAAACGGGCATAGACGTACGCCACAGAGGGGGGTTGTGTCTTTTTCTGAACTTTATACCGATACACCTTAAAAATCAACCCCCAAGCTGTTTTCTATTTGAGAATTGTGGTAAACCCAAATACTCCGAATTTGAGCTGTTCACAAAGAAGAAAAAGCCAGTATTAATATAAATAAATGTTTATTTACAGCCCTATTTTGATTGACGTAGAGCATCGCACGCATCTAACTATTCGCAAGGCTGTTCTTTTTTTTCCTTCTTTTCTTCAGGAACAGCATTTTTTTTTTTGTCTCGTGTTCTTATCGGTGTTGAGACGTTTTCCAAGTGTCCGGGTCATGTGTATTTTCCCTAAAGGTTGGGGAACACCACAGCCGTGTCCTCTATTCTTCGACATAACCCTCTGAGTAACGCCAGTTTCGTGCCTAAAATAAGCCCCGAAAAACGCCGACTTTGTGAAAAAATTAAAATCTCGAAAACACGGAACCCTATCATGCACAGGTGACGCAGAATGCAGGGATTCATGAAGGCAGGACATCGCAGTTTTCAGGACAACCTTGAAACATTTATCGTATTTTCGGTCATTTCTGCAAAGTCGTCCATGTAAGGGGGCCGGTTCAGACGTCTGCATTTGATTACGGTCGACTGGATTACGATTCTTTGCTGTCCACTGCGAAGAGTCTGGAGGTTTTCGGTTGCCATAGCAACCATATCTTGGTTTGAGCGGTCATAGATGGTCGCAACGAGTCGGTCGTCTCAAAGGCAAATGAAAAAATGTATTGATTAAACGCCCTCCCAAGAGCTTAGTTTAGGTTTTAGTTGCGCTGCGGTGTAATAAACAGTCTGGAGATGAGACCCAGGAGCTCAGCGAGTACAGTCTTCACAAAGGAGTTCGAACTTCCTTTGTCACCGCGTGCTGTCATTTTCGTTTGGAAGCAGCCATGCTTCAAAAGCTAGTATGGTCACCGTGGATGCAGACTGTTTTACCTGGGAGCTAGTCTGGCAACAGTGGGCACGCCTTAGCGGGGCTTGACTATCAGACGATCTTCACGCGCCAGCAGCAAGAAGGCCGGCGCCCAGATACCGTACTTGCAAACATATGTAGACGCTTACAAGCAGCCACGCTTTAGTAGCTAGTCTGGTCACCATACACGTTTGCAAGTCCGGCTTCAGGGCGCTGCCATCTTGCCTGTCTGGGGCGCGCTTCGACCAGTCATAATCCCATTACGAAGCCTTGCTAAGGCGTCGTAATCGGATTATGGCCGCTCCCGAGAGCGCACCCCACTGAGGAAGATGGCGGCGCCCTGAGACCGGACTTGCAAACGTGTATAGACGGAACAAATGCGTTGTATTGGCGCCAGTCTTGCAACCGGGGGTTTCACTGGTTACACGCGCCAGCAGCAAGATGGCGGCGCCCAGATGCCATACTTGCAAACGCCTGAAGCAGTCACGCTTGTAAAGCTAGTCTCTCTATCGTGGAAAAACAAATGCTCCCTCTGAGCGCCAGTTTGGCAACCGTGGGCCACACACGAAAGTAGCAAGGTGGCGGCGCCCAGAAGCCGTACTTGCAGACCTCTACACATCTTTTCGTCGCTTGTCACGAAGGCAAGAAGTGCCCAGCCATTTAGCTGCAGACGTAGCGTCTCGTACGTATTCCGCAGAAGGGAGATACCGCGCAAGCTTAGAACGCTTTCCACCACAGCCCAGCAGACAAAGATTGCAGCGCGCAGAAGGCTGTTAGTGGAATGGCCTATAGATCCAGTAAATAATTGCCAGGAGCCGGTTACGCGCCAGACTGGCGGATGTGACCGCGACTGTACAGCCGGGACCGCGCCATGCGAACCTCGCCCAGTCTGCCTCGTACGTATGCAAGGCGGCCGTTCCTTCCCTTCGCGGGGCAAAGGCATCGCTTATCTCGGCGCTGCACGGGCTGCAGCAGCAGCAGAGCAGCCGCCGAGCAGCACGGATGCGGAATCTAGGCAGCGGCGGAGAATGGTGCCGCCTGATCCTCGCGATGGGATTCCGTCGTCTTCTGGCGACTCCCCGCGACAACGCCGCCACTGGCTTCTGGAGCGAAAGTCGGCTCGGCCTGTGCTCGGCCAGCCCGCTGGCTGCAGTCGACCTTGGGAGCGAGCAGCGACGACCTTGCAGTCCTCGTGACGTGGTCGCCGTGCACGCGCCACAAGTCGGAAACGCCTTGCACGTTCCCCGCACACTGTCTCCGGAACCGCGGCGGTCTCCCTCCTGGCCGAGTTGCCCGATCGGATACAGATAAGGAAGAGGCGATGCCTTGAGCATTGGGACGGCTTCATTTCCGGCATCGGCGAGTTTTGGGCTGCAAGGAAGAAGGCACAATAGGAGGGATCGTTAGATGCGCTGGAAGTGGATAGACCTAGATAGAACTAGGGCGGATCGTTCACTGCTGTATTCAATTGTTGTGGGTGTCTATGGTTTAAACTCAGCGTCGTTATCTTTAAAACTGATTTATTGCTGCGTGTTGTCCGGCTTTTTGCTCCTTCGTCTCGGGTTTTCAAGATGTTGAAAGTTCACCAATTCATCTGGATATGTAATTTATTGGTTATTTTAAAATGCGAAGACTCGAGTTTAACTGGACGTCCAGCCGTGCCAAATCCATGGTCGCGTCGATGCCGCGATCATGGAACGGAGCTACCGTACTCGCCCACCATTTTTCGGACAATCTTGTTTCGAATAGTAATACTGTCTGGCGCCTTGAAATGTTCCTCTTAAAACAAGGAGGGTAATAAGGTTTTCCATGTGCGGCCCTTAAACGCGGTAATGCAGCCCTCCGAACACCAAGGTTTGCTCCCTCGTGGTCTATGCTAATCCTTTCATATTTATTTTACTCACTATAGCCTCCTGGCATATATATATATGAACGGCGAGTACTAACGTTGCGATCTATCGGTATCAATTATCAAAATATTTTATCACCTCTTTTTGAAAGCCTCGAGGACTACAACTCGAGATTCTCAATTTGTCTGCCCTCAGTGCCTGTAGAAAACACGTAGACAAATTAAATTCAAACGTAAATATTAGACAAGGGGCTCATAAAGAGAGGCGCTGGTTAACCGTTTTAAGACGTTTATAGTCACAACTTTTTTTTTTGAAGCCGAGCCAAAGCACATAAAATGCTTAGATGTATTCTTTAGAAAACATATCTGTAACGTTGACGTTATCTTTCACACAGTGGACACTTTTGTCACCTCAATAATTAAATGAATAATTAAGTCAACATAAAATCAAACAGGGAGTTTGTCAAAAAAAAAAAAAAAAAAAAAAAAAAAACAAGCGCACAATGTAGAGAAGCAAGAAAGTTTAATAAATCACCAGCACTTAATGATCCCTTTTTGCGGGTGCTTAGAATACCTCCAAAACAAAGTCCGCTAAAAAAAAAAAAAAAAAAAAAAACAACAACAACAGCGAATCAGCTCTCGATCTCGACTCTGCACGTGCCCATCAACGTGCGCTGGTCCTAAAGGCCATTTCAGTGCCCATAAAACAGGGGTATTACGAGGAGGTGAAAACACAATATCTAGATCAGGGAATCTTTTAACGCAGATTTGAGAGTATACCAGACACCTACAGCTGCTACTAAACACGTGCTGCTAGCAACCTTTCAATATGTTAGGTGACTGCGGACTTGGGCAGTGTTGTTACCTATTACTTCTGGGCGAACGTTTGCTCCTTTCTGCACTTCCACTGTGAACCGATTGCTGAGCTTCATGCAATTTTGTTTGCTGACTTTTTTTTTTTTTGCTGATTGGTAATTTTGTATCATCATTGAAGGTGTACCCCGTATGATTTTGTCCTGTTTGCGAGAAATCCATGGTTGTTTCTGTTGTGCCGTCTGAAAACTGAGAATGGGGCATGATACGTGTGTTATTACACTCCTTATGCGAAGGTGAGAGTGTTGCAGGCATGAGAGAGGGACGAGGAAATGAATAAAAGGGAGAGAGATTCAAGCGAGGTTTGAACGTTTGCCTCGGCAGTACGTACAGCATGGGCATTACTCAAGTTAGCCAGAACTTCACATTTGCTGCAACTCGTAAAAGTGGCGGCCACGGTCACTTTCTGGTTATGCGGTCGACAACATATTCGCTGACTATACGAGAGCTCGTGCAAAAACGGTGAATGAACTAGCTATACAACGAAAGCTATAGTACAAGTCCAAAATCATTAATGGCGCATTGGATACAACTATAAGCCTAGGGTGCTATGTTGCGCTTTTTGGACTCCCAGGAGACTCGGGAGAGGGAAGTGACGTCAACGACACAGCAAACGCAGATTGGATGTTGACAGAAGAAAACGAAATCAACATCCAATCTGCATTTGCTGCGTTGTTGACGTCACTTCCCTCTCCCTAGTCTCCTGGGAGTGCAAAAAGCGCAACATAGCCCCCCTGCATTCGCCTGGATTAGTCGCTTCGCATCTTTTTCGGGGGTATAAAAGTAGAAATATGAAAAGAATGAAGTTTCTGTGCAGCTTCATTTGATGGGTTGATGTGCTTGAGGCTTGCCTTGCTCGATTGACAAAGGGGCAAGCCCTCGCGTAGTTCATTTCCGCCTCTGAGAATGTATTTTTTTATGCCCTCAGTCCACAGCTTCGTACTTTCTGCGCGATTAATTAAGAAATTACCTAATAAACTTGCGCGAGACCTTTATATCCCACATGGCTGTTAGATGTCGTTTGCGTGCCTAGAGCAGTGCGTTGGTTTGGAGCACCACGGAGAAACCCGCCGCAGCGAGGCTCTCAGAATAAAGCTTTTCTATGTTTTTTTTTTTTTTTTTAATGCGAAAGCGTTAACTGGTCTTATGGAGCGAAGCCGGCGGCGTTTGTAGCCGTTGTCCGTAGTAACGAAAATCGGCACCTAAATGCCCATTGGCTGAGCGAAACGGCATTTAAAGTCCCATTGGCTGCGACGCGTCATATGATATGCTTCGTCACGGCAGCCGGCGAGGCCGCTCAAAATCAAAGCGGACGCGCCTCAAAAACAAACAAACAAAGAAAAGCATATCGACGCAGGTGCATCGTCACGGAAGCCGTGGAGCCGGCGGGCGCGCCGCGCCTGCGCTGTTGGGCAGCGTGATGTCACCGCCGCAGCACCGTCTGAAAAAGGAGGACGTGGCGCGCTGCTTGTAGGACTGCGCTGGGTGTAGGAAGGCTTTCGCGTTCCTTCATGAAAGCAGTCTTAAGTGTCTCTGCCGATTTTGTTTTTCTTACGGCGGAGGCATCCTTGATTACACGGAGTTCAATTACTGCATGGTAAAACCAAAGGTGAAATCAATTTGTGGCGTAAAAGCTTAGACAACTTGAGGTTATTCTGCCTCAAAAGGCGTCTGTTGTCTCCGCCATGGATGAGAAATGTAGCAGGTGAGCCCCGGGGCTTTTAACGTGCATCACGCAGCAGTAATGTACTAACGGACGCCGATACCCCCGATTAAATGCGCGAACGCATCGAAATAACCCGAACATGTTAACGTGGAATTCGGGCCAATCGCGAAGCATGAAGCGTGAACACAATGAACCACGCCCTACGTTTCCTGAGTTTTCACCGTATAGCACAAAACAAAGCAAACCGATTCATCTTGCCTTTCCCGCGCCACAAAAAAAGAAAAAAAAATATCTTAGCACGGCCAGAAATGTATACTCTCCATCCCCGTTAAGAACTTGCTCTATAGTAGTTTGGCTGCTCCTTGGATAAAAAGGGCTCTTGTCGTATGTTGCTGTTCAGCATTTCCGTCGATTTCCGTGGAGACCTAGAAGCATCCATAAGTATAATCTCGTGCTGTTACTGCGTCTTCCGTGAACACGTAGTAACAGCGCGAGATTGGTTAAGAGTTGTTTGAAGAGTATCTCAAAGAGAGACAGCATAATTGCAGTAAATGAAGCAATATTCGATAGTTTTCGACTCGTCACATATGATCGACGGCTCATCGGCCAAAAAACAAAACGATTTGAACCATTTTTTTTTTGTTCACGCTTGTCAAAGTGATTGTACGTAAACTATACGTACAAGGATTTCGACCGAATTTCGTTGGGCGTATAAAAGAAGAAAAAAAAAACTTTTTTTTTTCTAAGCACAAAAATGAACTGCGCATTAGTGTACATTCAGCCCCTCCGCCCAAATGTAGTGCTACCGGTAGGTACCCGCTGCCAAAGTTTTCTGGCTCGAAAGTCATAAGCAATCCTAGGGAATTTTAAATGAAGAAATGGCAGCTAACAAAGCCCGCGAATAGGAACGTATCAAATTTTCTAACTCAAAAATGTCCGAAAGTCGTTTATAAGTTTTGAAAAAGTCAACGGTTGGTTCTGATACCTTGGAAAGTGGTCCCGAACTCTAGCACAATACATTCGGGCAGAGTCTGAGTGTTTGGCGAAGCGTATACTTTATCCTTGCAATGAGGAAAAAATACATAAAAGGGTTTTGTTTTTTCTTAAGCATAAAAAGAAAAAAAAAGTTAAAAAAACGTGAGTGAATATTGACAACGAGTTTCGCGTGTCTTCTGCCTAGGCCGCATGCCAAGTTTACGGATGCGACATCAGAGATCCTGCGCGAAAAGTCGTGCGGTGCAGTAAGCCACCTCCAAAGTCCATGATCTTAGCATTCTCTCTATGCATGGTAGGTACATTTGGTTCTCACTTGCTGGTGTTGCGTGAAAGGACAGAGCCAACTAACTTTCTTCCGAACATCTACCCCACAAATCTTCATTTCTACTGACCTCTTGTTTTTTTTATTATTATTATATAATTCTTTTTTTATTGTAGGAACGAGCGCTTGGAACTAGCTTCTTCAGAAGCCAGGCGATCACATCGATGAGTTTTCTCAGCAGACGCACCAGACCCCAAAGATGGCCGACCACGTATAACTTCCGCTGTCTAAACATACACGCAACACAGTCCCATATTGCACCCAGTTTCGTGAAACGCTCACAACATCTCTTAACGAGAAGCGAGAAATAACCCGGGGTTTCCACCGACCGATGTTGTTTTCGACGAATACATCACGTTTTTCAGTCGAAGAAAATGAACGACCCGTCAGTGTATACTGCGGCGCAGCGATGCTTTAGAGATCGATGGCTACCGGATGCCACAGCGGATGTAGTATGTATACGCACTCTATCAATATTTTTCGCGAATTGGTCGCCCACTATTATACGTGACCGCTTCTTCAAACTTCGCCGCAACAAAGCGGTTTCTTTTTTTCTAAATTGTTTCTTTTTCGTACGATATTCTGCGACAAGGTTTCAAAGTGCGTCCAGCTGAGACTGATTCACCGCTTCACTGTTCGAGAAACAATTTTACACGCACATACTTTATTAAAGTGTATGTTGTGCGTTCCCGAGGCCTTCGTACATACCAGTACGAAGGCCTCGGCTGTTTCTAGACATAAGACAAATAAACGTACAAATAAATAAATACTTCTCAGGAACACCAAACTTGTCGATGCCGTTCCATCGAACACCTGGCAGGTCCTTGAGAGACTACAATGGGCGGCGGACGCTCTGAAGCTGAGAGGGCGCGAGAAAATACGTCCAGCACGTCACGCGATTTATGGGCAGCAGTTCGACCTGCTGGGCTCTCAATCTTCATCTCGCTGTCTCTCGCGTCGGTGGCACCCCGGTCAGATTAATACGCCTCAACGGTAACGAGCGACGTTCTCTAACCTTTTCATAACTCGTTTCTTCCAAGTAACGGGACGCTTTCTTTTTGGTCAATAAGACACAGGCTGACAAGAGGTAAGGTCACCGGTGCACTGAATGGACCTTTTCCCCGTAAAAACGACACCGAGCGGAGAAAGCTCGAACTACGCTATAGGTGTCTGGTAGGGGAGCTGCGCTACCTCTCCTGTGTCGTCCACGACTCGTCTGAGTCGCGGATGAAAACAGGAAAGGTAGGACAGCTCCCTTTTCAGACGCCAACCGTATATTTGGAGTTGGTGCCGCTGGGTAAGGAAGGCCTGCTTTTTCTCGAATAACATCCATTAAGTATATCCAGACTGGCACGGTAATCATATTACGTGTCTGCAATCGATTACTTTTTAAGTAATTTTATAATCATTTGATTACATATATCAGGAAGTAATCACAACAGTAATCTGATTGCTTATGTAAGTACTAAGATTAATTGTTACTTTTCCCCCCCTCCCGTTTCTAACGGCGCCTTTTGTTCTTTCAATTTTCCTACCAAGGAACTCTCGAACCCAATCTCCGACAGGAAAATGGTTGACCAAAATCAGTGAATTAAGAAGATAAGTAGTTCATACGGTGACTCTAATCAGATAATGGACAGCCCAAAAAACACGTTTTCAACCCGGCAGAAAACTACGTTGTTTTAAAATGTTTGTGATGTAATCGAACAAGTAACACGGTTACTTCTTCGAGTAACGGTCAATTACTCTTCGTCACGAGTACCCGAGTATTCGCATTGAATACTTGCTCAAGCGAGGGTAATTGTGGTTGTAATCGGTTACTTTATTTTCTATTCGATTAACGTGCAAAAAGACTGAGTATATATCTTATCTTAAGTATTTTCTTTAGTTATGTTTTTGGTCTACGTCAGCGAGAAAATACACGCCGAAGGCGGTTAAAATGACACCCTGTAAAATAAAAGTGGATAGCTTGGCTCACTTTATTGCCTGTACTGAGGCGAATGAACGATTATTTTAGAGGGATTCTTTTACTATCTTGTTTACTTTATCAGACCGTCCCTACAGCCTGACTCGGGCTATTTTTAAGTGCTCCGCAATAAATTTGAGGTCGGACAAGATGGGAGGTTGTGCTGTCAATTTCTGTTTTCTTGCTTGAGCGGTACTTTTTTTTCTTCACATTCACAGGCAAAGTGTGGATCTTTGCATACTGATCTTGGTAATAAGGGGAACCTCTAGCCGAGTGGAATAATTATTCACTTCAATACACGAAGAAAAAAAAAGTTTATACGAATGATTGTTTGATTGAAAATCCTGAAATTCAAAACAACTCGAAATGATTATTCTTTTTAATTCCAGGCAAGTAAAAATAAAAAAAAATTACACGAATAAATAATTTATTGAAGGTTATATAACAATTTCAAAATTACTTAAAATTATTTTATTATTCACTTCAGTATCTTGAACGTACAACATGAAGTATTAAAAAAAGTCAAGAAACAATTTCGATATTAATAGGAATTATTAACTCCTAATATCGGAAAAGCAAAAAAAGAAAATTACATGAAGGAATATTCTATCAAGAAGTCGAGAAACAACTATAAAATTACTCTAAATGATTATTCACTCCACGTTTTTAAAGTAAAAAAAAAAAAAAAGCACAGAAAATATTACTTTATGGGAAAGTCACGAAATCATTTTTCATAACTTTCAAAAGTAAATACTGCAATAATCGTAGACTTGGCTCGTAGCATCTAGCTGTTATAAGAATCTATACTTTTCTTGGCATTTCCGAGGAGAGGAGGAGAGATCGCGCTCAATATTAATCTGCACTCAAAAGTTGTCCTCGAGTAGAGTTACATTTACCGAAATATAAGAGCATTTCAGATAGTATACCAAGTACTATACTTGTAGTCCCATCGAGAAAAAAAAAACATTTTGAGCATTATTCGTGCGTGACGAGAAGTAGATCTCACAAGATTTGGCTGCCAAAGAAAGAAGCGATGGTTTTGGCTATTGAAACCGGAATGTCTCGATAAAATAACATGAAGCTAATATATGATTCAATTACATATCAGCTCTGTATCACTAATCTCGCGTAAAGTCAGTGCCGGATCCGCAACGTCAGCACTTTTTTCCACGCTGACTAATAGCCCCGTAATAGTGGTGTATGTGCGAGCAGGCCTTTACTGGCATTTCGGCATCACTCGACCAAAGAGGGGTTGCTACGGCCTCGGAGCACAATAGGGTCGCTTCGTCAGCTCGTCCATACGTCGGTCGCGCATTTTGCCTCCTTTACGAATTACCGAAGGCATTGGCCTTGATGATGTCCGACCGCAACGACGGACAGTAGGCGACTCGTGTCACACGTGACACGGCCATGCAGCAGCAGCAGCGGGAACGCAGCCACGACGAGCCATTGCACAAGGTCGTCCGCCTCCGCTGTTTGTTAGAACAGAAAAGCAACGCTCGTATCGATAAGGGCCCACGGAAGAGCGACACGGTGCATGCAGAAAAGAGGTCATCGCCGATCTCCATCACTAGTCCCTTTGTGCGAACGAAAAAAACAACGAATAAAAAAAAAACTTTCAAAATAAACGAATCAGTAAGCGGGCCTAACGTATACGACAGACAACTAGGCGGGAGAAAAAAAAATTATATCGGGGAGAAAAGCGAGCAAATAGCGACGAGTAAGCACGACGCGATAGAAGGAACTGGATCATGACAAAGAGGGGGCGTAGCCCTGACCTTCATCCGACCTCTGACCTACATGGGGGTGGGCGGGATGCAAGTGCGGATGCATCTCCATTGCCTCTAATCGCGGAGAGGAATCTCGCGCGTACGTCGTCGCCGAGGACAGTCCGCGTCTTCCGCCTGAGGTCTCGCTTTTGTTGGAACTTGACGACGACGTGGCCGAGGTAGGGGTGCATCTTTGTCTCTTCGGTCCCTCTAATTACCTCGCGCATCTGGCGGAGGACATCGACGAGGTTCCGTCTCGAAGCGCAATCAGCGGCAGTGGCTCGCAGACGCTGCCGGTGGTCTCGACGCGGGAGGCAGAATGGACAGGTAGTGCTCCTCGCACGAACTTATGGGCTCAGCTACGAGACAAGGTCGCGGTTTACGAGCAAGTCAGCGTTTGCCCACACCAAATGGGAGCACTACGCGTACGCAGAAAAAAAAAATATTCTGAGCATGTATTGAACACGAGCGCTGCGTCAGCGTAAGGTGAACACTTGATCCAATCATGCACTTCATGAGCAAACAACGGTGACCGCCAATGCTGCTTGATGTACTTTTGAAAAGGATCGATTGCTGTGAGCAGGGCTCGCGCTGAAGAACCCAAGTATTCTGGATTTGATCCCTGCCAGTTGCGAAGTGGAGGAACATCCTGCCGGCGTGCTTTTCTGTAATCGCTACTGTCTTATGCACATAAAGAACCGATAGCAGTCGTATCGTACTAGCTAAATTGTCCCTTTACCGCTCATCCATCAGATGTCCCTGGACGCAGACTTAAAATTCCCGCTATTTAAACAGTCGTCAAACAAATCTAACTTTATTGAGTAAGAAAAAAAAAACATTAACGAGGGTTAACAAGGGGATATCTGCTCTTGAGTGCAATAGCTAATCTAAAATCATGAGACTTGGAGAAAGAGTATAAATTTGTAGCTGCTTTAGTTTCCTATTACGCGTGGCTTGAAAACAAGGGACCTGCAAGTTCCTTACAAGATTATTTCCAAGGCACAGACCTTTCTTTTAAATTTCGTCCTAAACCCAAGCTCAGTTAACGCTGAATGTCGTCGCATCACACAGTTTGACCTAGGCATGTCGCGATGCGATTCCACGCCAAATATTGCGTTGCTGTTGACGGATTCCCCTTCATTATTGTTGCTATAAATGCTGACTTTTATCGGCAAATTATGACGTGAACGTTATCTAGCTGGAGTTGACCGACGGTTTCTTTAGCGAAGGGAATGACCACCCGTAGGGTCGAGGACGCGGAGACCGACGGGGGACGCCGAAGCTGGGTTTCTGGGACAGGTCGGAGGCCCGCGCGTACGCTCCTCTTCGATTACGGGCAATAACAGGCGTGGTTCTGGTGTCCTCCATCGAAACGGAGCGTATTTCCTCGGCCGTCCCGAGCATCAACTGACGGAGATGCCGCGGCCGAATACGGAAAGCCTCTCCAAGGGGCCTTCGATTCAGCTTTGCCCCATTCTGATTATAACTTCGCCTTCCATCGAGCGATGCTTTAGGTACTCAGAGCCCGCACGATTACAGTTATGCTCCCACACTCGCGAACCGCTGCGGTACATGAGAGGAGCTGTTTTGCCCTATCCGCGGAAACTTCTGCCAGCCTCATGTTTGGGCGAATCTATTTCATATACATCGTGGCGAGAATGGATGTCGGTATACCTGAGAGGGGAAGTGGTTTATGCCTCGCCGAGGACACGTCTCATTAATGGTCTGGAGATTACGATGAAAGCTCGTCGTGACCACTGAGATCACCTCAGTAGAGTGCTTGTAGCAGGCGATCATAGCCATTATCGCAATAATATCGAGCTATGGTCGTAAACAACCAGATATCTCTTTTCGGAATGGGAATATGAGCGTACAAGAACACACGGAGTGCGATCGATGGTTGACGCAGCAACCATGCAAGACCCTGCATAAATTTGTTGAGACTAGGAAACAGCACTTAGCAGGTAAACAAAGGCACAAACTTATAGCCGTGCCACACGGGCAACTCAAATGCCATTTAAAACGAATGGCATTTGTGTGAACGGCGAATCAGCTCGCAATCTGTCGCGCGTGGAATGCGTCACGCCCGGAGTGTCGCGCGCTGAATGGCCGTCCGCTCAAATGTCATTCGCTGTAAATGGTATTCGAGTTGCCCGTATCGCACGGGTGTTAGCGGGTGAATTTGCACGCTGCGGAGACTCTTTCTTGAGGTATTTTTTTTTAACGCAAGCTCCGATCGCATGTGGCCCACAGTGCAATTGAATTGATTTGGTGTACTGAAAACAAGACGTTTAATGGTGCGCAGAGCGTTTACTAGCAGCTTGCTGTCAGTAAATATTGTTGTGGTTTCCAGTGGCTGCTCTCACAGGTTCGTGGGCATATCACGCAGTCATGTGCATTGCATTTAGTGTTTTTTAGCTCGTGTTGTTTGTTTTGGGTTGATTGTTAGCACAAAAAGGCACCCAGTAAATTAATACGCATGGTTTTATGCAATCTCGGATCTAACAAACTGGCCATCCTTGTGTTCTAAACGTCCATAGATGATATCAAGGCGTAAAAATATAACTAACATCATGCAAGAGAGTTAATTACGTTATGTGCAGATATAATTAATCACTTCTAGTGATTCATACCATTCGTATTCATGGGCAATACACGAAGGAAATCTTGCACTATCGATACTGATGATGCAATGTCTATAATCTTTAGTTTCACAACGTATGGGCATTATCCCACTTCGCCGTATTATTCTCCTCGCCTTTCTAGAAATATATCACGAGGGCTCTGTGAGTACGAAAAAAGCCAAGGTTATTTTTGCATCTAGAATGCGTGTCCATTCAGTCCATTAGTTACCAAGCAGCCGACGCCAACCTCACAAAACGAGATATGGCCTGGTAATGAAACAAGAGGGTCTGGTGTTGATGACTGGAACGAGTTTGTTCATCAAAATAGCCAAAGCTATAAAGAAATAATAAATATGCTTCTCCTGGTTGAGTTAAACTTCTCTGAAGTGGAACTACATTTGCCAATTTTATGTTTTCCCCTAAATCCCCCGGGAATCGCTTCATTATCAACGCCAGAATATAGGACACCATTTTTTTACATTGAATATTTTACCTTGCCCAAATCCACATTGTGTTGACGCGCGTTTCATTTTATTTTTTAGACTGGTTTGCTTTGTACGTTCCAGTACATCTCGCAAGTTGGGTGCGGCGCTTTTAAAAAGGCAGAGGGCGAGGATCGAGCTTCTGCTAGAGGCTCTACTTGAATGGGCACCCACCGAAAAAAGAACCTCGTCCCAAAGCAGATGCACGTGCGCCAGTCTTAGGTTGTCTCGCCTTCATCTTGACCGATTATTCTCACCTCAAAGAAACCGTCTCAGCTCCCACGCAATTTATGTTCGGAGTCGAGGGATCTCCGGAGACTCGCGCTCAGTTATTTCGGAGGAACATTTCTGCTACTCAACCGAATCGTTCCATAACCTGGTTCGCAAAAAAAAAAAAATATATATATATATATCAAGAAACCAAGAGAAAAGAAAATTACTCAACAGGTTTGCATGAACGTGCATTCTACCAGGCGGCACGTGCGAGTTGCCGTTTGCACACTGCGCGTCACACGCATCCCACGTCGGGTTCCTCCCAGCTATTGAAAAGATCCACCAGCGCGTGAAGCCAAGACCTGGTAGATTCAATTGCCGGGCGTGTCGCACGACGTCGTTGTGTTGTTTGTACTACGTGCCGCTCTCTGGGTCAGCCCCCACGGATGTGGGCGACGTTCGTCGAAGGAATCTAGAGCGTGCAGTACGGAACTCGAGGGACCCTTTATAGCAGCGAGGTCCGGCAGAGCGCCTCGTCATAGATCGAGATCCTCCACTGTCACAGGTATTGCATAATGTCAGCGTTAGCTTTATTAGGGGCGAAGCTCCTTGGGGGCTAGCCATGTCCGTCCGATGTCCGGCATCGGGTGCTCGTGCTCACGAGCACGTAAGGACGTGCTGCCGTGCTCGTGTAGGGTAAAAAAAACAAAAAAACATCAACAACAAAAAACAAAACAACCGCATTATCTCCACGTGGTGAATGATGTTGATTGGGGCGAAGCTCTGGTGGTGCTTGGCTGCGTAGACGGTGAGCCGCAGCATGCCGAGCCTTTCGTTCGTTTTCATCCATGTCGGAAAGAGAATGTGTGGTATGGAACGTGGTTATATACGCATTTGAGCATTTGACCGCAGCGTGACATGGATGAAAACGAACGAAAGGCTCGGCATGCTGCGGCTCAGCGTCGACGCAGACAAGCGCCACCAGAGCTTCGCCCCAATCAACATCATTCACCACGTGGAGATGCGGTGTTTTTTTTTATTCTCGTTCGTTTTTGTTTTTTTCGTTTTTTTTTTTTTGCATTGCGGGAATGTGGGGAAGTATTCATGCGCTTTGATTTATGCCGGGTGAGTTTTCTCGGCCACAATTGTCGTGGAATGTCATGCAAAAATGTTCCAAAAGCCGGGATTCATGATTAAAAAACAAATAGCTCCGACTTGCATAACTATACCAACATTTATCAGACGTTTCGTCTCCTATACGGGAGACATCATCAGTGCGGCCTGGGAACACCCGACTAGCTACCAGAATCATATTTACGTAAATATCAAATTTTAAAGTGCATTATATAGGTTCATCCACCCTATAGGGTTTATCCTCCTTTATAATTACCCTTTTTTTTTCCTGACCCTCAAGACTGCGACAGATTTTTTATCCGGCCTCTGAGCCATACTATTTTGAGACCCCTGTTTCAAAGCGTGAAACGCATTTAAACGGAACCCACTCATTTCCGAAATTCGGTCCGTTCGTCCGCCCGTTCGCGCATTTCCCCGATACATTTGGCGAGAATTCGATGTCACATGAACTGACGTCGCGTGGCGTCAAGTCGCCTGATGTCATGGTATCGCGTGAGACAAGGACTCAACCCCGCGACGACCGGCCACGTGACGCCGATTTCTCCGCTAAATTGAGCGGATAAATGATTCAACAATGTTCTTCACTCCTCAAAACGACTGTTTGTCTTCTGAATAAGTGTAAACGGCCGTGCTTCTTGTATACTAGATTCCACGCATTATATACACCTTCGAGAACTAAAGGAAATATATTTTTGTTCTTCAGTAGTGCCCAAGAAGAGCGCAGGACGGCTGTGGGCACGCATTCACGCAATTAGCTGATAAAAAAATAAATGATTAAATATTACCAATTTACTAAGTGATGTAATAAAATCGTAGATATAACGCAAACGTAAAAAATCATTGGGAAAGAAATCGCCGCACGTTAAAAAGGCAATTCGCACAACCTAACTGTTCCACTTTTGCGGATCTGAGACAGGGCCGGCTACCGGTGGTACGAGGATATTAACTTGCGACAAATTATTAGCTGGATCTTCTGGACAATGCGTTGTCTGGATAAGTCGCTAAGCGCCACGGCCAGGGCACGAACTGGACGCTGAACCGAGCAGCGCGGTCGTGACTCGCGGCGGACGAGTAGACGAACGGGTTTAATCAATACCAGTTAGAAGACAAGGCCTGGGCCATTTTCTCCCCCAAACGTCATCACTTGTGGATGCACGCCGCTCAGCCTACCTTACGTCAGCGTCGACGCCAGGAGGCGCAAGCTGCCGCCCGATTTAAAAGGGTTCACTCTGATCTATTCATCCATCTAACGATGACGTCAAGCGCAGGCCTCGTCGTTCTCTAGGTGGTATTGGCTCGGTAATAACACTGCGACGGGCTGAACTTGCAGCGGCACCCGGTCACGGGAACGTGGGACCCGACCGGACACGACCGTAGTTCGGCGAACACGATCGGGCCGCTTTGTCATTACAGGAGGGGGGAGATCACACCAGTGAGCCAAACAAAACGCTCACAGTGCTCGTCCATGATTAACTTTTCCTTTCACTTTTACCGATTGAGGGCAGGGAGCCAATTACCGGGGCATCATTTGTAATCGAGTGATTGCGTGCTCGCCATTTTTCGAATTAGTTGTGCTTAGCACATCCAGACTTGTATATACGGCGCTCATTGCGAGCCGCCAAATTACTCGTACTCGATTACTTTTGAGAGTGACTTCGTTATAATTTGAATGCCTATTATTAAGAACCGCCAGAGTAATTTGATTACTTTTGGAAGTACTCAAACTACTTCGTTTTTACAAGATTTCCGAGCAAGGAATACTCGAACCGACCCTCCAACCGGAGGACGGTTGACCGAAATTGGTGGATCGTGAAGATAAGTTGTCTGTAATTCGGTGTTCCTAATTTAATGATGGCGAGTACGAAAAGCCCGTTTTCAAACCGGCAGAAAACTCTGTCTTTTTAAAAATCTGAAGTGAAAAATTTGAGATTACTTTTTCAAGTAACAGCAAGTTATTTTTCTTCTCGAGTAATCAAGTAGTCTAATCGGATAATTTTTGGATCAAGAATAATTTAAATTATTACTTTTTCCGAATAACGTATACAAGACAGCCCACCCCACGTGATTTTCGGTTAGTTTCTGAACAGACAGGGTAAAACAAAAACAAGAGCTGGCAGGGTGAAACCAGGGACACAGTGGTGTTCAAAGTCTTTGGCTGAGGCCGATTTTAAATTATGCGCGATGTGTTCTAAGTAGTTCTTTTTCTTCTTTCTTTGTGTCTCTGGAACTGAAAAAAAAAAAAAAAATATCGACGATGCTTTTTAAAGAAGAATTTACTTTTTCAGCAACCATGACGTGCAAAATTGACGCGTTACGTAAAACAAAAAGCATATATATATATATATATAGGGAGCTTTTTTTAAGCTTTACAGATTTGTTTAAAAATGCCCTGACAGTTGCAGTTATGCGGTTTGTGCAGATGAGTTATACGGCCTGGGGACATTATGTGGGTGGCTAATCTTTCCGATAAGTCGGCTAATTAATTAAAATTCGTTAATTAACTTTTAGTTAGTGAAAATAGATATATGGTTCAAATTCGAAACTTACTGAGCGTCATAGAAAACCACTAAATCAACTCTTTTTAGAGCGACTTGAAGCTCGTGGGATACTCGCGGGCGCGCCAAAGTTACCACTCGTGAAGCAGGCGTAAAGCTAGCAGTGGCGGAACGTGATGATAATCTCAATGATCCGCGTTCCGCCGGTGCTTGCTTTGCGCCAGAGCTGGGACTTTCTCACGTGCTTCAAGTCGTTCTAAAAAGAGTTGATTAGTGGGTTTTGATCACGCTCAGTAAGTTTCTAATTGGGCCCTTCTGTCTATTTTTACTAATAAAAAAGTTAATTAACGAATTTTAATTAATGAGCCGACTTATCGCAAAGATTAGCTACCCACATAACGCCCCCCTGGTCGTATAACTCGCTTGCACAAACCGAATAAGTGCAACTTTCACGGCGCTTTTTAAACAAATCTGTAAAATAAAAAAAAAAAGAAAGCTTGTGTAGCGAACGCAAGGACGGTGCATGCTCGGCTAGCGAACGAAGAAGTGCGTCTTTCCTCCTATCTTGTCCATCGATCGTTCTACATTTGTTCCGATCCAACAGCGATGGCTGTTTCGCTCGTGTCACCAGAGTTGCGCCTCTACGACCCTCTGCAGGGCGCTTTAGCCTTGAGGACTTTGGTCCTTAAACATCCCTGCGAATGGAGCACCAAGCTGGGAAAATTGTTGCTTTTTTATTTGATAACAGCGAAAGATAACAGAACTTTTATATTCTTCACGAGAAACACAAACCGGAGACTGTACGATTACAAGAATCGCCTCTCGATCGCGTGCCACGACAGTGAACCGCGGCACAATATATTCATTTTACTCGATCATCAACTGACACTTCAAAGATTCTTGCGGGCGCATTTCTAGGCGAAAAGACAATAAAAAAAAGTCTTGTTGCTCAGTTACAGAGTTCCCATTAAGTTTTAAGGACTCGCTGTATAGTTTTGTGCTGGGCACCTTATCCTTCGCAGCTATTTGAAACGACGGACCATTAGTCCGTGGCTTTAATGAATTCGACACAGCGCAGAATAGTGGGCGTGCTTGATCTACAAATACATTTGCTCTTTGAGCGATGCTAGTTCCCGCTTTATGTAAAGGCTACGTGCGTCTACGCTTGGATTTAATGCGAACAGCAGTAAAGGCTGTTGTAGCTAAACTTCAAAGCTCTAGAATGCGCCTCGACTATGGGAACGCTCCCGCGGCAAGGAAGCTATGAGCCCACACCTACAGCGGAGTATATACATAGGTCGGTCTCATTAAAATTATTTCGTCTTCCACGTTAATGGTTTATTTTCTACGACACTTATTGGTGGGCGTTGTGCTAGTTACGGCGCGAACGGATGACCAGAAAGGGGACAAGGATTCAATTCATCCTTCTCTCAACTTTAGCCACCGGTCGCATTCGATAACCTCTGCTTGATGATCTCCCCCTTCCCAACGTATGTTTCTTTTTTTTAAACTTACGGTTTTTACATCCCAGTGCCTTTACTAAATTAGCCACAGCCTCAAGAGCTGCAGTGCGAAGCCTTTTGGTGGGTCTTATTCAAAATCGCAAAGCAAGGAAACTTTTCATGACCTTACGCACGGAAGCGTTTTATCCTCCGCGGTGCAGCCACGGCCGACACGCCGATCTTTTTACACCCCCAAAACACCCATAACACATTCATAAGGTAACCACAAACCCCCCTCCCGAGAGATTCCCCCACAAAGGAGGGGTATACAAAGGGTAGCGGACATTTCATCGAAAGCCATTTCATCGAACGCCGTTTCATCAAATGAATGGACATTTCATCGAACGCCGTTTTATCGAATCGCTAAGGGCCGTTTCATCGAAATTCTCGGTGCCGAGTTTTGGGGCATAACAGTGCTTTATATATGTTTTACTTTGCATTTCTTAAGACTAAGGTAGTCACTTGTGAAATCGTTCTGAGGGCAGTGTCAAATTACTAGAAATAAAAACAATTGGTATGAAAAGAAATAAAAACAATTGGGTATGCGACTTACTGAAAAGCTTTACTCATGTACATGACTGAAACCACGACACTGCAAATAAAAGACAGACACTTAAAACAGTTTTAAGTGTGTGTGTGGGTTTTTACCTGCTGTATCGGGGTTTCAGTAATG
Organism: Ixodes scapularis; assembly: GCF_016920785.2. Lineage (NCBI taxonomy): Eukaryota > Metazoa > Arthropoda > Arachnida > Ixodida > Ixodidae > Ixodes > Ixodes scapularis. The sequence goes on from NW_024609846.1 coordinate 98,841,353, forward strand.
TGCAAGTCACACTAGCTCGTTTGCACCCTTATGCTTAGTTCAAGGTTTATTCACGGAAAGCATTTAACTGCCAGGACAGCACACTTATAATATAGTGGTACTCTCATAAGAGAGCACGAGAAATAAAATATAACGATACTCTGATTATCAGCTTTGTGCTCAGGTTGGGTGCACTCTGCCACCCAAGAAGACTGAAACCTTCCGAATCCTTACATAACCCAAGGTTACACGTACACGCTGTCGAACAATAAAACACTACCCGCTTTCCAGAAAGCACGACGTGCTTTCTGTTTTTCGTCTCATTTTTAATTGTTTCATGTGACATGGATAGGGAACATTGTTTCATGAAGGCTTTCTTCTCGAAGCAGGATATATTCACGATGGAACTTATCTCGTCACTGCACCCTGTAATAAATAATAAAAAAAAAAAAAAAAACGGAGTGAACTGTGACGGCGTTTCATCGAACGCCGTTACAGTTCACTCTATACTCAGCTGTAATTGGAAGTGATGCGTCGAGGTTCGGCGTAGAAGGCTATTCGCAAGCGCCACCGAACTTACCCAGTACTCAGTGACCCCTATAGGGGCACAATTACTGGTCAATGAGATAATTTATTTCTATGTTGCGGGGAACCTGGAGATGAACCGGGACTAAATATATTACGCTTCGGGCCATTAGGCTTACGGGTGCGTGACACAGCAAGTCTGGGCACAGGTCACGCCACACGAGTCACGCCTTCCGGCAGGAGCGCGAAGCGTCAAGGGGGCTACAGCACGCGCCGCTGCCCGTCCACAATGGGCTCGCGCTGGATCGTCGGAACCGCTGTCGGCTTTGTTGTCCTGTGCATGGCTGAGCCCGTTCGCACACGGGTCGCACACGTACACGGCACAAGGAAACGGAGAGAACATTCGCGAGGCTTCGAAGTTTTGCCTCTATTAATTATAATTGTGTTGCGCGTATGTTTAAACAGCGGGAATTTAGACAGCCCCAATGGGCGTCTGGTGTCTCAGCATGAATAGACGAGAGATTTAGCCAGTGCGGTACAACCGCTTTCCTGGGGTTTTGAACGTGCATCACGCAGTAGTGATACACGACCGCTGGCTGGGACGATACTTGTCTATAGCAAAACAAGCAGGGGTGGGGATTGAATGCAGGATCCCTGGGCTCTGCAGCGCCAGCTTTCGTTCTATACCTGATCCGAACTGCGGAGCGCCGTGGGCGACTCCAGCGAAATCGATGCCGCGTAGTGGCAACGCCAAGAAGCTCAAGAGAAGAGTTTGTTTCCACTCTGTCGTCTACTATCGCTGCTTGGTTCTCGCAGGCAGCATAGAAACAAATATCGTTGCCAGTAATTATTTTATTGCTTCCGTCGTGTCATTCGTGCGCACTGACTAGAAGAAAGTTTTCCCGTCAAAAAATCGCTTTGCTTTGATATGTAACACCGATTCTACGCTGCAGTGCAAGAAATTTATGGTGGTCCACGGGCTGAACGACGAAAACAACCTCCTCTCGTCCGCCATTTTGCTTGACCAGCGTTGCTGGAGTTGCGAATACTTGGAGACAACTTTTCTTTGCCATGCAGTGAACGTACGGGCACGCGTGTGCTCTCCCGTTTTGAGTGCCGACTAAAGCTTTTCGCCGCGCCCTCTCCTCAAAATTGGACGTTTTATTGATTTATACAGCGTAAGGTCGGTCTGCCAGGATGAGGCGACATTGGTTTACACTGTAGATTAGAAATTTTGCCAGTACAGTACGACTGCTAGCCTAGGGTCTTTAACGTGCACCACGCAGTGGTGATGCGCGACCGCACGCCGGTACGATGCTCATTCAGATTGAAACGGGCAGGGGTGGGGCTCGAGCTCAGGATCCATGGGTTCTGCAGCGCGAGCTTTCGCTCCACGTGCGTCGAGCTGGGTGTGCGCTTGTGCCCAATCGGCCACCGATCCCCCTGCGCTCTCTCCTCCTCTCCTCGTAAATGCCAAGAAAAGTTGTCCCCGAGTACAACACACCACCGATCCCCCTTACCTCGATTGAGCATGCACGCGGATAAGTTAGCTGTGGCCCTCCATAACTTGCAGATGAGCAAAGCTCGTAAGTGTTAATGTAGAGGGAAGAAGCCTGAAGCATCGTTACAATTGAGCAGGAAAAGATGCTCCGGTTCACATATCGTTAGCGAACTACAAATATCATACCACCTCGCTCTCTCCCTCTCATAAAATGTATTCAGTGCTATCGAGGATAAAGACGCGAGACCATTAAACACCGCAAAATTCGTCGTTTGGACGAGCTCCAATTTCTTATATGGCAGTTCTATTTTAACGTGAAACGTTTATAGGCTATAGATTTCCAGATGAAGTGAAGCCTCAGAAAGCGTGACTGCGAATTTCCCTGCTAGATTTAGGGGAAAAATTGACCTATAGGGAAATTAAGTTTCCCACTAGATTTAGCGGGAAAATTGACGTTACGTGACCTAAACACCAATTCAGTTTCCTCGCTAAATTTAGCGGGGAAACAATTCAGTTTCCCCTCTTAAACCTATATAAATCTTACTCTAACTCTAAGTAACTATAACTCAATCTAACTCTAACTGACTCTAAGAGTAATTCTAACTCTAACACTAACTCACCACTAACTCCACTGAACAGTTTAGCGCTGAACCAAAAACGTTTAACGTCGCAACACACGTGCAGCGCAATTTGCGACACGTTTTTATTTATTTTTTACCTGTGGAGATACACCTCACCCGGAGAAACAAAGAGAAAAAGGAATACATAATATAGTCGCTGACAGCTCAAGAAAGGCAGGGCGTGACAAGCCCCGTGCATCTATTTATCGCACCGGAGCCAATGGGAGAAGCGGCATTGGCCGATGGGAACAAACAAGGACACATAAGGAAGCGAGAAGCGTCGAATAATGAGTCACGCCCTGCATTTCTTGAGCTGTAGGTGACTATGCGGCGAGAATATGAGAGAGAGGAGGAGAGGAAGGAGAGGAGAGCGTGCGTTGACGTCGAAACGCCAAGCTTTGATTGGAACGATTAGTGGGTAGACCTAAAACTAGCTGCCTTTGTCTCCACTGCACTCGTAGAGAGCCCAACGCTGGACTTCTGCCTTCTAACGCGTTCGACGAGTGCAGTGAAGACATATACAGCTGGCTTTAGGTTTACCCCCTAATTATTCCAACCAGAGCTCGGCGTTCTCGCGTCCCTTCATCTCCTTTAGTTTCTCGGCGCATAAGTGTAGTTCTGTGCAACTTTTCACTCGTATTTCTATCTGCATTTGATGGCTGGAAAACAAGACAGAGCTTGGAAAAGATGAAAACCTTCCAAGCCTCGTCTTTTTTATTATTATTACGGAAAATGAAAGTAAAAGTGATAACGACAGCATTTAAAAATAAAAAAAATCCAAACAAACGAGCTTACAAGATTAAAAAAAAAAGCTGAACTGAGAAGCAAAGTTTTGGCGGCAGGAGCCAATTCTCTCTTCCGTTTCTTGCGCCGGGTCACCTTGAGGCAGCACAGTCACTGCGCAAACAAGATTGAAAGTATATATCGACCAAGGGAATAATGGTGGACTAGACTCTAAAGGGTAGACAGGCCTGAAAGCGAATCCTGGCAGCTTGCCTCCGATATATTGCCGGCAGGAAATGGGAGCGCGCAAAAACCACGAATTAGGTGTGGTAATAGCATATAGAGCCACTAATTAAGGTATACGTACGCTTAAAGTACCGGCACTCTATTTCCCGACTTTCGTGTGGGTGCCGCCATTTCGGTACTGAGTGCAGAGGAGTGTGATTTGGGCCATCGTTAATTACATTTTGAAAGTTCGATTTCTGCTTTAAATACAACGTTGTACTTAAAGCAGAAGTCAAACTTCTCGTCAGGAGGCTCAGGCGACATCTTTTTGCTCTTTTGTGGGCTGTTCTAGAATTCATAGAGGCCGGAAAACCGTTTCCTTCGATTTTAGATGAAGCCTCAGATCACTGGCAACCATGACTTTAAGAACCAAGATGGCTGAGGCGCCCTAACTGCACCTACCACTAATACCCTTGTTACACGGGCAGACGTAACTGCAGTTACGCTAAGCCACAGTTATCACGCAATAGGGAGTATTCACTGGCGGTCATAGCTGTGTGCGCTACTGCTGAGCGCGTGCTGACGGCGAGCTTCCACAGTTCTTCTGCAACGTGCGTTCTGAACTACTAAGATTGCCGGTCTTAGCAGCATATTAATGTAATCTCGTTCTGAGCATGCGCTCTAAACATCGCCCTCAAATATGGCGTCCAGTGAGTACCCCTTATGGGCGGCGAGGTGTTTTGGTGGCGCCCTCCGATGGTTACCTCTCGTGACGTCATTACTTTGTCAACAACAAGTTTGATGGTGTTTGTAAAGAGCACGGTGGAAGCTTGAAATCATAGCGCTCTCAAACCAACACTGCCAACACCATCGAAATTGAAATCCTCACATTACTCTTATTTCCGTCGATGGGAGATACTTTTTTGACGTCAAAGTCAGCACTCGGCCTATCGTGGAAGGCCGATCACAGCGGCGCTTTCGATAGCTCAAGTCGCCAATAGACGATTACAAACAAGGCGACTGGCCGCCTCCATGCCTCTGCTCGTGTGGACAAACTCGTGCAAATGCAAGCTTGCCTAAGCTATGCGTTCACCCGCAAGCTGCACGTGCTTGCACTTGAATCTGGTATGCGGTAAAACATCGTTTCGATCCCTCCACGCCGCTGAAACGTGTTTACGAAAAATGCCTGATTATCACACATTCCTGTCTTGCCTCACCTATATTTTCTCGCTTATTCCAGGTTGAAGTGGTCTATTATTTGTTCGTCCCGCATACCAGATACCGCATACCATGTGACTGAGAACGACAGGAAACAGACATCTACACTCTAAAAAATGTCTGTGCGTCTACTTTCACTCACAACACTCGGAGAACCAATCAGCGCTACTTACGGAGGCAGCTCAGCGAATGACGATGCCGAAACATCTGTTTAGACCAAAAAACGCAGTCTGAGTTGTGACATTAAGCAATGCATGCGTGACGTTTTGCATTGCTTAATGGCACAACTCAGTCTGCGTTTTTGGTATAAACAGATGTTTCGGCATCGTCATTCGCTGAGCTGCCTCCGTAAGTAGCGCTGATTGGTTCTCCGAGTGTTGTGCGTGAAAGTAGACACACGGACCTTTTTTAGAGTGTATACTTACGGACAACATTCTGCGGCAAAGCAGTCAAGCTAGTCAAAGGTATGTGCGCACGTGCGCTCGAACATCCCATCAATGCGCGTGCACGCACTCTTCACTACCACTAAAATAGCTATCTGAAAGTATAGCACGGTAACTGTGGTAACACGTGAAATCAGTTAGGTGTGAGCTTACTGCTGTTGAGGGTGCCCGTGCAACCTTGTTCGTTCGCGTCATTATGATATTGAAGCACGCAGGCTGTGCGATATAAGACAAGCCTCTGCGGGAACGCTCCGTCTTTTTTAATGCGAAAGCATTAACTGGTCCCATGGAGCGAGCCGACGTCATCAGCTTTGAAGTCACGCCAAACGGCACCTTAAATCCTTTCTCCAAGTGAAGCCAGCTCCCAGCTACGAAACCATGAGAAAAGCCTAGCCAAACGGCACCTAGTTTCCCCGATCCCACAGGAGCGGAGTAAAGCTGATGGATTTCGGCTTCAGTCCCATTGGCTTGCGCGCGTCGACGAGGCTCCCATTGGCCGCTGCGCGTCAGTTTCAATGACCGCCACCCCATGGCGCTGCGTGTCCGTCAGTGCTAGGGTGCCTTCATCTGCCGGTCGCTTCCGCTGACAGGGTGGAGACACCAGTGGAGACAATGGAGCGCCACAATATGGCGCCAGAGGTCAGTATTAGCTCCACATTGGGTGTCGGTCCTGTAGAGTGTGCGTGACAAAGTCGTGATGCAAAAAAAGTGAAAGCTGCTTACAACTCCCTGTAACGCCGAATTAGAGCACAGCTCTTGAGGAGGAGGAGGGAAGGGCACTGGGGGGGGGGTTAAACTAACCAGAGGGGGTCACGTGACCTTGGGGGTCACGTGACCCCCAATGCCGATGATGTCATCACTGACGTCACTGATGACGTCATCAGTGACGATGACGATGCGGGTACCGATGACGTCATTAGTGACGTCACTGATGACTTCACCAGTGATGATGACGATGACGATGCGAATGTCGGTGACGTCACCAGTGACGTCGCTGATGACGTCATCAGTGATGATGTCGATGACGATGCGGATGTCGGTAACGTCATCAGTGATGATGAAGATGACGATGCGGATGCCGGTGACGTCATCAGTGATGATGACGATGACGATGCGGATGCCGGTGACGTCATCAGCGACGATGACGATGACAATGTGGATGCCGATGACGACATCAGTGACGTAACTCATGACGTCATCAGTGATGATGACGATGACGATGCGGATGTCGGTAACGTCATCAGTGATGATGACGATGACGATGCGGATGCCGGTGACGTCATCAGTGATGATGACGATGACGATGTGGATGCCGGTGACGTCATCAGTGATGATGACGATGACGATGTGGATGCCGGTGACGTCATCAGTGATTATGACGTCATCAGTGATGATGACGATGTGGATGCCGGTGACGTCATCAGTGACGACGACGTCATTGGGGGGTCACGCGACATCGGCGGGGGTCACGTGACCTCAGGGGAGTCACGTGACTTCGGGGGTCACGTGACCTCGGGGGGGGGGGTCACGTGCCCCCCACGAGTTCACGTGACCCCGGTGGGGGCTCGCGCGGTGCATTATGGGACATTTCCCATGATGCACCGGGGTCACGTGACCTCGGGGGGGGGGCACGTGCCCCCCCACGAGGTCACGTGACCCCGGTGGGGGGCTCGCGCGGTGCATTATGGGACATTTCCCATGATGCACCGCGCGGTTACGCCGACGCCGACGCCGACGCCGCTCAAGCCGGAGACGGGCCCCTAAGAGCTGCGCTCTAAAATGAGAGCCGTTTACAACTCCCTGTAACACCGAATTGGAGCGCAGCTCTTGAGGAGGAGGGAAGGGTAGTGATGGTTACCTGTTCTCGGGGCGGGGGGGGGGGGGGGGTCATGTGACCTTGGCGGGTCACGTGACCCCCCAGAAAAATTTTCCCGCTAGATTTAGCGGGGAATTTTTTCCGCTAGATTTAGCGGGGAATTTTTTCCGCTAGGTTTAACGGGAAAATTTTTCCGCTAGACAGCGGGGAATTTTTTCCGCTAAATCTAGCGGGGAATATTTTTCCGCTAGATTTAGCGGGGAAATATTTCCTCTAAATCTAGCGGGGAAAATTTCCCGCTACATTTAGCGGGGAAATTTTTCCGCTAGATTTAGCGGGGAATATTTTCCGCTAGATATAGCGGGGAAATTTTTCCGCTAGATTTAGCGGGGAATTTTTCCCGCTAGATTTTTCCGCTAGATATAGCGGAGAAAATTTTCCGCTAGATTTGGCGGGGACATTTTTCCGCTACATTTAGCGGGGAATTTTTCCCGCTAGATTTTGCGGGGAATTTTTTCCGCTAAATCTAGCGGGGAAATTTTTCCGCTAGATTTAGCGGGGAATATTTTCCGCTAGATTTAGCGGGGAAATTTTTCCGCTAGATTTAGCGGGGAATTTTTTCTGCTAGATTTAGCGGAGAAATTTTTCCGCTAGATGAATTTTTTCCGCTAAATCTAGCGGGGAAAATTTTTACGCGATTTAGCGGAGAAATTTTTCCGCTAAATCTAGCGGAGAAATTTTTCCGCTAGATTTAGCGGGGAAATTTACCCATAATGCACCGCGCGGTTACGCCGACGCCGACGGCGACGGCGACGCCGCTCAAGCCGGAAACGGGCCCCTAAGAGCTGCGCTCTAAAATGTTGTGTTTAGCTAAAGTTCTGGAAAGATAGACGCAATATGAAGCCGGTTAGAGCATCGCAAAGTTCGCCACAAAATGGCGGGTGTCTCCTCCCTGTCAGCGGCAAAGGGAGGCACCCTAGTCAGCGCGCCGGTAGCACAAAACGTCGAAGCTCAGAGCGGCGAAAAGAGGGCACGCTTTGCCGTCGATACGCTACAGACGAAATAAGGGAGCGGAAGAATGACGTGCAGTCATTCGCATTCAAAACTTAAAGGAAGTGCTTAGCTGTACCGCTAGCCTTTTTTCTTTTTTGTTTCTTTAATGTGTGGAAATCGACTGGGACGTTGGCACTGTCTGCACAGTATCACCTAACTTTATACCAATTTTTACATAAAAGACAAAAATTGTACGTAGAGCTTGGCGTTCAAAATACGGGTATAAATTGAGGGAGAGGAGGAGATATGAGAGTGCGCGGGGACTACGAAATGCCGAGCTTTGGTTGGAATGATTAGTGAGTGAACCTAAAGTTTGTCTTTACTCGCTGTTCAAACGCTTCTTTATTTTTTTTTACGTTTACTTTTTGCTTGGAGCGCGAGCACCACGCCGAGTGCTGACGCTCTACCCAGCGCGTGATTAAAGAATTTGATTCCCGATGCCGTAATGGTCTGACGTTCCTACAAAACTGGTGACCCGGAACTCGGACAGCGTCGCTCGTACACCGCGGACACCGGCTCCATGGTGATCATGGACCGCGGGAACGCTTCATCCGACGGTGACGCGACAGCAGCCTCCAGGTCCGCTCTCGCCACGATCGAGACTTCCACGTTCTATCCACGGTGTAAGATATACTCTTCATGTGAGGACACTGGTGCGAGGAAGAATAAGGCGCGATCGACTAGATAAAGTCCTCTCACGAGCGCATGCGCGCGCTCAACAGTCCGCGGCGAACTAGCGTCGCTCGCTGGCAACGACGCAACTGAGATAAAAAAAAAAACAATAGCAAATACAATATATCGTTTCCACGGCATCAGACAAGCACAAGCTCCTTGCTCAAGCATGTGCAACGGCTGCACGAGAGATGCCGTGGACACGAGATATTTTATTTATGTTTTTGCACAGTTGCGTCGTTTCGCCACTGAGCAACGCTAGTTCGCCGCGGGCCGATGGGCGCGTGCATGCGTTCTTAAGAGGGCTCTATCTGGTCGCTTCTTCGTCGAGCAGAGTCCTCACCTAAAGGGTATATCTTAAGCCGTGGTTCTAGCTCAAGAACCTGCAAGTCTGGTACGCGCAGGTCGAGGCCCGTTTTCATCTGAGCCCGATCACTTCGCAACTGGCGCGCTATTACCACGTCGTCGCATCCTTACCCGCAGAGATCGCAGTAGCTAGACGGCCTGTTGTCTTTGCCGCCACCTGAAGACGACTACGACCAACTGAAAGCCGCGCTGCTAGCCAAGATGATTCTATCAGAGAGGTCAAGCTGCTCACCGCTGAAGAGCTCGGGGACCGTCGTCCGACGCAGCTCCTGAACCGAATGAAGCAGTTACCGAGAAAGCAAGCTTCCGAAGCGCAGAGTTCTATCCTGCGCGACCTTTTTCTTAAAAAACTCCCGCAAGGCATGCGGATGATCCTGGCCGCGACGGATGACATGTTCCTTGGCCACCTAGCCGTGCTTGCTGACCGCACCGCGGAATATTCATCGACGAATGTGAGTGCTGTCGCATACCGGACCTATACGTCCTGCATGGAAAGCACGAGCGTCAAGCATTGAGGCCCAACTTGATCCCCTCACGAGTGTCATCGACGCCCTGGGTTAAGCCCAGCCAAGATCATCACGACGAAGTCAGTTCCGTCGCAGGTCTGCATACCAGCGAGCTTAGCGTTCTCCTGACAAGCTCTGCTGGTGCCACCACCGATTAGGTGAGCGAGCTAGCAAGTGCGAACAACCCTGCACGTTGTCGGGAAACGCCGATGCCAAGCACAAGCAGCAGCAGGTGACTGAAGCCAGACAACAAGCCGCTTGCTTTATGTTGTCGATCGGATCGCAGGGCATCGTTTCCTCATTGACACCGGAGCTGAGGTTAGCGTTTTACCAGCATCGCGCGCTCACCGCCTCCCCTCAGCAGCAGACCTCTGCGATTGCCAAGTATGGACAACGATCCCTCACTACTAACATCGGACTGCGACGAACATTTCGATGGGCCTTCAACGTAGCTGATTTGCGACTGCCAATGTTGGGAACAGATTTTCTCTTTCATTTTTGGTTTGTCCGTGAACCTGCAGTCGCGACAACTCATCGATGCGACAACATCATTATCGGTTCAAGGCGTCCTTTCCAACTTTGTAATATCTCCATTGCAACCGCTTCCAGCCCCATCGCGCTACCGAGGCTGCCCTCGCAGAATACCCAGCGCTGACAAAACCCAGTAGCCTTGAACTACCTGCCAAGCACAGAGTCACTCATCAGATCTTGATTACCGGTCTACCCGTCTCCGCGCGCCTCCGTCTGCTTACCGTTGACCGCCTCACAATTGCGCGTCGTGAGTTTGACCATAGGTTGCAGCTAAGCATCATTCGACTCTCACCAAAAAATTGATCATCGCCTCTGCACATGGTCCCGAAGAAAGACTTCAACGACTGGTGACCATGCGGTGACTACTGAGCCCTGAATGCATGCACAGTGTCCGATCGCTACCCCCTGCCGCACATCCAGAGTTTTTCAGAAAGTCTTGCTGGTACGACCAGCTACAGCAAGATTCACTTGGTGAAAGCTCATCACCGAATTCCTCTGGAGCCTGCAGACGTAGCGAAAATGGCAATCAGTACCCCGCTCGGACTGTTTGAGTACGCCCGTATATCTTTCAGCCTGCAGAACGCTGCTATGACGTTCCAAAGATTCATAGACGAAGTCACTCGAGGACTTTCTTTTGTCTTTGCCTTCCTTGACGGTCTTCTGGGCCCGTTTGCTCGAAGCGCTAACCGCGGCTAAAGTTAGCCGCAGTACCTAGGAGGGGGATTTTGGAATCACGTGACTGGGATCGGTAGGGATGCGGGGAAACATGGCGGTGCCCCTGTGAGTGAGCGCCGCTCGCTTTGGAACTAATATGTCGTTGTAGCTGCAATATCGGGCGCGTTAGTCAGCAACGAATGGTACAGGAGGCCTTCGCTTTGCCTTACCTCACTGTTCTCAAAACATGAGCAATGACCTCGCCGCATTTTTCTAGATTGTCTTTCGATTCTAGCCATTCCTAAGCCTAAATGAACGCGATAATTGTTGGCATGGCAACGTCTTCGGAAAGCAGATTGCCTTGACTCAACCGGCCGGGTATTGATAGGACACAAAAGCAGACAGCGTCCCAATAGACCCCTTTCTCAATTACCCAAGCATCGAGGAGAACGCTGGAAGTGTAATTCTACGGCTCGCGCTGGCTGGCCTTCCTCTTATAAAATATTCCAAGTAAATAATCATAATAAGGCTTTGACGAACGCGCGTGCAAAACAAAATTTGTTTTAGACTTTTTGCTTTAGAACAATTACTGCTGCAGACGCCAGCACGTGCAACGCGTGCAACTACACTCGTAGCATGCACCTCGGTGCTTGGGGGGACGCTGTCTGCTTTTGTCTGCTATCAATACCCGGCCGATTGAGTGGAAGCATTACACTTTCTAAAGACGTTGCCATGCCAACAATTATCGCGTTAATTTAGGCTTAGGAATGGCCACAATCGAAAGACTATCTAAAAAATGCGGCGAGGCCATTGCTCATGCTTTGCAAGTTAAGTGAGGTAAGGCGAAGCGAAAACCTCCTGCACCATTCGTTGCTGACTAGCGCGCCCGATATTGCAGCTACAACAACATATTAGTTCCAAAGCGAGCGGCGCTCACTCACAGGGGCACCGCCATATTTCCCCGTATCCCTACCGAGCCCCCAGTCACGCGATTTCAAAATCCCTCTCCTAGGTACTGCGGCTAACTTTAGCCGCGGTTAGTGCTTCGAGCAAACAGGCCCTGGTGGCCAGTTTTACACCGGACAAACACGAACAACACATCCGCATTTTGTTCGATCGCCTGCAGGAATTCGGCCTTGTCATCAACCCTGCCAAATGCGTCTTTAGAGTGGACAGCTTGAAATTCCTTGGCCATCGTACCACCCCACTGGTAATCCAACCACTGGAAAACAAAGCCAAGGTAGTACGTAAGCTCCCATAGCCAACATCTCTGCGCAAGTTTCGGGAATTCCTAGGTCTGGTCAATTTTCATCGCAGATTCATGTCAAACTGCGCGAAAATTCTTTAACCGATGGCAGACCTCCTGAAGACAAAGAAAGGACCTTCGTCAAAAGCGCAGTGGAGCGAAGAAGTTGCGTCAGCCTTTTCCACAGTGAAGGAGACTTTGGCTAGCGCAACACTTCTTGTCCACCTGCTTCCTGATGCGCCTTCCCACCTCCTGATCGACGCCACCAAGACAGCTGTCGGATCTGTTCTACAGAAGCTCTTAGACGGAGTCTGGAAGCCGGTTGGTTTCTTTTAACAGAAACTCAAGCCCCCGGAAACGCGGTACAGTACTTTTAGGTGGGAACTACTCGCTGCAAACTTGACTGTGAGACTTTTTCTTTTTTTGTTATTTCTTCGAGGAGCGGCAGTTTTATGTACTCACAGACCACAAGCCCCTGACGTACGCCTTTCGTAGCAACCGCATGACCTACTGAGCGCAGCGAAGTAAGACACCTCGCTATCATCTCAGAGTTTACGGCTGACTTCCGTCACGTCAAGGGCCAAGACAACAGCGTAGCCGAAGCGCTTTCTTGCATCAAAGCCATTTCCTTCTCTTCGACCCCGTTAGATTTCCAAACCGTCGCTCTAGAACAACAGGCAGACTCGGAATTGCAAGTTCTTCGGAACGCAACGACATCCCTGCTGCACAGGGACATACCATTTCCAAGCACATCGGTGACCATAACATGTGACATGTAAACAAGACCGGCTCGACCTTTTGTCCCATATGCCCCACGACACCAGAGTCTTCAACCGGCTACACAACATCAGCCATCCAGGCATTCGGGCCACGCAGCGGTTGCTCACAGTACGTTCTGTATGGCCGAAAATGAATGCTGACGTTCGCAGCTGGGCAAAGCCTTCAGTGCTACGTCCCAAAGTGAGCAGGCATACAATAACACAGTTGAAAGAATTTGCACCACTTGATGCGCGATTTGATCACATGCACATCGACGTCGTACCCCCCCCCCCCCCCCCCCCCCCAATGCCAAGAATTCAGGTATATTCTAACGTGCGTTGACCGTTGCACTAGGTGGTCTGAAGCTATTCCACTGGCCGACATCTCTGCTGAAACCGTCGAAAGTACATTTATAGGGACCTGGATTGCTCACTTCGGCTGCCCATCTACTGTATAAAGGGACAGAGGACGCCAGTTACAGTTGTTCACTGCACTGATGCAGCTGCTGGGGACCCGCCATGTCCACGACTCCGCATAGTACGCAGATCAACCTAGATAATATGCGGCAGAACTTTCAGCAGCTACCACCAACGCAACCTCGGTTGCCAAGCATCCAGAAAGTCTTTGTGAGCCAGTACTTGTCAACGCACTGACACGCTTTTCTGAGGAAAGAAGGTTTAAACCTTGACACCGCCCTACTACAGACCTTTTAAAGAGACACTGATAACCCCCCAAATTGTTTTTTGCCAGGCGATCCTTTAGGTTGTCGGGAGACTACCCAATCAATATCCTGCTACAGCGTCACATATATTTTTAATTAAAAAAAAAAAAAAAAAAAAAAACGCGACTGCTTGAAACCGAAACTGGGCTGGGAAACCGAAACTGGAGGAAGAATAAATATAGAGGAGAAAGTTACCGGAAGTCACGTGGCTATGCAATGAAGCCACAAAAAATGCGTGTCATATTTTCAGTCTATTTTTAGTATTAAGTGTGTGCCTTCGATGACCCACGACTTTGGTTATCTTTGGTCGTTGTGTTTAAACCATAAAAAACGACACGTGACGACAGAGAGGACAGTGAGTGTGACTCAAAACGGCCAGTTCTCAATCGGCGATTTTCTGGGTAGTTGGGCTCTCATATGTCATGTACTAATAAAAACCTGTCAGTGTCCCTTTAAAGTCATCAGCCGTACGGCAGAAAAACATAACTCTGGACTCACACAGTCGAACGGAAGTCGTTGCCATGTACCGTGTCAAACCAGCCTTCCTGAGTGATGCTCCGCTATCTTCTGCCGTTCAGCAAGGAATCGCCGGCACGTCAATCGAAAATGCCAGAAAAACACGTTACGACAGGTGTGAGTGCGGTGGAGTACGCCTGGCAATAAACACCGATTGATTGATTTTTTATTATTATACATGCAACCACCCACTTCTGCTATATCAGCGTTCTCTCGGCGCTATACCAGCGCAGTATCAGCAACAATGTACCGCTGATACAACCCAGCGCTGCAATTGGTGACGAGGTGCTTCGCAAGACAAATTCGATGACGTCTGTAAAAAATGTATGGCAAATCCCTAAGTGTCGTATACGTGAAACGTTCTAGCATCAAAAACTTTTAGCGATACTCTGAGTTTTCGGACGCCTACGTTCATGGCGCTCTTCATCAGATAGTTTTATGCGTACCCTGTGTGCACTTGACAGTTGTTCCTAGAGTGGAGCGATACGACAACTAATCGGGCTGATAAACATGGCGATCTCCTGGAGTCTTCCATACTCGCGAACTCCTCTCCCTCCGTGCGCACAAGCGGTCGAGATCCTCAACGCCTATACCTCACACCACATCGCCCAGCTCTTTGGTCACATGACCTCTCCGTTAACCTATCAGCGTCGAGCACCTCACCCCTCCTCTCTCACCCGCTAACCATTCAGTGTTGAGCCTCGCGGCCACGTTTTTATCTGGGCTTCACGAAATGCCGAACACGTAGCCAAAGAACGTTTCACGTTAAAAGCACAGTGGACACTTGGTGGAAGCATTGGAGGATCTAGAAGTTGTCGTGTTCTTAAACCGACACCGTAAAAGTTTAGAGGCTGACATTACTCTCAGTTCCGTCGAAGAAAGCGGAATTAATTCGGTCGGCCCTCTAATCATGGAAGGCCGACCACAGTGACGCTTTTGGTCGTACTTTTCTAAAAACGCAAAATCAGCTGCATTCGCGCTAAGGTCAACTTTCCAGCCCTGACCCGAGCTAGCTCTGCGCTGCGTGTGTAAAGAAACAAAAAAAGTTGTAAAAAAACAAAAACAAAAAACACTTCAATGTTTTGGGGTGAACGCTGACATATTTTAAAATAATTTCTAAGAGGAATTGGCTTTTAGCGAAACGTCACATGACAGAAGACGCCGTGGAGGCTCCTTTTAGTTTTGTGCCAAGCGGACATCGGCTGCACCCCATCCCCATCAATAACGGTGATATAGGTAAGTTTAGGTTTAGTGCCCTGGCAACGCGAGCGGCCACCTCGCGTAAGCGCGCGCGTGCTTCAGCCGCTTTGATTGCGACAGCCACTTAGCTTGTTTTCTTTCCTGCGTCTTGGCTGCCGCCGCCGTGGGCGATCAATTTGAACGGTCACTTAGGAGCGGCAGCCGCACGGTCGAGCTGGCAGAGCGTGAAACGGGCTGAGGTCGCCCACAACGCAACGCTGCCTGCCGCGAAGGCTTCTGGGCATCTCTGGAGGACCGCACGAGTCCTCGACGGTTGGCCCATGTCTCAAAGACGATCTCTGCTTGTGTCTCCAAGCGCGTGTTTTCGAACTCTTGTCTAGTATGGACTCTCCGCTCGCTGCGATGTTCGTCTACTGGGCTCTGGAATACGTTCTGGGCATGCGCGGTATGCTCTCGTCTGCGAAATACCAGTCCCCGTGCGTGCGTCGACGGCCCAGTGAGTCGGCATTTTTCGCCTGAATGGGAAAGCGCTGGAGGGAATCAGTGGGGACTCAGGCAAACCGTTACCGTGTTCGGCGTACTGCACTACCGGACCTTTGAAGCATGCTTCTAAGAGCGCGCCCCGCGGTCACTCTATATATTACCCGGGCGCGCGCTTAAAAGGATGCTTCAAAGGCTCCGGTGTGGTACGCGGAACACAGTAACTGTTCGCTAAATGGCAGCGGTATGGCGTCTCTTTCCAGTGCCTGTCTTCTAGCACGCGCCTGTCGGGCTTTGGCTGCGCATGCGAGCTTCGAGGCTGACGAGACGCAGAAGTGTTATCGAAGGCTATAGGAATTGCTGGTGCTGGAGGTGAGAAAGAACTTCCCTGCCGTTCTAATCCTGTCAGCGAATAGAGACGGTGCCGTTCTTTAAGGCCCTGTCAAACTGAGGCAACACGACAGCAACAGCAACACAACACGTTGTCCAACAGTCGGGCAACTTGTTGCTTGCTCCCCGTGTTGTCCGACAAACCTGTCACATCGCGGCAACAGCACGGCAACATGGACGACAACTAAAATGTTGCCTCGGTATGACAGCTTTCGGCAACAAAAACAGCCGAAACTTGTGTTGGACAACGCGTGTTGCCCTGATCGCTGGCTGAGTGAATTTCGGGCCGGCAACACGACAACATAGATAGCTCCGATAATAGAGCTAGTTCCCTATTAATGGCGTCTTACTCAAATAAAGGCTTGGAAAACGTTATTTAATAATAATTAGGGCTGGCGTGCAGCTAAAATATTTTTGAATAACGTTTTTACTGCGTAGTTACGGAAAGCGATTTCCGAAATGGTCACACTTACGGTCGTGAACGTTCAGACTGGTTTTGAAATTAGAACTGCCGAGAGACCAGCTCACATTACTGATAGTGAAATAAAATGGCATGCCTACTCACCCGCTGATGAAGTATAATAAAAATAATCCAGGAAACCAAAGATTAAAAAATCGAGGCATTAAAACGACCGCTTTGATCATGATTGTTGACGTTTGGAACTTGGAAACAGCCGCTACGAGACACCTAATTTGTTTTAAAAATACCTAGGACGTTCTGGAGAATGAAGCGATCACAGAGCAGGCGGTAGGCAAATAGACAGCGATGAGAAATATTTATTTCACCGATTGTTATGACAGCCGATCGGGTCGGTGTCGCAGTTTTGAAGCACTGTCTGTTCAGCTCAACACCACGCTACAAAATATGCTTTGGGGTACTGCCGCTGGTAGCTCAAGTTTACAGTAGAAATATGAATTGCATGAAAAAAATAATCGGACAGGAATACTTCATTTGGTGGCGTAAATCCCGAACATATATCAGCGGTGTCACTTTCCTCGGTTAGGACTATCTGCTTTGTCAACGAATGAAGAACATTTCGATAAAATAAAGAGCGGAAAATACTCCCCGTGTCAAGTTTTCTAATCACAGTCACTGGTTGATGTCGTACCGCGGTAATTCCCGGCCCTTCGAACGCACTAGCACTTTGTAGAGTCACATTTCCAGGGATTCCGCGCCGCACACGAACGAAGGTAAACAATCAAGATGGCGGAGTGTTCCCCGTGTCGTCCTCGCCGTCAGCGCGGTGTGACAGGGTTGTCGGACAACAAATCGGGCAACACGATTGCCGGGCGGCAGCAACGTGTTGCCCGACTGTTGTTGTTGCCGCCATGTGACAGGACCGCCGGCAACACGATTCCCCCGTGTTGCCGGATAGAGTCGTCCAACTGTTACCTCAGCGTGACAGGGCCTTTAGCGACGTGTCGTAAGATTCTACGTCGAACAGCGCTCGCTTAGCCCGAGGCGTCGACTGGGCAGCTCAGTGTTTCGAGCACCTGGGGCCGTCCGCCTGGCTAATGACTCTTGGCAGCTGCCCTTATGGATGTTGCTTTGTCTGACGCATAATTCCTTCGCTTGCCGACGTGGAAAGCTCGAGCACCTGGACCGTGTTGATCGCACGCTAGACTGTTACTTTTTGTGACAGTGAAGCGTCGTTCTTTCTTTGAGAGTGTACAAGCGGGATTGAGTATGTGTTCATTGTCTTGCCTCTTAAGAATGAGTGGTTTTAGGGTGAAGCTTAGCTCCGACCCAAAACCTGTGGCATCCGTCCCGGCCTGTAACGTCCCTTCTTTTAACCGAACTGTCGCTAATTTGCGGACATAAAGTGTGGATTGATTTTTTAAATTTAGGACTTTTCTTTTCTCCTTTACATTAACATATATGTTGGGCGAGCAAGTGTTCCCATATGCGTCTTTGGCGCAATGGCATGCAAGAAAGGTACGGACACACCGAGAAAAGGGAAACACAATGAACACGTGATGATAATGCCCGAGTCCCACGAGAGCGACAGACAAAACGAACCGACACGGACAAGCCTCGAAGACATGCAGCATGCTCGCGATGATACCTTTGGCATGCGCTTAGTCGTCCGGTGCTCGTGACACGGCCACTGGTGCTCCTTTATTCTACAAAGCCCATCAAATCGCGAAATAGACTGGTTTGAAACTTGTAGCTGTCGCTTGTTTTTGTTTGTCGCTCTAGTGGGTAGATCGGGCATTCGGCAGCCAAACGCGCGCCGTCAGTAGTCGAGATTCGGGGAGGAGAGGGGGAAAGTGGGGGGGGGGGGGGGGGGCAAAACCGCAGAAGCTCGCAGGAGTATTTGGCTGACAAACAAACGGCGCAAGTTGCTCAAGGAGCCGACGAACTTGCACATCGTTGTCCTATCTATCTGTTTCAAAAAAAAAAAAAAAAAAAAAAGGCATGATCCTGGAAGTTAATTTTAGCTGATATTTTCTTTCGTTTCGAACACTGTTAGAGGATGTGGTATCACACTTCCAGCGCTTGTTAACCCCTTCCAGCCCCAGGTTAAAAAAAAGATTCACTGGGCTGTGAATGCATGCTCCGCGTCTATTCCGCAGAAGGGAGTTACCGCGCGTGCTCAGGCACCTTCCACAGCCCAGGAGACAAAGATGGCAGCGCGCATCTCAAAAGTCTGACGTGACGCCAGTGCGGTGGCGCTGCGCAAGCGCAGTGCCAACACCCGGTGTGGCCAAACGCGGGCTTGTTTGCAAACAGTGTGTTCTGTGTATAGGTACGAATTACGCAATGTTCAATTACTCGCGAGGTGGATGGTTTCTTTTGTTTTTACTGAAATTACCGAGTCACATTTCTTGGCGTGCCCTCCTTGGAAAGAGGAGCCAGACAAGATGGCAGCTCTTGGGGTGGCGGACGTATACAACTTGGCATCTGAGTAAAGCGCGAAGGAAAGAAGGGCGGGGGATGAAGAGATTTACGAAAGGAACAAGCGGTCTGCAGTCACGGGTTGTCCACGCCCTGGAACTGAATTATGCAAATGGTTTGCTCGAAAATTGGTTTGAGATAGGGATCAGAATTGGCGAAGTCAGCAATAACTCAACCGAACTCCAATAAATCCAAAAAAAAAAAAAAAAAAAATTGCACGAAAAAAAAAAAAAAAGGACGTGCCTATTTAGTCATTGATTGCACATTAAGCTAAATGTAAACCTCGAAACCTTTGAAGAATTCAAAGGTTTCGATTCTTTTTTAGGATTAAAAGGTCGCCTGTCATCCCGATAAGAAATAAATAAAAAAGGGGAATGAGTACAATACAAATGAAGGATTAAGTGACCTTCGAGTATGGTTAGATCATACGAAGCAATAAAATGTTGACGAGGAGAAATGTGTACCTGCGTCAAAGGGCGCCAGATACGCTCGTGTTGTAAACAAGACGTAAAATAGCGTTCACGTAAAAAAGAATCGCCCACGGTCCCGTGGTGTATAACCGCAACAAAAGTAACAAGGTTCCGCACCTTCTGGGCCCGTTTTCTCGAACGCGAACCGTGGTTTAAAGTTAATTATTGTCCCTATAAGGGGGAATTCCAGGTCACGTGACTGGGAGAGCAGGGGCGCCGAGGGAGGAGCAGTACCTAGAAGCAAAATGGCCGCGGCGTCGCTTAATGAGGGCTATTAGTTCTGCTTGGTTCTGCTGAACATTCATTTCGATCTGGCTGTTATATTAATGACTCACCATCAACCTATTAGCACGTCAAGCAAAGGGATAGTTCAGAGGGACTACTAAACTAACCGACGGCAGCATTCCGCGAACGCATCACCCTTCAGCAGTCCGGGATGCAAGACATATGGCGGTACATAAGCCTTGCAAGTGTTTTTATGGTGAGTAAAAAAAATGTTTTGCGAACGAGTGTTGGTACATATTTATACTAAGACGTTTAATTTGTTACACTATGCACGCCAACTCGTGAGCAGCGATCACTTTGCGGAGAAAGGAGGTTATCCTCAATAAAGTATTCATTCCGGGTGAACAGCTGAGACATTGTACTGTTTTTTTGTTCACTGTGCGCCGACAGTATGCCGACAGTATTGAGGTTTCTACATATCCCCGGTGGCCAGCAATTCAACGGTGACGAGAAGCTTAGCTTCTCGTCACCGGTGAATCGGTTGGGCAAACGGAAGAGAGGCCAAACAGTTGAGATCGCAGAAACGTGCGTCGCAAACAGGAATCGCAGAAACGTGCGTCGCAAGGAACGAAAACGAGACTACAGCACGGGCGTTGCCAGACTGGAAGAAACACGGGAAAGTTATGCGTTGTTTATGGCGAAATATATTGAAGGAAATGTTTCTTACATTTTCGAATATTCGTCGACAAACTCTAGCATAGTAGCTAAAATTTCTTTGTACCATCGGAAGCAAATAAATTGGTCTTCAAGTACAACATTACTATATTTTGACTTAATATGCAACAATAGATCGATGCCAACCAGCGGAAAAAGAGGATAAACAAAATGACTGGATTGTTTCACCGATAGATGGCGCATCTTATTGCCCAATCAAAAATAATTATTGTTGTTCTATATCCAGCCGTTTATTACAGTACCTAGGTTCTTTTCCCTTCCTAGGCACCGTGGTTTACCAAAATGGGTTTACCATTGCTTCGAGAAAACCGGCCCGGTGCCACCTTGAGCGTTCGCGTGCTTATGGTGTGAGCTTTGCTCGCTTTCCGAAGCGACAAACATATGCGCGTGCTGAGTTGCGGAGATTGCACGCTGGGCTGTGCATTTGCACCCATTGGAATGGTGTGTAGTCACCGAAAGGATGAGAACGGCAGGGCATTTCTTTTCGATGGCCGGCCTCCAGCGCGCGCCCGTCTCCAGTCTCCACGGGCTTTGGCTGCACGTGGAGACTGGAGCCTCGCCAGACGCCCAAGGGTTATCGGGGAGCTGGCGCCGGGAGTGAGACAGCTGAAGGGTCTCCCAGCCGTTCTAGTCCCGAGGGTGGATAAACCTTCCTTTTCACAAAAGCGCAACAAGAAAGTAAGAGAGAGAACATGAGAGCTTGTGTTGGTGTCTCTTACTTCCTGTCACTGTCTCGTTGCGCCTTTGTCAGAATTGGAACGATGTGCTACTATCTAGCCCATCTCTCACTTTTGAGTAGGGTGACCACCTTCCTGCTATAGTAAGTTACAGGTCAAGAAGGTAGCGGCAAATGCCCCTCGAAGGAATTGATATATCCCTCCGCCACCTCGGCATCCAATAGCGTCCCATCGTTTCCGTAACGTCGCTGCCAACGCGCGAGGAGGGTCTTGCCTTTCTGCACATATTTGCTTTATCTTTTGACTTTGACTTAGCATTGTGGAAGCCACGAGAGGGAGATTAGAGTTTTCCCCCTCCGATGGCAACAAAAACGACTTTGGGGGTTTAGGTCCCCCCTCCGATGAATACAAAGGTCACTTTCTTAAAAAGTGGGGTTCGGAGACAAGTTGGGCATCACTCTGTAGCCATTATCTATTAATTGAAGCGGAACAAAAGGCGTTTCCAGGGAACTATTTTTTCGACTGCAGATTGATTTGAAACAGGGGCATCAGGCTTTATGGGAGGAGCTTCTCCTACCTACTTGACTTGTAACCGACTATGGCAAATGTGGGACACGGTGACTGGAAAAGGGGGGGGGGGGGGGTTGTAATAGAAGAACGGTATTATAGTATGACTGTGGCAACTGCAAAAATGAACTTAGCGCGCAGTCGAGCTGGTGGAAGTTTACCATGATGCTTTTTAACCCGAGTCTGGAGTAGAAGCAGGAAACCTTTTTTCCCTCCTTGTGCCCCAGTGTCAGCTTAAAAAGCCCCATGGAAAAAAATAACTATTCGAAGAAATTTATCAACAAACGCTACGAAATGTGGCTCTGCTAGCACATTTAACGCCCTGTTTTGTCTCAAAGCATATTATACAGCTGCAAATTGTATTGCGGAAATTAAGCTCAAATAATTTTCACTCCCAGCAATATGTTTTTAGTTTTAATGCCGCATATCTTAACAAATGTGTATAAGTTGAAAACATAAGAGCGACTGCAGCAGAAATCAGTGCATCAAAAGGAAAAAAGAAACAGTAAACCTTTTACGGCTTCTTGTTTCCTGTCGATCCTTATTTTTACCAACATGCTCCAACAGAATTTTTGAATCTTATGTTGTTTTTGACCGTTATGAGTTGCAGTCTTTTTGCCTTGTGTAATCGTCTTCACAAAAAAAAAAAAAAAAATCTTTCTACAACAACCCTTTTCCATTGACACATCACGATTTGAAAATAATTACAACAATTTATTTTCAACTTTTGGCGAAAAATTTTCTCTCGCAATATATTGCCACCAAGGAAAGAGAGGCACAACGGCGCATGTGCGTCAGATCTCCTGCAAGAACGACGGTCGCTTCCCGCAATGCTTGGATAGAAAATGCTGTACCATCGCGATTCGCACGATTGACAGCGACCTCCGCCCTTCCCCGTGCCCCGTTGTTTAGCAGCGCCATGAGTTACATAGTGAATTTTACAGCAGTGTGAAATGCGGGACATTTTGAAGATATTGGTATTTCTTGAGGGAAGCGGGACACGAGCCCTCACTGCGGGGTAGCCCCGTGATTCACGGCACGGGTGGTCACCCTACTTTTGAGTGGCCTGTGTGCCCCCCCCCCCCCCCCCCCAAAAAAAAAAAAAAAAAAAAAAAGATGTTGCAATGTTTTTTACTGCAAAGTCAAACAGCATATCGCCGAACGCTCATTCTCTGCCTAAAAGTAGTGATTGTTGTCCGAACCAGATGCCGAAGTTTCAGACGTAACCGTTATCTCAATCAAAAGCTATAAGCTTTGAAAATTTCAATAGGAAAATGGGGCCCGTTTTCGCCCGTTTCCGGTCACCTGGCGCCCATTCAGCTCCATGTATTCGAGAGCTCCTTCGGCGGCCATTTCCCCGTTGACAATTGCAGAAAATCGCTTATAGAAGTATGGAATAAGATGACAGTTAGTTCTGAAACTTTCTTATAATGGTTAGTTCTGAAAATTTCCTATATTTGTAGCATTTCTGATATTTACCGTGCATAGTTCTTCCAAGGGAGTACAATTACAAGCGACCCCTTTCCTCGATTTTATTATTTCTTTCTCGACACAAGAAATCAGACTTTTACTAATTCCTAAAAGACAACGTCTAATTATTTTTTGACCACCACAATCTTGGCACCTTTCTCAGTCACTAAAGGCGAACATGGATGGCGGATGGCTAGGCAATGGTGGGGTGTTACGTGAAACGTTTCGTCCCCGCATGCGCAGTCTGTGGCTGTGTTTTGCATGCGCAGTCTCTGTATGTCGCGCACGTGGACGAGTTATTATTTACGTGTCGGGCATTTGCCATCTGTGTCGCGCATGCGCAGTATGTGTCACACACGTGGACGAGCTACATTCTCTCTGTTTCGCGCATGCGCAATTAGCTCTGTCACGCTCCTGAAAGTTTTATATTCTATGCTTACAAGGTGAGCTAACATGTTTATCAACCTAAAAAGAAACAAAAGACTAAACTTTCTAAAGAGGACACCACACAGAACCTGAATAACAAAAGCGACTGAACGCCCTAACGAACTTGTACGCGGGCAACAAGATCTCCAAACGTTATCTCCTGTTTTTCGACGAGTTGTCCCAGTGACAAATCGCCCTATGACGCATCGCCCTATGTGACGAATAGCCCTGCTATGAGTTGCCTTATTACGAATTGTCTTTCCGCGAGCGGCCCGTATCTCTTCGTGTAAGGCGGGTGGAAGAATTCGGATACTTTTATCTTTCCATGACACCCGTGAGGCTCGTGGCGCCGATTCCAGTGCTAACTTATCCGTCACCGAAACAGAGCGTTGACGTTGACATTCTGCGTTTGATTTGAAACATTGCAAAGCGCTGCGAGGTATGTTAGTAGTAGGTTATTCATCGATGTACCTCTATCTAGTAGTACAGCACTGTGCCACCATGTTGTCGTTCTTGTAGAGCCTCGGCACTTCGTAACTTCGCAAGACTTCTTTCTCGTGTGTGTTCCTGGCTTCTGTATCGTAAGACAACGTTGCCCCTCTCGACTTTCAAACAGTGATTTCCCTACACCCCCCCCCCCCCCCCCCCCCGAACCCCCCCGCCGCCCCCCCCCCCCTGAAAATTTAGACACCCCCCCTCATTTCATTTCCTGGGGAAACTCTTGCTTTCAAACACTTTCAAACGTCCGTTTGTATTTCTTCACTTCGGCAATTTTGCGAACGCTTCTATTTATTCATTACAATGGACGCTTCGTGCAATCTTGCCAGTCATTAAGGCCATTTGGGTGACTACGGGAATAGATAATTCCACGTGAGCGGCTGCCCTTTTCTTCACGGTACGTTTGCGGCTAAACGAAGGCCTTTCTTTGGCAACCGCCGCTATCTAAACTCGCAGATTCGTTCACGCTTGCGAGGTCTCGCGATCGCTCTCGACTGTTTGTTTTTGCCGAGGGTCTTACTCCGTCCGTTGCCATGCATATTTTCTCTGCGCCTAGAAGGAATTCCGAAGTCTCGTGGCCTTTGATTTATTGGCGCTTCGGCCGTTTGGACAGGGTTCGGAAAGCTAGAAATTGCGGCATACAGTATATTGTCACTGAGAGGATGGGAAGAGCGGGCCGTCTCTTTCGTACGCCCGGCTTCGAGCACGCGCTGGTTGCCTTCCGTCGTGCTTCGGCTGCGCGTGCACGCTCTAAGCGTACACGCAAAGCTTCTCACGAATCAGGTTTCTGCACGTGTACAGTGCTCCCACCGGGGGTTGGCCAGCGCAAACCTGTTTGTAAACAGGGTGTCGGTCTATTGGCCTTTTTTACAAGGGCGCCGCCATCTTGATTTGTTGTCACTTCCAGTATGGGCGAAAACATAGTTTTGCCGTCGCCACGCCAACTCAATACCTTTAGGATGTAAGTGTAACTGTCACGTATTCTCGTTTTGCCTCAAATCTAATTGTTTACTACTCGCAGGTTGAAACGTTTTATTTTTTTTTTTCGTCGCCCATATCGGATACGTTTTCTAGGGCCAACTCGCCGAAAGCCAACTCGTGGACGGCCAACTCGTCGGTAGCCAACTCGTCGGCGGCCCATTCGTCGAATAGGATAATTCGTCATAGGGCAATTCGTCGAAGGAAAACTCGCCGAAGAAGCCAACTGGTCGCCACTGTTTCAAAGCCTTAAATATATAATTTTTGTCCTGATATCTTAAATAAAAATCCTGCCCTATATTAATGCGAAATATCGCCGCACGGTAATAGACCTCCAGTGTGCTCTTTCTTGTCGAAGATAACAACTTGCAGTTTTCGCTGCTTTCGCGGTGCAGTGGGGGACGATGACTACGTCGCGTCTGTTGTGTATCACAGGGGCGCGCGTTAACCTACCTGGCCTAAAGTTCCTGTATAGGCTCCCTACGGGAGCCAGAGTTGCGAGTCTGTTTTCCACGTTCCGCCGCGCTCCTATTTGCCGAGATCCGATCACTTGAGGAGCCGGATCAAATACTGTGCAGGAAAGTAGACGTTGCGCGCGTCCCGGCGTTCACTCTAAAAAAAAAGGGTATCACCATACACCCTTTTGTCCCATATAATACACCCCAAAACTTCATTTCGACGTACAGCGCCCTATAGTCGAACAGACGGCACGAAATTTTACCAGGGGCTTGATAACGGTGCGATATAACTTATTAAATTGCTAAAGTACGTATCAAACACCAAAGAAAGAAAACACAAAGCTTTTGCAGTACGGCCAAGAAAACTCCGATAATCTTTTTTGTAGTCAATAATACGTACATCAGCTATCTTAATAAGTTGTACTATACGGCTACCAAGCCCCTCGTAAACTTTGAGGACGCCTGTTCGATTATGGGGCGCTGTACGTCGAATTGAAGTTTTGGGGTGTATTATATGGGACATGGGGTGTAATAATACACCTTTTTTTCTGAGAGTGTACGTTCCCCTGTTTTTGAGCGCGCCGCGCGCCTTCAAGGCGCGGCGCCGCTATTCGCCGAATTCAGTCACGTGAGGAGCAGGTTCAACATGCCGTGCAGGAAAGACGATGCTACGGGGATGAAAGCGCTACTCTGGCTCCCGTAGGGAGCCTATACAGGAACTCTAACGTGGCCCACCCGTTCACGCCGCTTCGCAGCGATAGTCTGCGGCGGCTCATAACAGAAATGCGAACCCACCTGGGACACCAGTCACGCTGCTTCGCGGCTGCAGTCTGCGGCGACTCGTTACAAAAAGTAATAAAGAAACAACAACAACAACAAAAGAACGATTTGGAAATGAACATTTTTTAACTTGTCTCAAGGTACTGTCCCTAAGAAGGGCACTGTCCTTAGTCCAAATGCAAATAAAAATTTAGGTCCAAAGGTAACAAGGAACCACGAACTTTTACCTCGGACCGTCATTCAACCTATTCGATGAATCGCCCTTGGACAGATTGCCCCCTTCGACAAGCTGCCTTTCGACGAATTGCCCTATTATGAATTGGCCTATTCGACGAATTGGCCGTCGACAAGTTGGCCGTCGACGAGTTTGCTTTCGACGAGTTGGCCGGATCCCGTTATTAGGTATCAGCCTATCAGGCGACGAGAGTATACGAAAAAAGTCTATAGCAGACCTCGGAAAGGCTTCAAAAATGGGAACGCTACGGGAGGAGAGATCGTTGTGACGATGACGATGCTTATTCCGACCACACCGCGTGTAACGGCCCTATAACCTTGCAATCACGCGTGTCCCACTTACATGGCCGCCTCTCGCTGCAACTCAGGCGTCACAGCCCGCAAGTAAGCGAGTCGAGAAAACAAATGTGCCTGCCACAAAGGCGTCAAGATCGGGCAGACACGCAGAAGGGGAACGCTTCTGGAGAAAGATGCCGAGGGGCGCTTTTTTTTAATGCCCGCGTCGGCATAGCGAGGACCTGTCGTAAATTAAAGGTCTCGCTTATCCCTCTCACGTTTGATTACACGCTGACCGCTTCCTTCGACTGTTGCCCGGAGGCGCGCAAAAAGACGAGGGAAAGGAGGACGGGGCACATTGCGAGAGGGAGTAAGAGAGGGGTAAAAAAACGCCCGCGTGTGCCGCAGACTGGCGAAAGTGCTTCTTTCGAGTCGGGCAGTCGGCCAGAAGCGAGGCTCCCTGATCGGTCGCGTCAGCATCGGTTGCCCTTTCGACGCTGCCGTAACGTCCGCGTGAACCCGACCTCGACGTCGCTATACCAGCGCTGCTCGGATAACGCCGCTTGTGTTTTTTGGGGCCGCGCCGTCGACCGCTCTCCTCTTGGTCTCCGGGAAACATGCGGCCGTCCGGTACGTGCATCGTTTTCACTAACATACTGATCGAGTTTTTGGTTTCTTTTCCTAGCTTTTACTGTGGCTTTACGCGCGTGGGCACGAGTTCTTCGTTTTACTTTCTTCCTCCGCGTGGAGTAAGAGGAGAAAAGCTGTTTGTTTCGAGCTGATATTTCCGTATGGTCGTCGCTCCGCGAGCACGCGGTTCTATTGTCGCCGTGACGTTTCCCGTGGCGGCCACGATCACACCTGCTAATACATCAGACAAAAGACAATATGCAGACACACTCTGAGACCTGTT